>NW_026057576.1:15317458-15446057 GCF_023721935.1 Panthera uncia
TATATATATATATATATATATATATATATATATATATATATATGTATATATATATAAAATGAGATATCACCTCACATCTGTCAGAGTGACTAAGAACACAAGAAACAGTAACTGTTGGTGACGATGTGGAGAGAAGGAACCCTTGTGCACTGTAGATGGGAATGCCATTTTCTGAAGGTTCAGTAGCATTCAACATAGGTGCTTACCCCCTTTTCCTAAGTACACTTTCTTCACTTGAACACCACACTCACTGCCTCACATGCTCCTTCTGCCTCCTTGGTTAGCTTCTCTTTTCCAGCTTCTAATGGCAGACCCTCTCAGGGCTTAGTTCTTGGACCCCTTCTCCATCTTAATTTCTTTCTTTGGTGATTTCATCCAGACTTAAGACATTAAATGCCACCTGTATTCCAATGACTGTCTCCCTGACAGAGCCATTGGACATAAACTATTCCACCCATCTCAACTGAGGGAAATTCTATACTTAAATTTCCTCCAGCCCTGAAACTCTTAGAGTCATTCCTATGCCCTCTCTTTTTCTCATACCTTATATCCAATCTCTCAGGAAATGCCATTGCCTGTAACTTCAAAATAAATCCAGACTCCACCACCTCTCACACGTCCACTGATTCCAGCTTGATTTAGGCCACCGTCATATCTCACTTGGATTACTACAAAAGCTCCTAAGTAATCTCCTGCTTCTATTCTTTTCCTACTGCAGTCTATTCTCAATAAAGCAACCAGATGGATTCTTTTACAACGTAAATCATATCAGACTTTTCAAAAGTCTCCAGAGGCTTCCAGTTTTACTAGAGAAATAATCAAATTTTCCTTCTGTTGTACTGCTGCCTCTCTTCTCTCATTGTCTCAGTCACTTTATGTTGGCCTCTTTGTTTTTCTCTAACACATCAGGCATGTGCCCACCTCAGGGCCTTTACGGGACTCTTTTTGTTTGCCTGGAATAATTTAATCTCATTTCTTTTCAAGTCCTTTTTCACTCCCTCTTTTGCAAACAAAGTAACTCTGATGACCCAGTTTAAGATTATAGTCTGCATTCCACATTGCTACCTCCTCTGCATTTCTGTCTCCTTTCTCTGCTTTACGTTTTAAAATGTCTTTCCATTTCATGTAGCAGTTTCTACCATACCCTCTAATTTACGTATTACATTTATTTTTTATTGGCACATACTAGAGACTTAGTAAATATTTGTTCAATGCACATGGAAAGAATATCTATACTGATCAGCATTCTTAAAGACAACAAGGTTCACTCTAGATAATTTGAGGAGAATTAGTAGCTGGTTCTCTTTATTTTTGGTACAACCGTAATTAAAAAAAAAAAGTAGAAAATGACTTTTTTGTAATTCCACACCGTAAAATTTTCTAGCTAAGAGAGCAACTGCTGCCATTACCCTGCCCCATGATCAGAAAGCAAACAAATAAGGAAACTGTTGACACCGTTTGAGCCCAAGGAGAACTAAACCCTTTTGTCACCATCCTTGCCAGAATATCTTGTCTCTTTCCTCATGACTGTCACTGTGGAAATGCCCACTTGGCCAAAACCTAGGTCTCAAGCACAGCCATAGCAGAAGGGCCATCTGATAAATGTAGCTTTCATCTTTCCAGCCTTTCATCTTTGACCTTTTCAGGAAATAATACTCCAAGGAAGTGAGTGGGTGTGCAGTGAGCCAATTACATTACATATGATAACCCACACTGTGGCTACTCAACATCAGTAGGGTCATTAACTCCCACATTTAAACCTCCAAATAACAATAGCAATGTTCTTTGCCTCCCCATAAGGCAACTTCCTCACAAAAGTACAAATGTACGGACCTTCTCCTCAATGTAGGAAATTCAAAATTTCATCAAACATTGCAACCATTTCTGAATGATCAGCTCTCTTCAAAGTTAGTCTCATTCCACTCTCATTATCCTATAAATATATATCCTATGATTATTATGATAAAGTGCTAGTAAAAACAGAGGGAAAGGAGGGAAATTTTTAATATATATAACTAAATATGTGACAGACTGGAAAGGAAAAAATAGCTTAATCTTTAGTATTACAGCTGATCACAAGGCCATATAACTTGTAACTTTCTTCTTCCATTACATATTTCATGTTCCCTTGGCTCCTAGACCGCACTAGAAAGGACTCTCAAAGGATACATATATGTATCTATTATAAAATATAAATATATATAAATATATAATATATATTATAAAATATTATACATATATATAATATCAACTCTATCATATTGGTTGTAAATATTTTTTTCATTTGTTCTTTTCTCTCTTGACTTTTTACTTCTAAGATTTAAATTATTAGTGAACAATATCTTATATCTCTGTTTTTTTATACATTATTTTATACAACAGTTTTACATTTGGCACCTTTTACTAATATAGTTTTTATTTTTCTACCCCCAGTTTATAGTATTTCTTAATGATATAATTTTTAAATCTTTTAATCTATCTGGAATATATTTTGGGATCTGATCATGCTCTAACATATATTCTATTTCTATTCCAACACTTCTATATCTATTAGGTCAGTATCACTGGTTTAGATTTTTATTCATTTATAGGTTTAGATTTGTATTCATTCATTCATTCAATTAAAAATATTATACAAGTTAATTACGGATGTTAGGTGATAAAGGTAATGAGAAGATATCTTTATTATTACATGCTAGTGATGGAAATGGCTAATAAGTAAGCAAGTAAAACACTTCTAAAAAGTAGATCAGTATGTCAGAGGAAATATGTGGGATGCAGTGATCTTTAAAAAGAAAAAAAAGATAATACAGAGAACATTCTTTTTTTTTTTTTTTTAGTAACCAAGGTCTTTTATTTTTTTTACAGCATTTTTAAAAAATTTTTTTCAATATATGAAGTTTATTGTCAAGTTGGTTTCCATACAACACCCAGTGCTCATCCCAAAAGGTGCCCTCCTCAATACCCATCACCCACCCTGCCCTCCCTCCCACCCCCCATCAACCCTCAGTTTAGAGAACATTCTTTTAATAGTAAGTTTAGGGAAGATCTTTTTTGAGAATGGCACATTTAAGCTGAGAATCTAAGTATAAAAAGGCAGCCACAATGAAGGAGCCAGATGAGGACAGCCTATTCTTCGTGTCCTAGGAGAAAAAGACTGAGCAAAATTTCAGTGTGATGAGACCCCCCCACTAGAGGGCTAGAGGTTTAGGATATTAAGATAGAGTTAGAATATGTAGAGCCTTGTAGGCCACAGAAATTTTGGATCTGATCCTAAGTACAATAAAAAGGAAAGGTGTCCTTTTGGCTATTATTTAGAGAATTGATAGGAGAGCAAAGTTGGAAGTAGGTAGTCTCATTAGAAATTGACAGTTATTAGCGCTGTCTACCACATACAAGGGATGATTACACTTCTTGGCCCTCTTGTGGTTTGGAGAGACCATGTAACATTGTAGTCATTAAGTCATGGAAAGAATAACCATGTAAATCCCAGGCTGAAGCATTTAATTGCCAGTGTGAGAGCATCCAGTGTTCTCATTCATTCTGTGTATACAACGACTGGCAATGTTAGATGTGATGCCTGATCCATTTGTCTGGGACACAGAGTCCTGAGATATGCAGCAGAATCTTGGCCTATTTATAATGGACAAAAATGTGCCCCCGGTGAATCTTTATTGTTATAAGCCACTGAGATTTTGGGACCATTATTTTTTTTCCAGCTTTATTGAGGCATAATTGACAAATAAAATAGTAAGATATTTAACATTTATTTATTTTTGAGGCAGAGAGGGAGAGAGAGCATGAACAGGGGAGGGTCAGAGGAAGAGGGAGACACAGAATCTGAAGCAGGCTCCAGGCTCTGAGCCGTCAGCACAGAGCCCGACGCGGGGCTCGAACCCACAGACCGCGAGATCACGACCTGAGCCGAAGCTGGACGCTTAACCGACTGAGCCACCCAGGCGCCCCATTAAGATATTTAAAGCAAACAACATGATGATTTATTATACATATACGTTGTGATAGGATTCTCGGGGCCTTTATTATAGCATAGCCTAGTCCATCCTGGCTGAATACCAGTGGCCATTCCAATAGTCTAATTAGAAATGGTTGAGGCTTGAGCAAAATACTAGCAGTGAAGTAGAGAAGCTGACAGATTTAGCATTTGTTTCTGACTGATGGGTAATGCTTAGCAGTAAAATGTATGAGGTGAGAAAGGGAGGTATCAAAGAAAAATCCCGTTTCTAACTTTAATTCATAGTGCCATTTACTGAGCTAGAGAGGGATAGATTTAGGCCGAGTATGACAGAGGGAAAGAAAGCAAAAAATTCTGTTTGGACAAGTTAAGCTTGAAATTTTCACATGTAACTGTTGGACAAGCAGCTGGGTATGTGATTTTGGACCTGAGATCAAAAGTGATAGTGGTGTTTATAAAATGTGGAGATGTCTGAATATACATGATGTTCAGAGCTATTGAAATGAAGAAGATTGCTCAGATGAAGGTTAGGAAGACACCCCAGAGCCAAGCCCTTAGGAACTCCAACATTTAGCATTTGGTAGAAGAGAAGATGCAGGCAAAGGAGATTAAGAAGGCAAGACTAGTGACTAGAAAATAAATACCAGGAAATTTAGTGTCCCTGAAGGGAAGAGAGGAGATCTTCAAAAACAAGGTGGGAGGTGGTGCATCATTGATTGTGTTGAATGCCTTGAGAAGTCAAGTAAGATGAGGAATAAGGAATGCTCATTGGGCAAGCCACTGTAACCCTTGACAAGAACGTTTTTGGAGTAATGAGCATAGCGGCCGGACAGGAGTGGGTGAAAAGTAAATGCATGACCAGGAAGTAGAGACAAAAGGAGGAGAGAAACATGATAGACAGAGGGCAAGTTCTTAGAGGAGTCTGTGGGGAAAGAAAAGTTTTATTACGGCTGCTCTATAGTTTCAATAGGAAATAAAAAATATATTAGTTTTTTTTAAAGTATATTAGTATAATGATGGAAATGATCCAATCAAGATTGATATTTTGATATCTAGTAATTTAAGTATTCCTTCAATTCTTTTTCAAAAATGACTTCAGCCACGTATCTTTTTCATCTTCTTTTACGTTCATTTGTGGGCTTTCTTTTAACCTTTGTTAATTCATTTTTTTGGCAAACCATGGCTAAGTCCAGAACTTCCCTTGGGTTTTTAATAATTGAACTCTTTCTGACCTGTTTAAAATTTTTGGCCATGAACTTGAATTGCCTTTTTTTTTTTCATGTCAGTAGGCTTATCTGAGATACAGAGCTATGTGAAATTTTTTGTATTCTTAATATTCCATAAATTATAGTAAAACATTCATTTGCCATTACTTTCTTTAATAATTTGAAAGCAAAATGGAAAACATGAAACAAACTCTTTCAATACTTGAAAACATTTTAATATAAAATCAAATGTTGGTCGCGTTTTTATTAAAAATATATTTTTATATATCTATGTACGTACCTATGTGTGTTTATCTTTAATTCCAGGAGTGAAATAGAGAGGTGAGTAATGCAGTTAAAAAAAGATATTATCCTACATGGAGAGCCAGCCTAACTCAATTAACAATTGCAGACAAATAAAATTAAATGATACTTTGAAATTCTAATTCCAGAAAAAGAGAATGATCAAAATTATCTTAGTGAATGATTATAATTTCCACTTTCAAAATTATATTTCCAATTGGTCCTAAGAAATACTTTTGAATATTTTTTTCTACATGACTATTTGCCAGATCTGATAGTATATTTATTGCACTTTACTTTCAAAACTTCTCTTGTTTCCAAAGTAAGAACTCAGATGGTAACCATATTTTGTGAATTAAACTCGGTAGCGTTTATTTTCTTAAACGGTTGGTAGGAAAATAGGGGAACTGAACTTGGCCTTGCTTTAATATTTATTTTAATATGGAAAATCTCAGGAATGTACATTAAAGAAACTGTAAATATTTCATATATAAAAATCAATTACTTTTACTGCATATATATATGGTATTTATAATATTATAAATTTTCTGTTATGTTAGAGATGCTGAGTATCATAATGTTTATTTGCCCAATTTGCTAATTCTAGGAATGTGTGTATTTTAAACACTTAATGAGAAGAGTGTCATCTCTACTTTTGATTACAGATTTAATCTCCACAAGAGAATTAGTCTCAAGAATCAATAATCCGAATAACCTATCAAACACTAACATGTGAGAAAATGTATATAGGAAAGTAAATGCCTTTCACAGAATTCCCAAGGAAACATAGAGCCTTTATATAAATGTCCAAATGGACATCAGAGAGATTACTTTTCCCTCTCTCTAATGCTGCCCATGACTCCCTTCCCATGGAATTTGAAGAACACAGACCTGAAGTCGGGGATCTGTTCCCAGCTCTTCTGACGACTTGCTTTTGCACCTTCCAGATACTTGCCTTGTCTGTGCTTTAGATCCCCATATATTAGTGAGGAGAGGGATGAATGCAAATAACTTAAATCTAGGTAAAAAATACAGTTATTGGAAGACTAAATGGTCACTTCATAGAACCCAAAGTAAAATGCGATAAGAACTGAGGAACTAAAACCAGGAAATTAAACGGTTGGGAACTAAGGTATTTACTTTCCGCTTTTCTCTCCCTGTAGCCAAATGTCTGATCCTTGCTTCTTTTCTGTTTGATCTTTCTTCTCTCTCCTTCCATCTTGGCTCCACTAGTCAGTTTAGAAGCACATGGCCCAAACATGGTCATGCTTACTCAGATATCCTTATAAACCCCATACCCACAGTGAAATGAACAAGTCTCTCCAACACCAATTCAAATTCCTGGGAGAGAAAATGGCCTAACTTAGGTCGTGTTTCTCCCTTTGGTCCCACCAATTGTAAGCAACGAACAGGAGGAAATAGAGTTACGCGGAACAGGGTATATTCAGCAGGGACTGAGGGAAGGCTCTCTGAGCCAGTTTTTGCTAAAAAAGTAATACGGGTTGCAAAGAAATTGATTGGTGAAGGAAAAGTTTTGCACCTTTAGGATTCTTCTCCAGAACATTTAAAGATCTGTAAGTATAAATGGAGATTACGTGCAACAGCGATTTCAAGATATATTTAAGTGTTTTAAATGCTGTATGTAGGTATCAATAATTTATTCTCTGGCTTGTTTGAGCGCCTCCCTGTACTTAATTTTTATTTTATTTTTACTTTTATTCAAGTAAAATTAACATACGGTGTTTTACTAATTTCAGGTGCACAATATAGTGATTCAACAGTTCTATACATGACTCAGCGCTCATCACGGATGAGTGTACTTTTAATCCCCTGCACCTATTTCGCTCATCCTTCCACCTACCTCCCCCTGGTAACCATCAGCCTTTCCTCAATAGTTACGTATCTATGTCTTCATTTGTCTCTTTTTTTTATTTTTTTGTTTGTTTTGATTTTAAAGTTCCACATATGAGTGAAATCATATGATATCTATCTCTGACTGATTTCACTTAACATTATACCCTCTAGAGTCAACCATGTTGCTGTGAATGACAACATTTCATTCTTTTTATGACTGGGTAATCTTCCATTGAGTATATAAACCACCTCTTCTTTATCCGTTAATCTACCAATGAACACTTGGGTGGATTCCATAATTTCGCTGTTATAAATAATGCTGCAAAAAACACAGGGGTGCATATATTTTTTTGAATCAGTGTTTTCATACTCTTTGGGTAAATACCCAGTAGTAAGTACAATACTAGATCACATGATTCCACAACTTTTTGAGGAAACCCCATGCTGTTTTCCACAGTGGGGTCACCAGTTTGCATTTTACCAACAGTGCACAACTTATTGTTTCTTATGTTTCTGATTTTACCCATTCGGATTTAAAAATTATCTGAGGGTTATAAAGCTATTTAAAATAATCAAAGATGAAAATGCTGTTGGAAAGCTTTATATTTGTTTTTGTTTTGTTTTGTTTTTAATGCTGAGACAGATTTTTAATGGTATTATGGAAAGCTTTATATTTGAACTCAGATTTAACAGAACTTCATTCTAGTAGCTGGCATGTTGCACAGCTCTCATTATCCAAAAATGGGAAGCTTAGAAATTTGTTAAGTATATTTATATTTTTAATCTGGCCTTGAGATTAGAGGGAAATTTTTATGTGGATGTTTTCATACAGGACAAAATGAGTGATGTATCTGAAAATATTTTTACAATAATTAGAGATGGTTTATGTGAAAACTGAAGGTATAATATGAGCTCAAGCACAGCCTGTTCTGTATTTGTGGTTTTATGGATATCTGGCATAATGTAGGAATAAAGTTCGGAGACTTTAAGGGTACAGTGCTGTTATAACGATCAGATATTTAGGTCATGTATTTACCACAAGTGGAGTGAGTGATTTGAGATGGAAGTTTCTGGTAAGAAGCTACCGCAGGTAAACTAGAGATTCGTGTTGGTTGTGTGGATGGCAGAGATGATATTCTGATGTGGAAATTTTAGACCTGTTTTCTTATCTTTATAGAGAGCTATTCCATCTCTTCAGGAAGGTGGGCCAGAAGAATTCCTGCAACCACATAGTATTTCCCCCAGCTGCAGTCTCGAGCCTTATAAGTGGTTAAAAAAAAAGAGGCACAATGTTTACATCTAAGTAATATTGAAATGCCTATATCTACCATAGCAGAAAGTTAATATGGCTCTTGCAACACATTTATTTCCTGCTCTGCAGGAATTTCCTGCAGAATTGCAAAGGCGTCCTCTAAATTATTACTGTGTTAACATTTGAACAGATGGTTTTCCATATAGCTACCATAGTGAATCTGCTAAAAACCACCACCACCACCACCATAATTATGGCATAATTTGATACTAGATGTTTTTCCAGACAAGAGTTAACATAAACATCTCACATTAATTAATCACTTTCTAAGTACTTTACCTAAGTGAAAAACTTTATACAGACTATATAATTAGATTCTTACAGCAACGAGATTATTTTGTTACTCCATTTTACAGAGGAGGTGAATAAAAACTTGCCTAATGTCTTACAAATTGCAATTACAGGCCAGATACTTTAACTCTGGAGCCTAAATTCTTAGTCACTTAACTGTCTTACTTCCTGTGTCACCTACCTCTCGGATGGTTCTGGGACATGAAATTTCAAATACTGGTAACATTTTTATTTTCCTATTTGCTATAGCTGAAGAATGTATGAAAAACTGGCCTATTTAATACTAACTAGATTAGGTACGTATTAAAATGTGGTGTGTGTATGTGGAGGTGGTGGGGATGTGTTGTGGAATGTTTGGGGCAGGACATAGAGGAGGAAGAAGCAGAAACTACAATGTATCCTTGTATTACTTTCTCTTAAAATAGAAATTAACTCTAAAAATTAATCTTAAAATATATGAATGTCTATGAAATTGAGGGTGCCTATCAATGAAAATCTGTTGCTTTGTTGGAATTTATTTATTTATGTATTTATTTATGTATGTATTTATTTATTTTATTTTTTGTATTATCAACTGGCTGTGAAGAGAAGTATTTGTATTACTGCACAGGGAAGCAAGGAGTATAATAATTATGAGTGTGGACCCCTGAAATCAGATTTCCTAGGGTCAAATCTTGGTTCTGCCAATATCTTAGCCCCTCTAAACCTTGGTTTCATCTTTTCTTCCCAGATCAAAGATGATGAAGAGTAAATGAGGGATGCACATGAGGGATTTATCACAGCATCAGTCATGTTTAGCTTTTATCATAGTGAGGAATTTTGATTTAATATCGGGAAGTTATTTCTGGTGACTTTTAAAAAGTCAACTTGTTAGGAAGGGTGGTTTTGGAGTCATTTTTGCAGGATTTATTTAAAACCCAAATGCACTCCATAGTCTGAAATGACTGATGTGTGATTTTACCTGGACTTGGATGCGTATATCAGATGAGCTTCTGAGGTCGTCTTTAACTCTTGGGTCTGTTTCTCTTTTTCAAGTTACCTCTTTCATCCATTTTTGTTGTTTTCTCTTCAAAATATGATTGTGTAGGGGCACCTGGGTGGCTCAGTTGGATAATCGTCTGACTCTTGATTTTTGCTCTGGACATGATCTCACTCACAGGTGGGATTCAGCCGCGTGCTGGGCTCTTTGCTAGTAGAAGATCCTTTCTCTCCTCTCTTGAGATTCTTTCTCTCCTCTCTCTCTGCCTCTCCCCCTACTTGCACTCTCTCTCAAAATAAATAAACATTAAAAAAATGTGATTGTGTAATTCATTCCACTTCTATTAGCTAAAAAGAATATTTATTAATGCACATTCTCATAGACTTCTTTTGACCAGTTTCAGTTTGGGCTACACAAAATAGTCAAGCAAAAAAAGAAACACGGTCCTTTTTAAACAAAATAATATATTCAAGTAATTTTAAATAAATTTAAATAAAATTTAAATTATAAATAATAGGAAATTGTAAAAAAAAAAAAAAAAGCTAGGTAAAAAATGACTGGCCGTTGCATTTCATTATTCTCTTGTAACTTTATTCACTCACTAACTCATGCATTCATTTACTCCTAGACACAATGATCACAAATTTACCCAGTGACCACTGCATGCTATCCTGGCTGCCAGGGAGGATGAAGATCTACACAGCCCATGATTCTTACCCTGGGGGAGCTTGGACAAACTTTGAACATGAAACCATCATGACAATACAAAGGTAAATAAAAATTTGAAAATAATGGAGATGTTTTAAGATAGCATATGATATTTTTCATTTTTCTGTCATATGAATAAACATAAAAATAACCACAACTCATTTAGCTCAGCCAGACTTAGGTCACCTCCCCTCTTGCTTCTTAAACACATGGAACTCTTTATGACACAGATTTAATTTGATAAAATAATTCATAAAAGGCCTAATCCTGCTTCTCTCAAACTAAAGTCATTATACGTAAGCTGTTAGGATGAATTAATTAGGGGCAAAGGCCAGAATACTAGTTAAAATCAAAAGTGGTGGGGCGCCTGGGTGGCTCAGTCGGTTAAGCGTCCGACTTCAGCTCAGGTCACGATCTCGCGGTCCGCGAGTTCGAGCCCCGCGTCGGGCTCTGGGCTGATGGCTCAGAGCTTGGAGCCTGCTTCTGATTCTGTGTCTCCCTCTCTCTCTGCCCCTCCCCCGTTCATGCTGTGTCTCTCTCTGTCTCAAAAATAAATAAATGTTAAAAAAAAATTTATAAAAGTGGAAACACATATGTAGAGAATATATGAACTCTGATTTAAAGCTTATTAAGGTTTTCTCTCTTATGAGTGGTCACACTGGGTAATTTTTGATAAAACTTGTTATCTCCATGAAATATGAGAAAATAAAAAGTCATAAATGCATAGGAACATAAAATTGTTAATTTTTAAAATCCATTCACTAGGCTAAATGCGTGCTACCATAGGCTAAGTCGGGTGTCAGGTACTACTAAAAAATATAAAGGTGATAGATTCCTCATCCTCAAGGAAATAATACTAACGTATACATATACACAAAAAAACAATTATGTGTGTCTGAAATAGAGTAAGGGAATGATCAACTTTTGGGGAGACTGATACAGTATTTCACAGAGAATGTGATATTATGCTGTGCCTTGAAGGAGCGTTTCAGGATTGTATTGTTTTTGTCCATGTTTGAGCCTCATCAATCCCTCCTTTAATGAGTTAACATGGTCTACGGTGTTTATGTTGTTCATGGGTGGGATCAATACATTAACTTTAGAAATCATTAAATAATAAACATGCATGGTAAAAGTTCAAGGGTTACCAATTTAAAAAAAGAGAGAGAGAAAGAACAAATTGTACATCTTCTAAAAGGAAAAAAAAAGTGGAATAAGAAGAAAACAAAGAAAAAAACTTGGTTAATCCTGGAAAGAAAGGACAAAAAGGGAGAGAAAAAGTGGTAATAGAAAGCAAGCAAGAAGATGGTAGAACTTATTTAATCAACATATACATATATGGATTAAATTCCACAATTAAAAGACAAAAATTAACAGATAAAACAAAGTGCAAACTTTTGTCATATGATATTATTAAGAAACATATTTAAAACAAAAATAACTGAAAAGTTGGGATGTAAGAAATGCAAAAAATTTTCTTGGAAATAAGTAAATGAAAACTAAATCTGATAAGATACATAGAGACGCACGACCTAATGACAAACATTTTAATTTATCAGGAGCATAGCAATTCTAATCATATGCTCTCAAGAGAACATTTTCAAAATGTATTAATTAAAAATTATCAGAAATGTCTGGGAAAAGTAAAAAGAGGAGTGTTAATAATGTATTGACAAAACAATAAGGAAATAAACATATATCTTTCCTTATGGTTTTCCATGGAAGCAAAAACATTCCTTGACCCAAAGATTTAATACACAATTAAATTTTCATTTATGGGTAAATTCAACAGAAGGACATCTTCAGGCATGGGTGGCATAAAACAACTCACTTTATACATATTAAGCGATGAGTAGATTCAACATCTCAAGAATTGGAGGTTTGCAAAGTTAAAGGACTTAGATGTGAACATTGAAACCAGTTGAATACAGAGGTATGCTTAACTAGTAGTTAAAGAATATTCACAGCTCTCAATACAAATGGTAAATCTTTGATGGCTGAGTAACATCTAACACACAAAAAATTTTAGTTGAAAATTCCAGATTGTATTAGTAAGCATTGTACAGTAAGAATAGTCCTGATTATTAGTTAGGGTTCAATCAAAGAAGCAAAGCCAGCAAGAAACAGTCTATCTATCTACCTATCTATCTATCTATCTATCATCTATCTATCTATCTATCTATCTGTCTGTCTGTCTATATTAAGTGTTTTAACCTCATGCAATTTTTGGAGGTGCTTAAACAGTCTCTGCAACACTTGTCTTCTTGTCTGATGCTGGAGTTTGATGTTATTAGCGCAGGCATTTGGGAAACAAAGATTGATATAAAGAGAAAGAGCCAGAACAGGCTGGAACAGAAATGCCAAGGAAATTAAATGGGGAAAAGGTTAGAATTATCAAGTGGTTCTGGGACAATTGGACATCTATTTGAAGAAAAAAAAAAAGAACTTAGACTCATGCCTCACACCATAAATAAAAAATAACTCATGATAGATTATAGGGCTATATGTAAGAGCTAAAACTTCTAGGATGATCACATAGGAGAAAATCTTTATGGCCCTAGATTAAGTACAAAGTTAGAAATGACCAAAAGCAGACAAAAAAATTATAAATTATATATCATAAAAATTAAAAATTTTTGTGCTTCCAGAAACACTCCAGATATAGACTGAAGAAAATATTTTCAAATTATGTATGTGATAAAGGACTTGCATCTTACCACTTGATCATAGTAAGACAAACAACCTAACTTAAAAAATGAGCAAAAGACTTGAACAGACCTTTCATCATTGTATTTCAAATGCCCATCAACTCACGAATGTATAAACAAAATGTAATATATCCATATAATTAAAAAAACACAAAATACTGATGTATTCTACAACATACATGAACTTCAAAACCACTGTGCTAGATGAAAGATGTCAGATCCAAATGACTGTATAATGTGTGATGCCATTTATATGACACATTCAGAAAATGCCCATTTAGAATTATTGTAAAACTGGACTATGCTGATAGATGCACAATCCTGTAAATTTACTGAAAATGAATCGTACACTTATAATTGGTGAATTTTGTTGAATACAACTTATACTTCAGTAGAGCTGGGTTGTTTTTTTTTTTTGTTTTGTTTTAAAAAAGAACAGCCTGGAGTGCACAAACATGAACTAGGGCCACAAGGATGGACTTAAATGTGTTAGTTTTTGTGCCTCTGAACTTGATGGTGTGGGTGTCCTACAGAAATCAGGGCCTGTCATCACAGATCTAAACACACACACCTTGCTACATTTGTTCTTTGTTTTGAGCAGCACTACAATGAAATATATTTAGAAGAATCTTTAAACACTACAGCCAGAAGATTTCCAAGAAACGTAAGAGTTAAAAACCAAATAAAATATAGTCCATTAGCAGAACAGAATGCAAAGAAAATATCAAGGAAAACAGAAAATGTCTTAAACAGGGAAAAATTCTTATGATATAATTTTAAATATAAAGATATATTAATATCTTATAAAATATATCAGAATATGGTTTTTGTTGAAATTTCTATGACAGGATTATGAGTTTTATTTCTTCTTTAGACTTTCATTTCATACATTTAAAAATTTTTTTGAAAAGTGAGGTATAATTGACATATAACATTATATTAGTTTCAGTATAATGATTTGATATTTGTATATGTTGTAAAATGATCACTGCAATAAGTCTGATATATATCACCACACATGATAACAAGTTTTTTCTTGATACATCTTTATAATAAGCAAATAATATCAGGAAGATGATATTTTATGATTTTATAAAATACCTGGTCTTTAACTCCAACCAAATAATTAGATTAAGAGTGTTGATTAAATAAGAAAATTATATTTTGCTTAAATGTTAATACTTTCCTTACAATACTAAAACAATAAGTGACAAATACAATTAATATAGAGATGTACAATTGAATACTTGTATTTTTAGTTAGTTGTGGCATAACCACTCTAGCCCTTCCCAAGAAGTGAAATACATTTGATAGATCATAACAGCATTGTTTGTGGGCACACGATGAATGGAGAATGCAAGTCAAACAAAACTTTCTAAGTAGTCCTGCTTTTTTTCCCTTTTTACAAAAATACATTTTGTAATAGTTTATTTCTACTTCAATGGAACATAAGAATCACATCTTTAAAAAAAGAGAAGAAATATGTTAAATGGTTGGGAAAGCAATTATGTTACACGAAGAGAATTGAATTCTCAACCGATTTTTGAGCGTCTTTTAGGTTGGCCTTTTATAATCAGTTTTTGAGGATATTTTCAGGAAGATGGATGTGAGGCCTTGCTTTGGTGCTACAGGGCTAATGCAACTCTCTATGCTCTGGGGTGAGGGACTGGTGAATCCAGGAGTCAAGCAGGAAGATTCTGGTTGCTCATGGGCTGATTGATCTTTTCTTACCCATCTCTGCCCCTTAAGGAACAGAAGGGAGTAACATGTCAACTATTCTCAGAATCTCTTTGCAGAATGCCCAGATACTACAATTTCTCAGGCCTCTAGACAGATGCTGTGTCACACTGCTGAGGAGCATGGTGTTGAACTTCCTGCTACCTAAGGCATAATCAGCATGTCAGCAGCTTTAATTTTCTGTTTTCCTTCTGAACATTTGGCATAAACATGAGAATAAACCACAATGTCACTTTGTACAGCAACAGTGACCTCACTCTCAACTTGTGTGTATAATCATGCAAATGTAACTCTTACAATACACATATTTTAAAAACCCAAATGAGTCTCAGGTGATCTGGTCCTGCTTCCCATGAAGCAAGTCATTGAAGATGTGTGCTTAGGGACACACGGGAGAATGTGTTTTTCCAAGTCCCTAAGAGTTGAGTCAAAGTATTCTTAATTAGATGAACAAAATAAAAACATTAGATATAGCATTGAGTGGTAAGTCTATGTGAGCATATGATAATCTTCTTTTGGTAAATGTTCCCCTTTGGGCCTCAACAGTGTCTCCGAGCAGTTTTGTCCCTCGTGTGGCATCTCATGCAGAGCCATGTTTTAGGCTCCTACCAGCGCCTTGTGCATATTCCACCTAAGTAATGAGTACTTACTTAACTCACAGATGTGGCCCTCACAACTTTCAAAACTTCACACTTTATTTTAGACACATCTAATACAGCATATTTGTTTATAGCTTTCCTTTGACTTCACTTTGCAGTTTGGAGAGTGAATTTGAGCATCACCTCTGTGGAAAGATTAGATTAGTGTTTATATCCCTCTCACAGTGACGTTCCATATTTCTATGGCTTGATACTTAACTCATCAGTCCCTGAAAATAATTTCAATTGTTTCTTCCTTTTTTCTTTAGCTTTGCTTGATTTGTCAGTAAATAATTAAGAAATCCGTGTTGTGCTAATTCAATTATATATCATAGCCAAAATAATAGCGGTTTAAGGAGAAGTTAGGATTCAGAGTTCAGTACAGTCAAGATGTCTCAGTAGCTAACTGGGACTCAGGCTACTTTGAGATCTCCACGATGTCTTTCCTAGGGAACGATCTTCACCCTCCTGGTCTAAATTGTACCTCCAGCTACCACATCCATGCTTTAAGTAGGATGGGGGAAAGGGAGAAGAAGTGGCCTGGACTTGCCTTTATAGTATGTCTCAGAATGTAGTTACATCATTTCTTCTAACATTTCATTGATCAGAACTTCCCGCAGGGTCATGGCTAGCTGCAAAGAAGGCTGGAAACGTCTTTCCCCTGGTACTTATGCCTGTACCCTCATCCCTTCCCCCTGCTCACAGAGGATTTCTATTATTGTTGAAAGTTAGAATGCTTATTAAAATATACATAGCACACTCAGATACTATGCACACACACACACCAGTTTTCCAGAATATGTCACCATTTTACACTCTTTAGCAGAGTAGGAAGGTATATTTTCCAGATGTCAACTAAAATTTAATTCAATAGAAATGAATTACATGCCTATTTTGAACTGCAGCTTACCTAATGTTGTACATCAACCTTTGCCATAGATTGCTATGAGGTTGTCAATTACACTGTGTGGTATGAGCAGGTTAATCTCTGTGATTCTCCATTTCCTCACCTGAAAATAACATATAACTTACTGAGGTAGTATCGTATTTAAATGATATAATTTATATATATATATATATTTCTTAAAACAGTGTTGGGCACATAACAAATACTCAATGAAGTTAGTTTCAATTAAAAAATTCTCAAGTACTCTGAAAAAAAAATAAATAAAATAAAATAAATGAGTCCCAGTCCCCTCACTAAATGACTTTATGGACATTAAGTCAGCTTAGCGTAGAGAAGAAAGAGTGAAAGTAAGAAGCAGAGAAGAAACTTGTAATTCTGACCTAATTGCATGAACTTGAGCAAGTTACTACTGTTGTATCTGATTTTTTCATTTGACAGATGGCATCAATTATAATATATGTCAGAGCTTCTTGACAGGGCATCTGGGTGGCTCAGTTGGTTGAGAGTCTGACTGTTAATTTTGGCTTAGATCATGATCCCAGGGTTGTGGGATCCTGAGCGTCGAGCCTGCTTGGGCTTTTCTCTCTCTCCCTGCCTCTGCTCCTCTCCCCTGCTCATGCTCATTCTCTCTCTCTCTCTCTCTCTCTCTCTCTCTCAAATAAAAATATTAAAAAGTCCACTGTTATAATAATAATAACATATGTCAGAGCTCCTTGAATATTACCTTTGAAAACTGAGGAGCACTACTTTATGGGGTATAATGATGTAGTATCTGCTATTAACAAGTATTAATTCACACAAAAATTGTGCTGAAATCTTTATACATACTATTTCACTTAACCTGTTTAGGAATTCCATAACATGGGTATTATTCTGGTGATTCCCCAAGGAACCCATTCTGATTCCTCCAGGATGAGAAAAAAAGAGACTTAAAGTTCCAAGATCACAGCACAGTTTGTTGGAGGAACTAAGCGTTCAGACCCAGGTGTTTGTTTCTAAAGCTAATATTGTAAAATAAAGTTTATGGTCTTTCTAACAATGGAGTGGTTGAGTGCATGGGGAGAATGTTCTGGGAACAATGGATGGTTTAAGTTAACCAGATGACAGAGAATAGAGTGGAGTAGTGAAAGTCAAGACTGGTGGTTAGGCTGGAAACACTGTTTGGAGAGCTTTAAATATAACTGTGAAGATTCAAAATGTTATTGAGAAATAAATTTTAAAAATATGGAGGATGTTTATGAATATACTAACTACAGCTTAGAAAGAGTAGAAGAGTTTGGATTAAGGAATGGAGAAGGAAAAACAGGAGATGGCTAAGAGGCTATTTTAGCATTCTGGGATGGAGTACAATTGGGCCACTGATTATGGGAATGCTACTTAGTGAGTCTTGTCTAGAAATGTTAAAGTTCTCACATATTATTTATTAAGCAGTGTGTTCAAGAAGAAATTGTTAATATGTCATTTTAAGGCAACCCTCTCATATTATCAGGAAGGCACCAAAGTTATACTACAACCAGAATTCTGGGTTTGCAGAGTTCTTCATGTGCTAGGCCTTTGCCATATTCTCCCTTCTTGTGGCTTATCTCTTGTTTCTTCTTGCTTGCTTCAAATCTATCTTGTATATTGACACCTTCAGTTTTCCTGGCCTTCGACCTCTGTGTTGTAAAATGTAAGTATTCTTATTCATATTTGGTGAGGCCAACAGATCAAGTGAAGGTTTTCGTTTGAAAGAGTTTATTACTCACAATTCATAAGAGGAGGGGACACATCACACCAGACAGGGACACATAGGGGATCCACCAGGATTGGTCAGGAGGCAGAAGGACCAAGGGGAAAATGTAGGAAAGAGCCTTTATTGTGGTTTCTGCAGAAAGTAATGGGCAAGACAGGGAAAGCAGATTTGGATTGGCTAGTTTGAATAATTTCAGTGGGCTCTGGGGTGTAGGAGCTATTCTTAGTGTTACCAGACAAGGACCTGTTCCCAAATATGCAGCAATTCAAACACTGACACCAGTGTCTTTTGTGGCAGAGAAAAAGGTTTTATTGCAGGGCACCAAGCAAGAAGACAGTAGAAAAATTTTCAAATCCACCTGCCTGAGGGTTGGGTTGGTGTATTTAAGGGTAAGGGATAAGGCTGAATGGAGTAGGATAATTAGATATAGGGACAAAGGGAGGAATGAGCATGTACATTTAGGAATCATGCCTCTTCATAGGATATGTGTTCAGAAAATGGTGGCCTAGGAATGATGATGGGGGAAAGATCTCCAGGTGGGTCATCACAGATGTTCACTCTTTTGTTCACTCTTGGTCCCTTCTGCACAGCTGCAAGAATTCTTGCCATTTTGCTCCAATCTTAGTTAGTCTCATTGGTGGTCAGTCAGCTTCTGCAAAAAAGGCTCATAAGCCAATCAAGTAGCCAGTTTCGTTAGGCTAGATTGGTAGAACATTTGTTAATGTACAACATTAACATGCGTTGGTTTCAATTAGTTTTCTGTTTCCTGGCTCTGGGATAATTAGGGCAGGAGAATAGTGGCCCAGAGTATGAGAGAGTTTTGGTGTGGCCTCTAGATTGATTGGTATACATAGGGAAGATGTACTTGCAGGCCAGTTCTTTACTATCCCTAGGAATTGGCTGGCCCCAGGAGGGGCACTGTAGAGGAGAAAAAATTAATTCTTTCTTTGCCTCTCTAGGTTCTTGTTTGAGACCCTTCTGTAATAAAGGACAAATTAACAGGATAAAAAACAAACATTTGATAACATGCACGCCTCCTGTATACATAGGAGGTACCTAGGAAAATGGAGTAATACCCAAATGGCTCAGGTCACCACTTTAAATATCATCTCCAGCTAAAAACAAAAGATGTTGGGATGAGGGAAGCCAGTTATGGGAGGTTATCAGGCAAAACACAGTAAAGAAGGGTATAGTTGCTATGCAGATTTAAGTCAGGTGTCTTCTCCATTCATGAGCCTCTAGAGTTATAGGCATTCTCCTCTTCCTGATACAGAGAGAAAGACACCCTTACAAATGGAGATTTCCCTTGTAAATGTAAATGTCTTTTACATAAGGGTAATTTCCACTGGTTTTCAGAGATTTTCTTGTGTTCTCTGTTTCTTAAAAATAATCAGCTTAAAATAATCTTTATGCCAAAGAGGTATAACCCTAGCCCTTAAGCCTAACCCTAATTTTGGGATGGCATATTTATTGTGTTTCCCTTAAGCCTCAAATGTCAAAGTATCAAATATAGAAACTAGGAAATGTTGCTGCTACACTCTCACCCACTACTTTTTTTCCTAACTCATAATTGACCCTTTTATTCTTGACTCAGCAAAGACAGACTTACTAACAAGTACTTTTTAAGCTTTCTGTCTTAGTCCAAAGCATTTCTTAATGGGCAAGAGGAGGTGGGGTAAAATAGATCCAGTGAGCAAGGTCTCAAATCAATGTAATGGCTAAATTCTTGGCTTTTTATAATGATCAAGACTGTGAGAAATACAGCTTAGGTATATTTTAAATGGTGTGTCATAATCTGTATGTGACATTAACTCATTCGTAGGTAATGATGTGGTAAACATAGGCAAAAGGAAAAATTAAATTTCCTTGCTACTGCCGTGATTATGGCACTTTGGTAAGGGAAAAAGGCAATCTTACTACATTATCCTGACCTCCAGGATCCGGTAAGTGTACATACAAAAATTCCTCTGGAAAATTCCTTCTTCTCCACCCCCCAAATGGATGTTAGCAATTATCCTCCAAGCAAGCATTTGGCCCACTAAAATACATCTGAAGGGTCTCATGACTAAGGTTTTATAGACAGTAATAAATGACCTTTTCTTAACAATAGCTAGCCCCCTCAAGGTCCTGGAAACCTTGCTTCCAAAATTCCTTAGAGACTTACACTGTCCCCAACCCTTTCCCAACTTGAAAATGTATTATCAGTCACCCCTCACAACCTCAGTGCCGCTCTTTCTGCCATGGCAGTCCTGTCCCCGTGCTTTAATAAAACCACTTTTTGCACCAGACACATCTTAAGAATTCTTTCTTGGCCATCAGTTCTGAGTCCCAGCATTTCCACATCAGTTAACATATGGAATCAATGTATGTTCTATACAATCATTTATACAGTGAGGATTCAGTCTATTTTCTGTATTGACACCATCTATGCGACTCTGGGTAAGTCCCTTTGCTTCCATGGCTTTCGTTTTTCTCTTTTGTAAAGAAAGGATTGGATTAGGTGACCTCTAAAGTTCTTCTAGCTTTATCATTCTTCTATGTTAACACTGAAAAATAAAATCATGGAATACATACAGTATACTACCTATAGGGATTTCTTTTAAATTTTAAATTGATATGCCAACTAGACGGACTTTTAGTTTTTAGCTCAAGTATTCTATTACACCCCTCATCCTTCCCTTCAAAAGAAGTGCAATGTTAGGGAATTTATTACACATAACAAAACATGTGTTTATGGTTCAGTATGAGAGAACCCACTGTCCTCCCCACCCCCAATATTGGATAAAAAACGGCAGCTTAATCAGTGATTATGAATTCTGAGCTCAGCTTTCCATTTACAAACAGTGAGGCTGAAAGCTATAAACATTCTGACTTCTGCCTGGGGAGAGTTGAATGTTCCAGGAAATGTACATTGCACTGGAAAATCCAGGATTAGTTTTCAATTCCGTAACATGCTGTTTTCCACAATTACTCCTCAAGTTAGCAGAATGTCCTCAGGATTTTGGATATTACTTTGTCCTGGCAGGACTTAGGAAGTTTCACTTCCTCAGAGCTGGACACATTGAGCTAAAGCTCTCAGGGAGTTAGAACTTTATTTAACATTACCCTCCCTCACTTTTTTTTTTTTGTTGAAATAAGGTGGTCAAAACAGTCTATTGACTTGTGAAATCTTCAAAGATGTATCTTTTTTAAAAAAAAACACTTCAGGGGTGCCTGGGTGGCTCAGTTGGCTGAGCGCCTGATTTTGGCTTAGGTCATGACATGATCTCATGGTTTGTGATTTTGAGCCCCGTTTCGCGCTGTCTGCTATCAGCATAGAGCCAGTTCCATTCAGATTCTCTGTTTCCCTCTCTCTCTGCCTCTCCCCTGCTCGCGCATGCATTCTCTCTCTCTCTCTCTCTCTCTCTCTCTCTCTCTCTCTCAAATCACTCTGTACATATATTTACATCATGAGGAGAGTCAGGACTGCTTATTCATACTGGTTGAGTAGCAATCTTTAAATTCATATTATAATTTTAATGGTCGAACAGGAGGAAAAGTAGTTGAGTTTATGAATGGTGGTGATAAGGAGAAGTAGAAGGAGGGGATTCAAAGAAGGCCTGGTTGAATTCTCAAGGCATACCTATTTGGTAATGTTTTCTTAACTTGAATTACATACAGAAAAGCTCAATAATATTATTTCTTTACTCATAAATTGTTAATAGAGTGTCATGAAGGTTAAGTGTTCCGAAACGCAAATTATCAGACTTTGAATTGGTAGATATTTCTTTATAAACACTCTAGTGCCTGTATTTCTCAATACTTCTAAGGCAAAGACAATGTTCTTTCTCAAGAAACCTTGAGATTTCTTGAAGGTAGAGAATAAATGTGCCATCTTCTTGGAACAACAGTTTTTACTTGAAGATTATTTTTATATTGTTAAAAAGAAAACTGGAGGCCCAAAGCGGAGTCACTTGTTCCAGGTCAGCAAAACAAGATTTAGTTGTAGTTTTAACCTCTCCTGGAGTAGAATTTTAAGCCAGTCAATATGGAATTTTCTAGTTAGCACCAATGAGATTACCTGTCATATGGGCCCACTCTATGCCCTGCCCTCAACCCCAAAGGAAGAAAAAACCTTCCATTTTGCACATCTGCTCAGAGCTCCCATCTACTTGCTGGATTGGATGTTGCCTGATTCATGAGTTGCTTGGTAAAGCCAATTAGATCTTCACATTTACTTGGTTGAATTTTTTTAACATTATTAAAATAAAATTTATGAAAATAAAATGTCTATATTCAAAATAAAACCTAAAACTTGAATAAAATTTCCAGTGGTGAGAGGCTGTTTCTAGTTATACTCCCTCACACCCTGAGGATAAGTACTGACCATCCTCTGAATAGTTTAAATGTCACAGATCTAGATCATCCCTTTCACTTCAGAATTTAGGCTATTGTACCATAGATGTTAAGTTGCCATGGCAACCCAGATCTGCTAACTGCAATGCTGTTCATTCATTTGTCCGATAAATGTTTAGTATTCATTCACTATGTCCAAGGCATTCTCCCTTGGTCTGCTGTCAGAGAGTCTCTACCTTCATGGTCCCATGATAATAGAAACCATGCTCCAGTCTCACTTACACTTACAATGTCTCACTTTCACATCCAGAATAAGAAACAAAAATTTATCTTCCACAGATAACAAGGGGTTGCATGTCATTTGTTCTTACTGGATCGTGCACTTATTACAAAACCAATCTCTCTTTCTGGAGAATTATAATGCTTTGATTTGCTTATGCCAGGTGAAATGCTGCAACTCTTCCTGAAAGGAGGGAACCTATTTAAAGCACATGGTCAGAAAACAGGGGATGGATTGGTTTCTATAAAGAAAAATGACTTATGATTGTGAAAGGAAAAGTGACCAGATACTGGATGGCAAAATAACACGTGTGCAGTAATAATACTCCTGTGACCAAAATAATGACAATGATTATTTTTTTTTAATTTGAAGAGCTTAGTTTTTTGTAATACTGTGGCAGAGGTTGTAATTTGGCAGCCTTTGGGCCAAATTTAGTCAGAATAGTGTTCTTAAAAAGCATGTCGGAAAGGCTTTAGCAGCGGTATGCTTCCATAGTTCACTCTTTTTTTGTCTTTGGTACCACTAGGGACTTCATTCATACACGCTACTTACGACGTCTGACTCCATATAAGGGATACTTTAGGGACTTTTCAAGATCATAACTAACTAACAATAATTTTAAGAATGGTTATTATCCAACAAAAAGAAATATTATGCTCTCTGTGCCTAAGTGATTTGCTAATGACCTTTCCCTTCCCCCATGACTTTTTATGTCTCATGGGTCAATTCTGTTTTGAAGTTTACAAAACCTTTAACATTGGGCCTATGGGAAGGACTCAAATTTCATACCAGAACATTTTCTCATTGCCCATATATTACTCCTTATAATTTTGACAACTTCCCCAGCAGCCCAGCAGTCTGTCTTTTTTTGCCACATCCCATTAATCTTGAGTGAACACAGACTGTGCCTGGTATAGCTCACAAGTGGGGTCCTTCTCCAAGCAATATTGTTTGGTGTCTCACAGAAGGTCATCCCAGTAGGATGTCAAGCCCACGTGAGCAGGGTCTTTCTTTTGTGCACCATTCTTTCTTCAGCTCCTACAACAGTACCAGGCATAAAGCAAGTACTCAATATTTATTGAGATGACTTCATGAGCAACATGTACCCAGTGTATGACACCACAGTCAAGAGTATGGAGATAGTTTTTCTTCTTTCTTTTCTTCTTCATATGAACACTTGCCAGTGTTGTCTTTCTTGCTCATTTTCCTCTCCTGCTTGCATGAGTCTCAGAACTGACTTTTGTCCTTGTTCCACAGCACTGATTTCTATTATACATTTGGGCAGGGTTGGGTTAGTCTGGGGAGCTAAGTGTCATCAAAAAGAACTGTGTTCGTGTGTAAGGATACTGTACCACACTGCAGTCACAACCTGTATTGCAAAACTCTGATATTGAGAGGTAGGTGCGCTAAAACAAGACCAGATGAAGTGGTCGCTTACACATATTGACAGTTGCCTATGTGTTGAATAACTTTACCATATGTTAAAAAGAATGTATGTTTATAAAGCTGGGCTTTATATCTTGGAAGCTGGACTTTAGATGAAGACTTTATTCTTTCAGATATTTCATTCCTATCTGCATAGTCCCAGTGTAGATTTTGGGATTCAGAAGTTTATACCATTCTATCTTGGACATCGTGACTGGTCTCTCTGCTCTGTACCCTGATGGTGCTGTCTTCGTTTTGTGACTCTTACATCAGTAACTCTATTCGATGTAACTAAGTCATTCTATATTTGGTAGTTCTCTAATTCCAAGCCTACATCTGACATTTTTATTTATTTTTATTTTTAATTAATTAATATTTTTACAATTGACAGTTTTAACGCAACACTTATTTAGTCTGGCTGTGGTGATAAGCAGAATTGGTAATAAGTTTCTTCCTTTCTTATGTTCAAGAAATATGAAAAGGACTTAATATAATAATTGACTTAGACTGTAATCAAAAGTACTTTGAAGGAGTTCCTCAAGGTTAAGTGGCAGAAGAAATTCAAACTGGCCTTTCTGATTTTCTAATATAATTATATGGTTAGAGTAGGATATTCATGTATACTTTTAATACTATGTGTCCGTCATTCAATTTTATTTTGACAATTAACACAAAGTTATTGCTCATGGAAAATACATTTCCTTCTAAAGTTACTCTAATGCTTTTTATATTTTAGTAGTAACTTTGAAAACAAAGAGGACATATCTTTTAGTTTGTTCATAACCACAATATCTAAGTAATGATATTTTAAGGGAAACAAAGACAAAGAAAATTGACCACAAAATTGAATACAGAATTCCTTTCTGATAAAACAAAGCCACTTTTTTGGATTAGTGGAAAAGTAAATAACAAAACAGTTTGTATCTCTGGTTACTATATTCTTTTAACTTGAAAATGGAGTGACTTTCTGCTCCAATAAGAGCACTAGCACTGGTGTAGATGTTCTTGCTCTGTTAGCTGTACAGTGACTCATACTCTACAGAAACCAAGAAGAAAGGCACTGTTTACATCAATTATGTGTGGATTTAAAATATGGTATAAAATAACTTGCAAGAAACATATTTGATAAATGAATATAACAGATGTTCATAAAACTGACTTTTTAATGTACTTTCAAAGTAGAACACGTTTTTATTCCTTTCTAAAAAACAAAGTTCCTCCTCCAAGTTGAAGCTTCAATTAGGTATTTACAAGGGGGAGATATGATCCAGCTTTCTGAGTAACGTGATTCTAAATCCAAAACATAGAAATAGATATGACCACCAATTAACAATTGACTGAACTCCCACTAAATGCAAAGAAATGACCTAGATTTCTGGGCATCTTATGTAGTTTATTATTTCAAAGGGAGTTTTTACCCTCTAGTTGAAAATTTTTATTAAAAAAAATAAGAAGAAAGAGAAAGAAAGAAAGAAAGAAAGAAAGAAAGAAAGAAAGAAAGTCACTTCCATAATGAGCTACCTCTAATTTCAGAATCTGAGTTTGCTTTCAGATTAATCATGTGTTCTGCCAGCAGTGGCTTGGGTGGGGAGTAAGGAAGGGCTGTGGGTTATGGAAACTGTGGAAATTGTGGGAAGCAAAATGCACAGGAAGGCGAGACAGAGTTCCACAAAATTAGAGATGGCAATGACATGAGTTGGTAAAACAAGGGTGATCCCTCCTGGCATGTATGTTTTCTTCCACCATGCCTTGGTCTGGGCTTTGTCCTCTCAACATTCCCACACAGCCTTACATGTCTGTCCCTTACTTTAAGAAAATGCCTGACTCAAGGGAAATTCTAGATGAGCCTTGATGTTCCAAGTACATTGCTATTACTTTTTGTCCCACCATCCTTCATTTCATGTTGAGTATTTCCTCTGCATGCAAATGTGGTTAAGAAGTCAGATACCAACTAAGCACTAAATGCATGGGGGCTGCAAATGCTGCTGTATTCAGGGCGGGTTTTAAGTAATGCTTTTTCAACTTGGTATGTAAAGACATATAACAAATTTGAAAAAAAAAAGTGAAAAATTTTGCCAATTCTCTCATTGTTTTGAAATATCTAAATGTATTTCATGTTATAGCCCAAATACCTGTATGGTGGGCTATTTTTGTCTCTTGTATTTTTTAGAGTTCAGTATATATAGATTCAAACTCACAAATGCCTCTAAGCCTTTGCTTTAATCATTTAGTGTAGAACAGATATTCTCCAATTTCATCATTCATATCCAAACAATGTAAGCCCTTCTAAGTGCTGATTACTTTTTTTTTTTAATATTGAACCTTATATCACTTGCTGAACTTAACCTGGGTTTAAGTTTATCCTAAGATAGAAACTAGGTCCTCAAGGGTTAGTATCTTTCAGTTGTTGATATATATGCCCCAAATTTGATTGTGGACCCAGAAACTTAGATAAATTTGGATGTTAGCAGTGGGAAAAAACTGAGTTAACACTTATTCAACATTCTCAGCATAACCAAGGAGGAAATCCCTTGGTTCTCTTAGGGGAGTTTCTTGACTTCCTTTCCTAATTCACAGAGTTATGAGTCAAAGCATAGAAGAATATTCTAACTTGGTTCCATGTGTGACCCTTGCTCATGTCCCCAGCTTTCTCTTCACTGAAATTAGGATATCATTTTAAAATTATGTTTGTCGGAGATCATTTTTATTTCACCAAGAGTTGCATATAAGCCCCTCTATTTTAGCTCTGTCATCTGTATTTTTTTCTCAATATTATTGCTTTATGATAATGCTCAATAGCATGGAAATTGCTATTTGATTGGAGGCATAGTGGTTTTTGTGTGATTGGCAGAAACTATAGCTGTATACAGCACACAGCTCAGGCCACATTTCCTCCTAAAAACTTTGGCCTTCACAGAGAGCTATATTCTTTTGGTGTGCTTAATACAGAGGTCAAAAAAAAAAAAAAAAGAGAGAGAGAGAGAGAGAGAAAGGAACATTTCCGTATGAACACACAAAAGTGTTAATACGTAGCCCATCACTTAACATAGTACTAATATAATAGTTTAAGCAGAGCATTAATAAGTCAACAGATTCTAGAAGAACAGAGAAATAAGAGATACTTTCAATTGAGAAGTCTTGATTGAAAGAGAGAATTTTTAACTGGATCTTGAAAAATAAATAGCATTTCACCAGAAAGAGAAGGAATAGAAGGGGACAGTGCATAAAAATATATGGCTTTAAAATATATATGTGGTTATAATGGGAGAGGAAGGTTAGGCCAAATTTTGGAAGGCTTTGAATGCCGTTGTACCACATTTCATCCTTAAACGATGGAAAAAACTTTAAGATTTTGTTAGGTAAGTGACATATTTTTGTTTTGTTTTTAGTTAGTTCATCAGGTCTGAAACAGATGGCATATTCCAATCAGGTAATTCGATAAGAGTTTAATAAAGGTATTCTACAAAAGATGTTTGCAAAAGTATGGAAATCAAAGAAATACAGCCACTAGACCTTGAAACTGTGGCTGGAGGCAGGGCTTTACCGTCTACAACTCTAAATAATAAAATTTGGAGAGAGAAGTATGTAAAGAGGGCCACCTGATAGAATCAAAGACATCGGGGCAATAAATAACCTGGATTCACTTTGCTTTTACCCTTTGAACTCCTACCAGCATTTCTCATTGGGAAGATAAACCAAAACCAATGGGAAGCTAAAGGACAAGAATTCTTTTTGATGTATTCCAGATACCTCAGCTTTCAGGGGGACAGATCAATGTGGATAAGGATACAGAGTAGATTTGAAGGGACAAATGGGAGAGACCCGGTACAGTTGCAATTTGGGAAATAGTTTGGGATGGCAAGAGAATAAGCAGGGCAGTCAAGCAAATAAAGGAAATTCTTGGAGCAGTTCAGACAAAGCTACCAAGGGTCTGAAACAGATCAGCATTAATGACAATGGAAGGGAAGAGAGGCTAGTTGGCATATAGAGATGGAATTGTCAAGACTTAGTAATGTTTTGGATGTAAAGGGTAGAAGAGAAGAAGAAAACAAAAGCAGGTTACAGAAGAAAGAACTGATGTTTTTAGGGACAGTAACAAGTTTATGCTTTGGAGAGTAGTAATTTAATTTCTTAAGTTTCTATTGATTATGTAACTTTGCATTGAGCTCTAAGATAAGCAATACTGAGGATATAAAATTGACATGGAACATACTGTTGCTCTCTAGAGACTCACAATCTTATTGAAATTGCTGGAACATAACGCAGGCAATATAAATAATACAAAGCTAAATGGAATATTTTTAAATGATAAAATATTTGCCCTGGAGAATTCCATTGTTAGTCAGAAGGAAGAGACTAGTTTCACTTGAAGATGTTACAAAATATGTATCAGGATCTCCAGCTCACAGTTCATTAGAATGTAAGGCCCCCTCAAGAAATACTGCTAACATTTCTTTTGTATGGCAGTGGTTTCTTTTCCTTACAAAATTTGAAAAAGGTAAACTGAAGCATGAGTTAACAGTAGGACTGATTGTGATGAGTGAAAGTGTGAAGGAAAAATCTGGACAGAGGAATAGACATAGGGAGAACTTCATCGGAAGATTGGAGTTTTGCAACCAGCCAAGGAACTACTAGTAGCTAGAAGAAAAGCCTGGAACAGATCCTTAGAGCCTTCAGAGGGAGCTGCCCCTGACTATACCATGATCTCAGACTTCTTAATGTTCAGGATTGTGAGACGTTACATTTCTGTTTAAGATACTCTGTAGTACTTTGTTGGGCTGTCTGTGTGGCTCAGTCAGTTGGGTGTCTGACTCTTGATTTTGACTCAGGTCATGATCCCACGGTGGGATGGAGTCCAGCATCAGGCTCTGCACTGGCAGCACAGAGCCTGCTTAGCATTCTCTGTCACCCTCTCTCCCTGCCCCTCCCCTGCTTGCTCTCTCTCTCACTCTCTCTCAAAAATAAATAAACATTTTTTAAAAAAGATATTCTGTAGTATTTTGTTAACAGCATTCCTCAAAAACTAATATGCCATCTTATCTACACCTAGGGTTTCAACTACTATCATAAACCTACAGTTTTCTGGGGAAGAGATTTCCAAACTGTGTGCCCCCAAACACTGGTCCCTGGAGACGCTCCACAAAGAAGGATGTTAAGGGCAAACACCTGGAGTTTTAGAAGACACTGTAAAAAACTTGTTTCTTGAGAGTCCTGCAGTCAGTGAAGAGTCAGAATTCCTCCCATATGTGACCATATAACACTTTCTGATTATAACATGTTTTGAGAAATTCATTCTGGCCATATGTATAGTGCAATGAACCGCAGGCTTTCAAAGTGTTACTGTTGCTTGAGTAGTAAACCTCCAATACAAAGCAATTGATGTCATAAATATATGTTTTAAATATATTTTTTAAATTTGGAGCAATTTCAACACCTTTTGTTATAACTTCTAATGCTCTTCCTCAAACCCATTTTGCTAATTGCTGTTCTAGAGACATCTTAAAACTGACTTCAAATGGTATGCTGTATTGTGTGTGTGTTCTAAAATACATTATTACATATTTTGGATCACCAAATGCATAATAACTTTTACTTAAAGTGCAGTTAGTCTAAATTTATTTCTGTAAATAAATTGGAGAGTTGAAATAATTTAAGATGAACACACGAGCCTGATAATTGCAGTTCTCCACTTAATTACTTTGTAAATACTGCTTTAAAAATAAGCATATTATATGAGGATGAACCCCAAGTGTCAACTTTTCCTATCTACAGGATAGCACCAACCTCTTGCTAGTCTTTATCCATCATAATTCTGAATAGCAATAGGGTAGAACACCATATTTTTTCTTGGAAACATTTCCTTTTATCTTCAATAAGGGGAAGTTTTCTCTGATCAGCATCTTAGAAGTCATTCAGTTCCACTTAGAGTTAATTGGTGATCATTTCATTTTATGCTTATTTTCGATAGTTATATTTTTCTGTCTTATTTTCATTGTTTGGGGGGGTTGTTATGTTTATGGGAGATTGCTGTTATATTCTATTTGCTAAACTTACTGCTAATTTGCTCTTTTGCCCTATGCTGTTTGTGTGGCATCTGAATCAACTGCTTTACAAATGTTTCTTCAGCCACATAGATGAAACTTTGGAACAGAATAAATTGGCAGACAAGACCACATAGACACTGAGAGTGTAGAGCAATAATAATCAGTCCTTAAATCAACCAGGGTTTGCTCCTTTAGGGCATACTTTTTGCATTGTGTCACAAGAATAATTTGTGAGAAATGTTTGTACCAGAAATGTAGGGAAACACCCATAGCTTTGAATACTTTGTACTTCTTATGAAGGCTTAGCTTGTGAAGTTGGCAGATTTGGGTTTTACTGAAAGAAAATAGCTAATTACCACACCATTCTTTTCCTAGATGACTAAAGTGGCTTTAAAAGAAGTTTAGCATTGTCTCACACATAGCAAAAGAAAGCCAACAAGGACAGAAGATAATTTCCAACTCTAAATGACCCTGTGGGTCCCATGTCTATAAATATGGATGTCTCAAAGCCAAGAAAAATAAGTATCATATAAAACTCTTGGCCTTTTATGCATTAGTACTATTGACTATTATTAGGGAAGAAAGAGCATAGCAAACTAAGCTTGTGGTAAACTTAGTTTACTTTATCATTAAAGATTTTGACTCTAAGGCCTAGTATTTTCTTAACCAAACATCTTTAGACTACATAGTCCTTCCTAATCATTATGTTCTGCCCACAGTGAGGTTGCTTTTCCTCTTCCCGATCTAGACATCATTCACAGTCTATAGGATATAAGAGGCATATGCCTGAGTATTTATCATTCTGCACCATTAGCACAGAGGCCACTTTAAGAATTTTGTACTACCTGAAGGGTTAATTTTGTGTGTTTGGAGTTCCCTGAGTCTGTTAAATTCTTTAATCGGCTCTTTGCCTGCTTTGCTACTGTGGCAAACTTTTAAACTGAAATAAATTCCAAGCCAGTTGGTCAGGGTCTTGGCAGTGTTTGAAGGTCAACCTTCTCAACTTCCAGTTGACCATCAAATGCTTTTCAGAGATTGTCCCATAGAGTTGCCAAAAGTTTGGGGCTGCATGTGGTGGATGAGAAAGCAAGAACCTCATTTTTCCTATGAATTCTTGTCACAATCTTTATTGGTAAGGATGAATTTAGCATTTTCTTCTCCTTGCTAATCTAGCTTTTCTCAGAGAAATATGCAGTACCCTGTTATAATGCAGCTGCTGGGCAGATTACCTAGGTTTGTGTTTTTGTTTTTGTTTTTGTAGAGGACAGTGAGTAATCTGAATGGATTTTTACAAGGGATGTGTGTTTAGGTTGTGTGTGTGTGTGTGTGTGTGTCAGTGTGTCTGTTTGTTGCCTGTGGATATTTGATGGAATGAATGAAGGAGGGAGGGAGAGAGAAGGAGACAGAGTGAGAGGGAAAAAGTGGTACCTTCAGTAGGAAGTTGAAATGGGGTGAAAGAGCAGAGATGCATAAAGGAGATACTTGGGAAGTTTGTTCATGCACAATATATTCCCCTTCTCTATTTCCCCAAACAATAGTGTAGAAACTTGTGTTTCTTCATTTCCCCTGGTTTTTCATTTTGAAAATTTAAAAAATGGAACACCTGTAAACCCTTTACATAGATCCATTTGTTTTTTTATGATTTTGCCACGTTTGCTTTTCTCCCTCCACACACAAATTGTCATCTGGTGAATCATTTGAAAGTAAATTGTGCACATCATGGCACCTCAATTCCAGATACTTTAGCATATGACTTCAAGAATAAAGATTCTCCTATGCAGCCATTATTGAACATAGAGATTTTAACAATAATTCAATAATGTAAAACACCATCATCTCGTATTCAAATTTCTCCAATGGCCTTGAAAAGTTTTTAGAGTTAGTTCTTTTTTAATTTTTAAAAAAATCCAAGATCCATTCAAGATTCCTCTCTTGTATTTGAATGGTTCTGTCTCTTTAGTGTCTTTCCACCTGGAACAGTGTTCTGCTCACCCTCCGTTTTTTCCTCTGACATTGACTTTTTGAGGCATTCAGGCCAGTTGTCATACAAAATGGTTCACGTTCTGGGTTTGTCTGACTGTTTCTTCATGATTAGATTAATGTTGAGCATTTTGGGGGAGAATTCTAGATGATATTATGTAATTTTTATTGTATCACATAATTACCAGATGTCCAACTGTCATTTGGTTAAGTTGCTAAATGCCAGATCTCCATTGTAAAAGCATATTCTCTCCTTTCTAATCGTAAGAAATTTGTGGGGCGATAGCCTGACTCCGTGTAAAAATTCTGTTTTCAACAATCTTTCACTCAATAGTCTTACCTCTTTGATGAGTCAATTATTATACTGGAGGTTTAAAAATACATTTTTAAAAAATTCTGTCACTTTTCCCACATTTATTAGAGTTTCTTCTCTCTCTCTCACCCTCTGTTTTAGCTATCTCTACTGACTCATGGCTTCCCTGTGTTATTACCTATAACTTTTATTATTATTCTTTTTTAATTGAAGTATAATTAACATACAGTGTTACATTAGTTTTAGGTATACAGTATAATGATTTAATAATTCTATACATTACCGAGTACTCATCGAGGTAAGTGTACTCTTAATTTTCTTTATTTCTATTACCATCTTAATCATTTTACAGTATAGTAGTGTTAATTATGTCAACGTTGTGCAACAGATCAGTAGAGCTTTTTCATCTGGCAAAAGCGAAACAACACCCATTGAACTCCTCTTTTTCCTCTACTCTCAGCCCCTAGTTAGTGCCATTCTACTTTCTGCTTTTAAGAGGTTAACTACTTAGATATCTCATAAGTGGAATCATGCAGTATTTATATTTTGTGACTGGCTTTTTTTCGCTTAGCATAGTATCCTCAAAGTTCACCAATGTAGTAGCATATGACAAGATTGTCTTCTTTTGGGGGCTGAATAATATTCCATTGCATTAATATACCACATTTCCCATGTCCATTCGTCCTTCAGTGGACATCTAGGTTACTAGATGAGGGGATGGGCTAAATAGGTGATGAGCATTAAAAAGGGCACTTGTTGGGATAAGCAATGGGTGTTATACGGAAGTGATGAATCACTGGGTTCTACTCCTGAAACCAATACTATACTGCATGTTAACTAACTTGAATTTAAATAAATAAGTAAATAAGTAAATAAATAAATGTAAAGAAATAATCAGACACACACACACACACATAACCAGTTGACTTCAAGTTAAAGTGAGATCATTCTGGGAGGGTCTGATCTAATCAGGTGGGCTCATTAAAAGAAGTCTCATGCTTTTCATTAATTCAGAGGTGTGAACCAGCAGCCTCTTTCTTTCTCTGTCAATTTTTCTCTATCTCTTGTTCTCTTTTGCTGTCTTTGAAGAAACATGTTTCCGTGAATTCTACAGTTATAAGAAAATTAATTCTGCCAACATTCTGAGGGATCTTAGAAGTGGGTTGCTCTCTAGTCAAACCTCAAGATGAGAGTACGGCATAGCTGACACCTTGATTTCAGTCTTGTGAAACCCTGAGTAGATAAGCCAGTTAAGTTTTGCTTAGATTCCTGACTCACTTAATAAATATGTGTTATTTTAAGTCAAAAGTGTGTGATATTTTGTAAAGCAGCAATAGATAAAGAATACAAATGTTGAATACATATGAAGCAAATATTAAAAACACCTAAATATATAACTCAATAACTTACAGAATTGTGAGAATAGATTAGTCAAAAATTGATGTGAAGAGTTTGAGATACTTCTCTCAGAAAATGATGAACAAAGCAAATTTAAATATAAACAGAGATAAAAGGCTTAAATATGATTAATAATCTAATATATATATATAGGTTGTAGTATTATCTGAACCCACGAGACCAGATGAATTTCACAATTTAGACTTTTTCGTTATAATGAAAAATGATATAAAACATATGCTATATATTATCCCTGGAGGGATCTAGCACAAGACTCCATGATCAAATCTTAGTATTTCTATAGCTAAAAAAAAAAAAAAAAAAAAAAAAAAAGACACTAAGTACCTGCCTATCAGTTAGGGTAGGTTTTTGTCAACGAATCTATTCAGGTCAGCTTAGATTTTTCCAACAAATAAGTTTAAAAAATTTTAACTATGGAGACTTTTGGGTTTTAGAATTGCAAATAAAGGATTATAGTCTTGTATTTTATATGTAACTTTACATCCCCAAATATGAGAATCCATATTCTTTTTGAGCATGCAGATGATGTTTACAAATATTAGCCTTGTGTTGGGCTTTTTAAAAATCTTCAATATATTCTAAGGAATTAGTACCAAATAGACCATGTCTTCTTACCTTGGTGAAATAAAATTTGAAACTAGTCACAATAGGATAGCTTCAAAACAAAAAAAGAAAACCTCACATGTCTGGAAATAAACTGTTAAATACCTTTCAATAGAATATAAAATTACAAGATATTTATGGAATGCAGTATAGCAATACATTAAGCGGTTATTACCTCAAATGCATCGATAAGAATATAAATATATTGAAAAATAAACTAAGAATGCACTACAAAGCCAGAAGAAAGTGCAGCAAAGAAAGAAAAAAAAAGAAGAGAGACACACAAACGATGGCTGAGCAAACAAAGTGGGGCCTGCTTAGCTGAGTGGTGGATGGAAAATCAATACTGCCATATGGTATGTATGGAAGCAGTGAGAAGAGGAAGTCCTAAGAGTTCTCATCACAAGGGAAAGAAAACATTTCTTTTCTTTGTTTTGTTTCTGTTTTTTTGTATGTATATGAGATGATGGATGTTTAACTAAACCTACTGTGGTAATCATTTCTCAATACGTGTAAGTCAAATCATTATGTTGTATACCTTAAATTGTATACTGTGCTGTAGGTCAGTTATAGCTCAATAAAATTGGGGAAAAAAGATTGAAAAATGAAGAAGAAAATCACCTTCCCACGCAGCGCATCTGACAGTATGCCAGCAGGAGTACCACCTGCTTCTGGCAATGGACAGTCACCTCCGTTTTGGGGCAGGGGAATGCAGCCTGCTTCCATTTATTTGGGTGTGAGGTAGAAGACCAGCTCCTCACTTAGCCTGCTGGGTCTGCAATGGGCGGAGGCAAGGAAGAGGGTTTTTCAGTGGTGTCTGGCCGAAGTACAGCAGGTGTTGCTGAAATTGTTAGGCTACCCTTTCTTCAGTCCCTTGGCTACTGGAAACAGGCTTTTCTTGGAGCTCACTTTGTCCGTCTGTTGCTTGTTCTGGCTTGGAGGCTTCTACAGCACCTCTTCTGAGATGCAAGGAGGCAGCAAGGAAACTCAGGGAACCCACATACCTCTGTGATGTTCCTCAAGGTCCGAGGTCCCTAATTTGTCAGATTTCTGTAGTCTTCCTTTCAGGGTCTTCCTGTACTTTTTGGTTGAGTTATATCCAGGGATTCTAGTTGTAACAGGGAGGACGTAGGAGGAATGAGGCTACTTCATCTTGGTAGAACTGAGAGTTTTCCAAGCACTGTAATTTTTGTTGTTGGGGAAAGTGGAAGGTCACCTCATTCTCTCTCTCTCTCTCTCTCTCTCTCTCTCTCTCTCTCTCTTTTGTGGTACATATTGGTAGAGAATAGGTTTTCAAATCATGCTACTCTGTTGACACTTCAGTGAGAGATTTCAACAGTGTTTACTTCTAGTGTCTGTTTTCTCCAGGATCCAGGAATGCTTCCAATGAGAGAGGGGCTGTTTTGGAAACAGGCACGTTATGCCATAGTCAGAATTACCCCTGTGCCCTCTGGTTCATTCTTACCTTGGAGTGAATTCTCTCAGGAGGCTTGTCAGCCCTCATCCAGTAAGACTTTGATTTTCCTAGCCCAAGGCTTCTTAACCTCTGCACTATTGATATCTTGGACCAGATCATTCTTTGTTGGCTTTCCTGAGTATTGTAGGGTATTTAACAACATTCCTAACCTCTACTCATTAGATGCCAGTAACAATCCTCCCCACTCCTACAGTTGTAACAAGCAAAAAGTCTTCAAACATTGAAAATGTCTTTTGCAGGGTAAAATTATTATTCTGCAAATAATAAAATCTCACCCTTATCATTGTTTTGAATGTACATTCTTACTGATTTAGGTAGAGATGGGAGGTGATTATTTAGAAGAGCCTATCTATACTTTTGTTGAAGAGTGCTCCGCAGGCACTGTGTCACTATGCCTATGACCAAGTTTTTTATAAAAATAATTGTGCAGAACAGAAGGAATGGCTTTAGTAGTGTTATGAGTTGGTACCCAAAAGCATATCCATAGATCATTCTCTGGGGCGGTATATACTTTCCTTGGGAAATCTATGCAGCCTGGGAGTTACTGAAAATAAATTGTCTCTTCCATTAAGGGCAGTCCTAATTGAAGAAGAAATTTGAAGAAAATAGCAGGAAGATTTTATTTCCTTTATTGTTTTTATTGAGTTCCTCTCTCTATGCCCCAGATGGAAAGAGATTTGTATCCAATACTGTGGCTTTATTTCTGGGAGCCCCACAGGCCTATTAGTCTCTCCTGCCTTGCTATTTTCTTTGTAAGTTAAATATATATTTTAATATTTGGGAAGACTTTTATGGAATTTCACTTTATCCTCCAAAGAGTTCTATGCATTCCATATTCCAAATCATTGTGCCTAAATTGAATAAAAATAATATGCCTATATTGAATATAAAACCATAAACACAACTCATTTTATTTTATTTATTTATTTTTTTAACGTTTATTTATTTTTGAGACAGAGAGAGACAGAGCATGAACGGAGCGAGGGAGACACAGAATCTGAAACAGGCTCCAGGCTCTGAGCTGTCAGCACAGAGCCCGATGCGGGGCTCGAACTCACGGACCGCGAGATCATGACCTGAGGCAAAGTCGGCCGCTTAACCGACTGAGCCACCCAGGCACCCCAACACAACTCATTTTAAAATTCCATGCCTAAATTCATTTCTAAGATAAAATAAAATGTTAAAGCACAATTTTTACATCCTGTAGCCTAGAAAAAAACACAGATGACACTTGAGCCTATCTCTCTGGACCCAATGTTAGCAGTTAGGGCAATATTTTATTTCAGCATAGACTGTAACCTTAAATTGTCACCTGAGAGGTGCTTGGGGATAAGCTTGACCAGCAGGCAGCACACCCTGGGAATCTAGATCCAATCATGAGGTAGAGGAGAGACTTAGGCACAAAATGAGACCTGAGTGATGAGCGATAGTTCCATCTGGCAGGACAAATAACAACTCCAGAGCATATGATAAGGCATGTTAGGGAATAATCCAGGTAGCAGGTTTTATGATATTTCTAAGCAGGCAGGCAGCAGAAGATGGTGCTGAGGCTCCAAAATAAAGGTCCCTATAGGAATTGTCACATAGCAAATACAGGGTTTATGAACTGGGATCTAGTTCTTAGTTGGATTAGAAGATGGAAATAGTAAGGTCTCAGAGGAGTGGGGAAGACTGTAAGGCAAGAAATCTTATCCAGAGAAACCAATAGATACAGCCTATGAGTGGAAACCAAGTGAGGTGTTATTTCAGAAGCAAGGTAGAAGTCCTATTACGAAAATTGTGTGTTGAAGTAAGCCTATGGCTGACTCATGTGAATCATTGAACTAGGATTTCTTAACTTCCCTACATCATATTCAAGACTGGATTGATGTCAGGTCCTGGATGAGTACTGAGTCTGCAGGCGAGGGTCATACTACTGCTAACCTTGGAGGGAGAATTCTGTGAGAGTTGTCAATGTAAAATTGCACCGGACAAGGTGGACTGGTAATAAAAATGTTATTAAAGACTGTTGCAAAAAGAGATAGAGACTGAACTCAACTCCATTAAAACAAAAGGCAGGAAAGTTTTTAAGCACTAGAGTGAGCTAGTGAAAAAGTACTGAAGGATGTCAGCGGGGACCTTGGTCTATGTGATTAGGCTGTCTGTATTTGTTATTCGGTGCTTATTGAAGTTAGACTACAACCCTTTCACAGAGACTAGGAGACATAGGCCCTGTCATTCTTTAAATCAACAACAACAACAACAACAACAACATTACTTTTTAAGACCACTTTTAGATAAACAGTAAACTTGAGAGGATGTTACAAGATTTCTCAAGGAATCTTTGCCCCTACTAATGCATAGCTTCCCTATTATTAACATCCCCCATGAGAGTTGCACATTTGTTACAACTGACGAAACTACATTGACAAATCAATCTTCTGAAGTTTATAGTTTACACTACAGTTCACTCTTGGTTTTTTACATTCTGTGGGTTTGGACATGATTCCATTATTATTTGGCATCAGACAGTATTTTCACTTTCCTAAAAATCTTCTGTGCTCTACCCATTCATCCCTTTTATACATTTAAACCCTAGCAACCACTGTTATTTTTACTGTCTCCATAAGTTTACACTTTCCAGAATGTCATGTAGTTAGAATCATACAGTATATAGCCTTTCAGATAGGCTTTTTTTCGCTTAGTAATATGCATTTAAAGCTCTTCTGTGTCTTTTCATGGTTTGATAGCTCATTTATTTTTAGTGTTGAATAATATCCCATTGTCTGGACATATTTTTTAATTTATACATTAACTTATTGAAGGACATCTTGGTTGCTTCCAAGTTTTGGCAATCATGAAGAAAGCTGCTATGAATCTCCTTGTGCAGGTTTTTGGGTGGACATAAGTTTTTCATGCCTTTGGGTAAATACCAGGGAATGTGACAGCTGGATTTTGTGGTAACAATATGTTTAGTATTGTAATAAACTGGAAAACTGTCTTCCAGAGTGGCTGTACCATTTTGCATTCCTACCGGCAATGTATGAAAGTTCCCGTTGCTTTACATCCTCACCAACATTTGATGTCAGTGTTCTGGATTTAGGTCATTCTAATAGGTATTCTAGAAGTACCTAATTGTTGTTTTGATTTGCGTTTCCTAGATGATATAGGATGTGGAGAATCTTTTAATTTGCTTATTTATCATTTGTATATCTTCTTTGGTGAGATGTCTGTTAATGTCTTTGGTACATTTTAAAATCAGATTGTTTTCTTATTGTTGACTTTAAGAGTTGTATACTTTGGATGACAGTCCTTTATCAGTTGTGTTTTGTAAATATTTATCTCAGTCTGTGGCTTGTCTCCTAATTTTCTTGACATTGTCTTTTGCAAAGAAAAAGTTTTTCATTTTAATAAAGTCCAACTTACCAATTATTTTTCATGACATACTGTTGTGTCTAAAAAGTCATCTCCATACTCAAGGTCATCTAGGTTTTCTCTTATGTCATCTACTAGGAGTTTGATAGCTTTGCATTTTATAGTTAGGTCTGTGATCCATTTGAATTAATTTTTAATTTTTATGCAAAGTATAAGGCCTGTATCTAGACTCGTTTTTTGCGTGTGGATGTCTGATGTTCCAGCACCATTTGTTGAAGAGACTGCCTTTGCTCCAATATATTGCCTTTGCTCGTTTGTCAAAGATCACCTAGATATATTTATATGGACCTATTTCTGGGCTCTCTATTCTGCTCCACTCGTCTATTTGTATATTCTCTCACCAATACTATACTGTCTTGATTGATTTAGCTTTATAGTAAATCTCGATGTCTGGTAGTGTCACTCTTACAGTTTATTCTTTTCCATCAGCATTGCATTGGCTATCCTGGGTCTTCTACCTCTCCATATAAACTTTAGAATTAATTTATCAATATCCAGAAAATAAATTGCTGAGAATTTGATTGGGATTGCATTGAATCTATAGACCAAATTTAGAGGAGCTGATATCTTTACAATACTGAGTCTATCAATGAACATAGTCCTTTTTATATCTTCTTTGATTTCATTCATTAGAATTTTGTAGTTTTCCTCATACTGCTGGAAGCCGAGCTATCCCAGCCTGAGTGGCAGGGCCGGGGCTGTGGACGGATTGGTGACTGCAGGGCAGCCCACTGACAGTGAAGCTTCTTGTACTCCCGCTTTTAGGTAATTTGGCCTTGTTAAAGTACCTGGGGTATTGTCCGTTGGGGAATTGCCCTCGGCAGGCCCCCTGGGAAAAGAACCATTAGGGAAGAAAATAAGGTTCCAAGAAATTGTGCGGCCTTATGTTTAGCCCTTGCCATCCCCTATGGAGACTCCTGTACTTACAGGAAGGATAGCCTCATACGTTTGCCAGCAAAGAGGGCCTGTAAAGGAGAGACATATGGATTTGAAAGCCCCACTCTGGCAACTAAGGAGTGTATCTCTGGGCACAGGTGACTTCAACCCCTAGGCCCACCTGGCCCCCCGGAGGCATTCCAGATGATGACTGAACCTAGTCGGTTCATTGGTTCCTAGGTGCATTGTCTCTCTAAGAATGTATGAGGCATGGGTTTCTAAGGCTTTTTCAGCCCCTTTCTGGCACCTCGGACCGAGGCAAACACATTGTTCTTCTGGCCTCGTGTGGTTAGGAGGTCATGTCCCTGAAACTGTTCCACTTGAGGTGTTGAGAAATGGAGGGCCTTTCACGAGGACAGCAAAGCAAATGCTTTGTAGATTATAGATTAACGCAGATGCATAATGGAATAATGTAAGAAATTAATCAGTAATCAAAGGGTATGCAGGAAAATTAGGGGAAAATCACCATGTTACTTCTTAAAGGTTGTTTACACATGGGAACATTTTCAAAATTAGGTAATGTTAGAAAAACATAGATGACGTATGTTACAAGGAAACCACTAGCATATATAATGCCACGTTTACTACAATAAATCGGCCAGTTCAACACACTGCTGTTATCTGTGTCCATTTTTATTTTAGTTTTAGTTTTTTATTTTAGTTTTTTGTTTCCTAGTTTTTTATTTTAGTTTTGTTTTATTTTCACCGATGCCGTTCTTCCTTTAGGAACCCCTGGTTGCTGGAGCTAGTCTCTGGCACTCATACAGATTGTGTTCATGTTTTATTAGATCTGTACCTAAGTATTTTATTTTCATTTCTTTACTCTTTTTGAGGGCTAACGTGAATGGAATTGTGTTTTTAATTTCAAATTCCACTTGTTCGTTGCTAGTATATAGGCTACTCAATTTTGTATATTACAACCTTGCTGTGATCACTTATTAGTTCCAATAACTCTGTGTGTGTGTGTGTGTGTGTGTGTGTGTGTGTGTGTGTGATCTTTTGATTTTCTGCATAGAATATCATGACATCTGCAAACAAAGACAGTTTTATTTCCTCCTTCCCAATGTGTGTACTTTTTTCCCCCCTTTACTGCATTAGCTAGAACTTTCAGTATGATGTTGAAAAGGAGTGGTGAGAGAGGATATTTTGCCTTGTACCTTATCTTTAGCAGGACCACTTTAAATTTCTTACCATTATCTGATGTTAGCTGTAGGGTTTAGATATTCTTTATCAAGTTGAGAAAGTTCCCTTCTATTTTCAGTTTCCTGAGAGTTTTTATCATGAATGGATGTTGGATTTTATCAAATGCTTTTTCTGTATCTATTGATGTGATATTGTGATTTTTTATTTTGTAGCATGTTGATGTGCCTGGATTATATTAATTGGTTTTCAAATGTTGAATCAGCCTTACATACTTGGGATAAATCCCACTAGGTTGTGATGTATAATTCTTTTCACATATTGTTGGATTTAATTTGCTAATATTTTGTTGAGGATTACATCTATATTCACAACAGATATTAGTCTGTAGTTTTTCCTTGTAACATCTTTGTCTTATTTTGGTATTATAATCTTTTGTCTTATTTTGGTATTATACTGGCCTCTTGGGATGGGCTAGAAAATATCCGTTATGCTTCTAACCTCTCAGAGAGATTACAGAAAATTGGTACAATTTCTTCCTTAAATATTTGGTAGACTTTGCCAGTAAACCTATCTGGCCTAGTGTTTTTGTTTTGGTAGATTTTTAATTATTGATCCAATATGTCATAGATATTGGCCTGTTCAGGTTGCCTATTCTTATGTGAGTTTCAACAGCTTGCGTCTTTCAAGGAATTTGTCTGTATCAAGTGGGTAATCAAATTTGTGGACATATTATTATTCAGTTTTCTTTTATTATCCTTTTAAGGCCTGTGGGATTTTAAATGATGATCCTTCTTTTGTTTCTGATATTAATAATTTGTCTTTTTTTTCCTTATAGCCTTGCTAGAGATTTATCGATTATATTGATCTTTACAAGGAAAGAGCTTTTGGTTCTATTGATTTACTCTATGGGTCTCCTGTTTTCATTTTCATTGATTTCTGATCTAATTTTTATTCTTTCTTTTCTTCTGTTTACTTTGAGTTTAATTTGTGCTTCTGTTTTCATTTTCATTGATTTCTGATCTAATTTTTTATTCTTTCTTTTCTTCTGTTTACTTTGAGTTTAATTTGTGCTTCTTTTTATAAGTTTCCAAAGGTGGAAATTTAGGTTGCTGATTTTAGATATTTTTTTTCTAATATAGTTATTTAATGCTATAAATTTCTAAGAACTGCTTTCATTGGTTCCCACAAATTTTGGTAAGTTGTGTTTTAATTTTCATTTAGTTAAAAATATTTTAAAATTTCTTTTGAAATTCCTTCTTTGACTCATGTGCTATTTAGAAGTGTATTGTTTAATCTCCTTAAATGTGGTATTTTCCAGTTATCTTTCTGTTCTTGATATCTAGTGATTCCATTGTGGTATGAAAGAACACACTGTATGATTTCTATTCTTTTAAAACTGCAGAGGTGAGTTTTATGGCCCAGAATGTCATCTATCTTGGTGGAAGTTCCATGTGGGCTTGAGAAATATGTGTATATTTGCCTATTGTGGGGTGAAATAGTCTATAGATGTGCATTATATCTAGTTTATTGATGGGAATTTTTGTGTTCAACTAAGTCCTTACTGTTTTCTGTCTGCTAGGTCTGCCCATTTCTGGTAGACTAGTGTTTAAGTCTCCAATTATGATAATGGATGCATCTATTTCTCCTTGTAGTTCTACCAGTTTTTGTCTCAGGTAGTCTGATGCTCTGTTGTTAGGTACATATACATTAAGGGTCATTGTGTCCTCTTGGAGAATTGACCCCTTTATCATTATGCAATGCCCTTCTTTATCTCTGATCACTTTTCTTGCTTTGAAATCAACTCTATCTACTCCAGCTTTCTTTTGATTTCTTGTTAACATTATATATTTTTCTTCATTCATTGGCTTATCATCTTTATGTGTCTTTATATTTAATGTGGGTTTCTTATAGATAGCATAGAGTTGGGTCTTGTTTTTTGATCCACCCTGACAATCTTTTCTAATCAGTGTGTTTAGAACATTGACAGTCAGTATGACTATTGATATATTTGCATTAATGTCTTCCTTGTTTGTTACTCTTTTCTAAATGTTGCCCTGTTTTTTGTTCCTATGTTTGTCTTCTACTCTCTTACTTCCGTGATTTTAACTGAACATTTTATATGATTTCATTTTCTCACATTTCTTAGCATATCAGTTATACTTATTTTTAAGCTTTTTAGTGATTTCCCTAGAGTTGGAAATATACATTTGCCATGAATCCAAGTCTGCTTTCAAATAACATTATACCACTTCATGGGTAGTGTGATTACCTTATAGTAACAAATAATCCTGTTTCCTCTGTCTTGTCCCTGGTATTATTGTTGTCATTCATTTGAGTTATGTATAAGCATACATTATCAAATACTTTTTGCTATTATTATTTTGAACGGACTATTTTTTGTTAGATCAATTAAGAATAAGAAAAATTATAGTTTTTGTTTTATCTTCATTTATTCCTTCTTCAATGCTCTTCCTTCATGTTTGCATATACTTGTTTCTTACCTGTGTCTTTTTTTTTGTTGTTTTGTTTTCTCTTAAAAACCTTTCTAACATTTCTTGTATGGCAGTTCCACTGGCAACAAATATTCTTTAATTTTTGTTTGAAAGTCCTTGTTTCTCTTCACTTTTGAAGGGTAATTTCTTAGGGTTCAAATTCTAGTATTTTTTGTTCTCAACACTTTAAATATTTACCTCCACTTTCTTGTTTGCATAGTTTCTCAGAAGTCAGATGTAATTTTTGTCTTTGTTCCTTTATCAGTAAAGTGTTTTTTCCTATGGCTTCCTTCAGGGTTATCTTTGATTTTCTGTACTTTGAAAATGATATGCTTAGGTGTGTTCTTTTTGCATTTATTCTGCTTGGTATTATTTGAGCTTTTTGGATCTGTGGCTGGTGTCTGACATAATTTTGGAACATTCTCTATCATTATTGTTTCAAATTTTCTTCGGTTCCTTTCTCTCTTCTCCTTCTGGTATTCCCATTATGCATTTGTATACTCTATGTCGTTGTCCCATAGTCCTTGGATATTCTGTTCCGGTTTTTTTGTTTGTTTGTTTCAGTTTTCATTATCTTTCTTTTCTGTTTTGGAGGTTTCTTTTGAGATGTTCTCAAGCTTAAAAATTCTTTCTTCAGCTGTGTCCAGTCTACTAAATAGCTCATCAAAGGCATTCTTTATTTCAGTTACAGTGTTCTTGATTTCTAGCATTTCTTTTTGATTCTTCTTAAGATTCCCATCTCTCTGCTTACATTGCTCATCTGTTTTGTGTTGAGGAGGAAGAATTTCCTCTGCCCTTCAAGGCCCTTCTAGTTGGACTAAATATGAAATTGACATGAGACAGATAAACAGAAGAAAATTAAGTTTACTAGCATACATACAGGGAATCCACACAGACACAGAAAGGACGAGCACCACTAACAGGAAGGTGAGTGGAGATGTTCAGAAAACAAAAGTTTCCTATTATACAGTTAAGTGTTTTACTTAAAGAGGGATTTCTGTTAATAGCTCTCTTCTTGGTAGAGATAGGCAGCTGAGGAGGAGTTGAAGAGCTTTTCCTAAATCTGCTGTGGCTTGATTGCTTTTAACTCAAAATGTTTATGCCAAAGTGAACCATCTTGAGGTGGCCTATCCTTAGCCCCTACACTTGCATGCTGTCTACTGTATTCATTAGAGCCCTTAGCATAATAACTATAGTTGTTTAAATTCCTGGTTTGATCATTCCAACATCGTTGCCATGTCTAGTTCTGATTCTTATTTTGTCTTTTCAAATTGTCTTTTTTGCCATTTGGTATGTCTTATAATTTTTCTTGATAGCTTATTAACATGATGTACCAGGCAAAAGGAATTGTTGTAAAACTTTGAACTTCACAAATGTTTCTGTCTTTTTCTCCATGTTTAGCTGGAATAGGATGGCTAGAATGGGCTGGAATAAGCTATTTACTTCCCCCAGGTCAGTTAAGCTATTGATCATATCCAAATAGGTTAGCCTCCCGGTTAATGAGGTTTTTCCTAAGGTTAGTCCTTGTTAAGAAGAACAGAGTGCTCTGGAGTATTCCTAAATGGTTCCTTTCCCTCTCCCCCTGCAAGAAGTATGAGGACTAAGCTCCGTACACATGGAACTGGTCCTGGAAGTCTCCCTAACTTTCTCACTGATTACACATCAAAGGAATGACTCCCATGTTCTTTAGAAAGGGTTGTAAAACTGGCAAGATACTGGAAGGAGATTTACATATCAAAGAGACAGAAAAAATTCACAACTGCAAGTTTTCTAAAGTTAATGCTCTAACAAAAAGGGAAACCAGGACTTACAGTCATGAAGTCTATTTAAAGTTTAGTCAAAGTGAAAGGAACTTGAAGACTGTTGTTCAGAGCAACAGGATGGAGTGGGGAGGGGAGATGATACTATTTATTATATACTGAATATGATTTCTATAAAGTAGATGTTCTTCTTTTTTTAATAGAAAAAGCAATTTTTTAGAGAAATTAACTTTTAGAGAGATTAAGAATCTTAAGTTACACAGCTAGTAGGAGATGCCAACAGTATTTGAATCCACATATCTCTGACATTTGCTGTACCAAGTGAATCATACCTTAAATCTTTTGAACTTCAAAGCCATCTGCTTTGTTTTCTCATCTAATTACAATGGAAATTCCTGCGTATATATTATATACATGTTATATATATTATATATATGGATATGGCTACTATGTACATATATTTCAACTTTTATTACTTTTCTTTTAACAAACCCTGGCAGTCTCCTATTCACATTTACTCGTGGTATACGCTGATTATTTATGAACACTTACAAAATCTGCCTTTATCCAGGAAAATCTAAAATATGTTATTAACATATGGCAATGTGTCATAGGATCATCCAAGATGTTTGGAGAAGATTTGAGTTTTTTCAACCCATAGATCTTAAAAAGGAGACTGTAACTTCAATTGGAAAATAAAATACTGTGTTAATATAAATATGTGTCTCATTATAAGACTATTGTAGACATTCAGTGATGATTGCTCACAGCAGTGCCATGCTGTGAATTCACTTAATAACATGGATTTCAAGCAAGAAATCTAATTACACCTACAGGCATTATGGCTAAAATAGTACTGACATATGTAGTTCTTTCTCCAACATCACTCTTGCATTTCAGGGGGAAAATGAAAAAAAAATGCAGCCAACATTAAGAAAATTTCCTACAAGTGTTCTAGAATAAACTGTTTACACATTTTCATTTTGCCCTTCCACAGTTGTTTAAACAGAAATAGAGTGGGAGAAAAGAAAAGAACTTCACCATAATCACATGTCAAGTCTAATTTATATCATGATGTCACCTAGTTTGACCAAAAATATCATAACCAGACACAGTTGTCATTGTCTAAATATGCTATTCCTGATGATGGCCCAAATTGTAAATAAAACAAAAACATTATATTTCTAAAAATAATTTATTTTCAAATAATTTCAGTAACTAAGAAGGATATACATATTGACATTTTAATTAGTGATAAATAACCAAAGTCATTTTCACCTAATTTTAGGTAAACGATCCTATAACATACCTTTTTTTAAAGTGCCTTTTTAGTTCTAAATTAACATTTATATTTATTTTTGTCTTAGATGTTTCTACTCACTCACATGGGTTCTCTTTATCCCTGAAAGGAAATTCTTCACTTCATCTGTTGTGTTAGCTCATAATGTTTTTACGAAATAATTGCAGTTGTGATATTTTTGAATCATCATACTCCATTCTTATGTATTTACTTTTGATGAAGAACATTAGGGGTGTGGTATGGCCTATAGCTTTTTCCAGTCTTTGATCTAGTAAATTAATAGCTTACATACTTGTAAACTGTGGCAAAGACCCTTGCTAAAGAGCTGCCAAATCTCCAGACCCAAATCAGATGCCATGTGAGCAGGACACAAGGGGAGGGAGGAAAGCAGAGAGAATCCGTCCAAGCCACGGAAAATGCTCAGAAGCCAATAGAGAGGCTAGCTGTTGAGTCATTAGGGACACTTACAATGAATGTAGTAATGAAATAGGCTTAATGTCCAAAGCTCAGAGGATTAGTTCATATTCAAATCTAGTTTCCTCTTTCTATAAAACACAGACAATTGCATTTTATTTTGTCTTAATGTTTATTTATTATTTTTGAGAGAGACAGAGACAGAATGCAAGTGGGTTAAGGGCAGAGAGAGAGGGAGACACAGAATCAGAAGCAGGCTCCAGGCTCTGAGCTATCAGCACAGAGCCTGACGCGGGGCTCAAACTCATGAGCTGTGAGATCATGACCTGAGCTGAAGTCAGACGCTCAACTGACTGAGCCACCCAGGTGCCCCAGACCATTGCATTTTAAAAACAGAGTCTATTATAATGATGCTGACATTATTAACAACAACAACAACAACAACAACAACAACAAAAAACAGAGAGAGAGAAGAGATTATAGTCTTATCTGTCCACAGCAACAGCTTGTCCATAAAATAAAGTTATGATAGAGTGCCTGTAAGGTCACTTCTGCATTTCAATTTTTATAATTCTTTAAGTCTGTAATGATAAAAACTTATATTTATATATAAATCTGAATTTAACAAAAACATTTGTATGTTCATGTTAGAAGCAGATGTGTAAATTTAGAATCTGAGCCCCAGTATTTTGTATATTGTTTCTTCTCACTCTATTTGTTTCATCCCCAGTTTCCCTTCTTTGACTCTTTCTTTTCTGAGTCTTTCCAAGTATAGAAAAACTCTTCCATTTTCTTGTCAGGCCTGGCATGCAAGATCACTGTACTCAAGAAATTCTGTTACTGCCCTCTTTTTGGAAGGAACTCAAGAGTCAAGGCTTTGATGAATATGTGGAAGGTTGCTTCTTTATAGTTTTGCTTGAAGTATGATTGAGGAATGATTTTAAATATGAATGTTACACATATCAATGAGGCTGAATGGGAACTTTTCATTGTTCACAGTTAAATGCACAAACAATCTTACATCATTTTTTACAAAAATAAAAAAGAACAGAAATCAGGGAAGTACAGTGTTTGTAAAGAATGGAATACTCAATTTTGTACTGTTTAAAATAAATACTTTGGTATTTTTATTATGCTTTATTCAATTTATGTCTAGGTTTTACTGATTTTAGTATTTGGTATTCAGATACCATGTGAAGTCCAAAATTAAGCCTGGAACAATTCTGCATCATTGGTTTGACTGAAAGTCACATACACGTTGAACATTTGCTTGAGACTCATTGTCTTTTACAGTATATATTTCTTCTTTTCATTATTATTAACATTATAAACAGTCTTTTTTCAGAGGTCTTATTCTTTCCTAAAATAGAAAACTGTACACATTGTATTTTTCTCATGACTTTGTCATCTCAGTTTGGCTCAATTCATTTCTTTATGATTTTTGAATCACCTTTCTCTACTAATTTTTCAGAATTTGAACAACTTCTCTTTCCATTTATAAATTAGAATAGTGTATAAGTCAACATCACCTTTATCCATGTAATAAATTTAAAAGGATAACTTTGGTTTAGAATGGGAATACTTTCTCTCACTCTCTTGTTTGCCATAGCGAGTTAGTTACCTTCTATATTTCTCTTGTGTCCACCTAACTCCCATACTCCATTCCTCCTGCCTCTAACAGACTCCCTTTGCTTCTTGTTTAGGTTATTGCAGTACATATCCAAACTATAGCTCACTTCAGTTTTCCCTTCCAATTCATTCAAGACATAACTGCCTGATTAATGTTCCTGAAGCCTCTGGTTAACCGGAAAGCAATCAATGGCTCACTATTTCTAAATAGATAAAAGTTATACAACTTTTCTTGACAAATATTTATTTAAAATTTTTTTGTCTCACTTTCCTCCTAATTGTTCTGAATTAGTATTAAGTCAGGTTAATTATACTAATTGTAATATCTGTACATTTTGTGTATTTTTTCTATCTCCATTTCTTTGTTTAAGTTCTTCCTGTCACCTGGCAAATCTCTCCTTTCCCATGTCGATTTTCCCAAATCATAACTATAATTGGGAAACAGATCACATAGGGTCTCTGAGGCTGGCTAAGGTCTTTCAATTTTCTGCTCTTCTATAATGACTTTAACTATATGCTCTTATTGATAGTACTTTCTAAATTGTATATTAATCATGTGTACACTAGGACCTTCTTCTGGGAGACCATAGCTTCTTGGTAATAGATTTAAAGCTCCTCATTTCATATTTGGGATTGAGAAATACTTATTCTGTTATCCCCTAAAGTGCCTAAATACTCAATAAATATCTGATAAATATCTATTCTTTGATCAGAAGAATGAGTAAATAAATGAAGAAGAGAATTTGGAAATGGGCATTTAAGTATGTTTTAAGGTAATGGTCTTGCTTTTTTCTTCTGAAGCAGTTATAAGATTGTTACTATTTATAGAGAAGGAGAATGGGAGAAAGAAGTTTAGGTGACATGGACATTTTTAAGAACAGATGTAGCTTGTGGTTACATTATATTCAATAAAAGAATAACAGTAAATGCTGTTTTCCATTGTGGTAAAGAAAAATTGGAAGCTAAAGTGGTTCAGGTCAACTTGGTTTCTAAATTTTTTTCCAGTAACATTTTTCTGTGAAGGCTGAGAATTTGAGGCTCAGAATCCTGTAAGTTTAACTAAAAATCTGTTATTAACCATACCGAAAAGAAGTCTTTGATTTATTTAGTTTTGTTTATTTATTTTGGGAGAGAGAGAAAGAGAGAGAGAGACAGCATGCATGAGTGGGGGAGGGGTAGAAAGAGAGGGGAGGGGGAGAAAGAGAATCCCAAGCAGGCTCTATGCTGCGAGCACAGAGCCTGACACAGAGCTCGATCCCACGAACCATGAGGTCATGACCTGAGTCGAGATTAAGAGTAGGACACTTGACTGACTGAGCCACCCAAGGCACTGTAAAACAGTCTTTTTAAAGACTTGAAATAACTGTAAGTAGATAATATGGGGGAATATAGCCAGAGATCAAAAGAATGTAAAATTAAAAAAATACCTCATAATCATCAAATAGACATTGGCTACTGAATTTGACAGTGTGAATTTATATGGTTGTCCGCTCTCTATATACTTAGAAAAAGGTTAGGAGATATAGTGAGCTGTTCATTCAGGTAGGCAGTTAAGTTCAATCAGGTTGAGCTGCATTAGAAGGGCAAGCTCTGAATGGGAAGGGTGAATGATCTCTTGGGAGAATCAAAGTGCCATTTGATAGTGCTCACTTCAGCAGCACATTTACAAAGTGCTATTTGATAAGAAGTGTCTCACTTTTTCCACCTACAGGTAATATATTCTATTTCACTTGATTTCTCTTACGGATCTGTGCCTATGTGAGACTTAAAGGAAGTGATTATTAATGAACAGAGAAGGAGGTTACCTTGGTTATTCATTTTAAGGAAATAATTTGGTGAGTCTAACTCTTCTGTCATGCAGGAGAGTACCTTTCAGGTATTTTCACATTAGTATCTCACCTCCTTAAAAATACCACAGGGTCTGATTGCAAAATGACTTGCATTCATGCAAATGTTTAAATGGCTATGTCATCTTGAGAGCCAGAATCTATGAACTATAAATTACAAATTTCACATTTATTGACCAATGTGTGCCAGGAACTGTGTCATACTATTGCATACATATTAACTCAATCGATCCTTACATAATTCTGTTTTTATTTCCCATTTTATGAGCAAGGAAACTCAAAAAGGATGGAAAATAATGTAGAAATGACAATATTGTTACTATTATCAATAATGCACAATATTTATATGGCGCTTCATCATTCATATTTTCATTTGGAATTTTGGATTAATCCTGTGATATAGGCAAGGCAGGAATCTTGCAAATGATGAAAATGAGTCATTGTCCAAGTTCACCCAACACATATATAACTGAACATACAAACAAACACAGGTGTTTTGGTTGTTCATTATTCACATCTGATTATTCAAGTGGTTAAACCCAAATGAAATAGAAGTGAGGAGCAAAGTTTGAGGAAGAAAACTTGGATAAAAGAATCCCTACCATGAATAAAACTTTCCTCTGAATTATGCTTCTTTTGAAAGGATGCTTGTGTTTGCTCACTGGTCTTCATCAAAAAGTGCAAGTCAGGTCACTGCTTAAGCTGTCTGCTTTGGGTCTGTGTGTTATACTCTGAGAGGGACACAAGACACAAATTATCAGGAGGAGAGGAGCCAGCTTAGTGAAAAAGACTTGAATCTCTACCATATCTGAGAATGTTAGAATCACCAGGAATGTTTCAGCCTGAGGAATAAAAAGTTTTGTTGGGAAGAATCAGAATCATGTGGATGAAGTAGATTCAGTCTTTAAGCCCTTCGGGAAAGTGCAGAACAGATGGTTAAAATTACAGAGAATGAATTTTCTTTTAACTCAGAGAGTAACTAAAATACTTTAATTTCTCAGATGAGGAGACTTTATTTTAAGGTATCAAGAGAAGGCTAATCTTTATTAACAACACAGGATCAAGCAATAATTTCACTGGGTGTTTTAACTACGACTACTGAAGCAGTGCTAACTGTCTAATGTAGAAATCTATCTGCACTTACAAGTGAGAACCTGAGGTTCAGAGAGGGTAAGTAGTCAACTCAAACACAACTAGCAACTAGCTACAATAGTTTTTGTACTAGTTGTGAGGTTGCACTAGATGACCTTTCAACAGTAAGACACTTACTCTTTAAGATGCTGTCTCATTTGAATGCTTCATGAAGAATCGACCTAAAAGTCACTCAGCAGTCTGACAAATAAATAGAACACTACTGACAATGAAATAAGGGCCCCTCATAAACCAACAGCAGAGATCGGTGTGCGTTCAAGAAATTAATAAGAATAAAGTGATCACCACCTTCTGCCTCATTTCCCCAAACATGAAGTGACAGAAGGTACAGGCTTGGTTGGCAAGGGCCACTTGTGAATCATGGAACTAGCTTTTGAGTGGGAGAGATATTCAATTTATGGTTTAGTAAATAAACAACGGACAAGGAGAAATACATAGTTAGAAAATAAGAAAAAAGGAAAAGTTAGAAAAATTTCTCAGGTGTGTACAGTTGATATTTGGTTTCTGATAGTTCTTTATACATAGAAAGGGCTAAATAGCAGGAGAATGAGCCCTGCATCATTCAAGAAACCATAAATTTTATTCCTCATAAAATGTGGTAAAATGTCTAATCCTGATTTTACATTACATTACCGACAGTGGTCCAGCACCTAGCCTCTCCCCCAGGCCCATTTCCACCCCTTATTCCTTGTGTATACCAGGAATAGAACCCAGTAGGTAGCACGGGAGCAACGATTTTAGAGATTTCAACATTAAGGTCCAGATGGTTTAGCAAAAAGTTTAAGTCATTCCTTAGAACAATAAAAACATAAGGTTATCAGGACTGTGTGTGTGTGTGACTCACAGACATCTGAAGCCTGGCTTATGAAAACTGGCTGTTCATGGGAAGAATTAGCACATAGCTTTGACTGCTTATACTATCGACCCAAAATAACAGTATCTTAAACAAAGTAGTGTTTCATTTCCCTGTCATGTAAAAGTTGGAGGAGAGCAATTCCTTCAGTTGCCAGAGACCCAGAAAATTTCATCATGCAGCTACACTAGGTCTATGGTGTTGTTCTCACCCTTCTGGTTTTCCATGGCTCCTTTCCACATCCGCTTTTCAGATAGCAAGGTGGACGAAGGGGGAGGGTTATGACATGTCCCTCCACTTCAAGCTGCAGACATCCCCTTAGCCAGAACATAGTCACATGCCATATCTACCTGAAAGACAGACAGAAATACAGTCTTTATTTTAAGTGGTAATATGATCCAGATAAAAGTTACTATGAAAGGAAAGAATGGATTAATGAGGTAAATAAGTGTCTCTATGGAAACTTGGCCACCCATGCCTAAACATAGTTTCTCTCTGTATCTCTCTTTTTAGCACTTTAATTTTCAATAAAACCACATTCTAGTCATTTTCTAAAAAGTACTCATTAGTATTCTTCCTCTATAGACATTCTCAGTGTTTTATTTGGCCAGTTTATTAAGGCAGCCTTTGGGGCAGGCCATATGGGTGTGTTTAGCTGCAATGAGCTGGTCATTTTAGTAAAGGAAATGTCTGTGCAATGAAAGGACATTTCTGAGAAAGCCAAGTATGGCTAGAAATGACAAATGCTCTCTTTTACATACTACATTAGCTGCAGTGATTTTGGCAGGGAGGGGAAGGGGACAGGTGGGTGAATTCTGATACTCTAATTAGGGAACTGATGAAGTATTGTAAATTTTAAATCATGCCCCTAAATAGGCAAAAGGAACAGACTTTTCAAGATGTAATTGTACGTGAATCACAATCTTAATGGTAGCTGATAATGATTAGACTAGCTGAAGAATTATTATGAGACAGAATGGACAATCTAAAAATATTAAGAAGCACCCAGTATTATCTGGGGCGAAAAAAAACACTGAAAACCAAGGCAATAATAAAAATGAGGAAATGCAAGTGGTTCACCAAGGAGTTGAAATTTGGCAAGAATGCCATAGTATTCTCCAGAAACTTCAATCCAATGAAGTCCATCCTGTACATCTCCTTTTTGTTTTTTTGTTTTTTTTAATGTTTATTTTTGAGAGAGAGACAGAGTGTGAGTGGGGGGGGGGGGGCAGAGAGAGAGGGAGACCCAGAATCAGAAGCAGGTCCCAGACTCTGAGCTATCAGTACAGAGCCCTATGTGGGGCTCGAACCCACAAACTATGAGATCATGACCTGAACTGAAGTCACATGCTTAACCGACTGAGCCACCCAGGCGCCTGCATCCTGTACATTTCACATTATTTTTATGTTTTTGTATTTTAACCTTAGAAAATAAGAATGTTAATATGCTAAGCAACTGTTCATTCTGAGTTCAGCCAGCCTTTGGCAATTATATTAGCATCATTTTCAGGAGAGTTACATTTCAGGATGATATTATCAGAGGTTGGAGCTTACTTGAGCGCTTCTTCACTCCTCTATGTCTCTGAACATTTAGAAAGAACTCTTTTTCTTGCCAGTGAAAGCACCTGAGAAAATAAAACCCTTCGATTTTTATATGGCTTCTTCCAAATGTTTTGCTGCAGATGACATTTTATTAAACTTGGATTCACTAAAAAGGAATTTTATAAATACACAAAGATGGCTTTCATTCTGCTTGTATCCATATGTATACATTGCACACATATGTGCAGATGCGATGCAAAGGAGAAATTTGCTAATTATTAAGTAATTGTACATAAACTTTGCTGAATATACATAAAAATGTTGGCTTTGCAGATTGTCAGGTGAATTGGGTTTTGTCTGAATTATAGTAAACAATTGAATATATTGTCACACCTGAAGAAAACCATCAGAATTTTCTCTTTGAAAGTTGGCAGTTTCAAAGAACTAGGATGAGAACTGTTTTTGTCTCCAGTTATGTGTATTTCAAATAAACTCTTAGGTAAATAATTTCTGATGAGATTTTCAAATAATTTCCCCATAAATAATGACAGAAGCTATTTATTTCAATTCTATTTCTCTCCAACTCTGTGTTTATGTGTATAATGGAATTTTTGTTTTTCAAGTTCTACAAGGCATAAGTCCTTATCATTAGCATTTTAATGTTTATATATCTTTTTGGTCAAATTTTTATGATTGTGGTCATGGTTTTTTAATTAGAGCAGTAGTCTAATTTGAAAACAAATGGAAAATGTATTGTAATCTATTTCTGGAAGCATTCAGCTGGAAAAAAACAAGAGAGAAGATTCCAAGCTTTTGATTAGCATCTTTAAAATATAAGGACATCATTTCCCTCAGGGAAACAGTGAAACCAACTGATGGTAAAAGTCACTTAAAAAGCAAACAAAAAACAAAGCAAAAGAAAGAAAGAAAAAAGAAAACTTCAACAGAGAACTTTCACAAACATTTACACTGTAAGAATCAACTTTGAAAAGTGTGATTTAACGGTCGATTTCTCTTTAAAAAATGAGCCAAAACAGTGTGATATGACTTATAAGTAAAATCAATTAAATTTTTGAGTTTTATGTCTTTAGAATTTGAGACTAAGAGAGTGAGACAGTAAGTGAACACAACCCATCGGAAAGCACATCCTCATTGTTGTAGGTTTCATGTTTTTTCTTCAGCAGTGTGAAAAGAATATTTCTCTCAAAAGATTCTGATTAACTAGCATGCTTTAAGAACAGATCTTTCTGTATACTAAATTCAGACTTACTAAGTCAATCACTCCCAGTGCTAGAAGCAGTAAAAGCAAGCAAGGAATAAGCAGGCTCATTGATCGGCTTACTCCCTGTTCTTCCCCTTAGCCCTCTGAAATCACTGTTGCATGCAAACCAAAACTTAAAAAAAGAATGAAAACTTTCCTGTGAGAGTCAGCTATAGTGCTGCTGAAGAAATGCCCCATCCTCACCTCCCCACCTCTGGTGGTGGCCTCTGCTCCTCCCTGTGCTCCTTCCGGAAGAACAGCTCTCCTGATACACTAGGTAGAGGACAGTCACGTTCAGCAAACACGAATTCTTTCCTGTTACAAATATGCCCATCCCTATATGTCTTTGACATTGAAATGCTGTTTCTTTGATCAAAATTGCCTAATTTTACCTTTTCCTTTTGAAGCCTAAGTCCTTGAATTTTGAAAGGGATTTTGTGAATCTGTAAGATACTTTACTTGTGAGCTGCCTGCTTGTTTACTAAAGCCCCCTCTGACTGTAGAATAATGCAGCAAAAATATGTACTGTGGAACACTACCAGAGACAGTGCAGCCAGAGAGAGATCTGCCGGTACGTGGGGAGGGACCCACCTGGTTCAAGTAACCTGTATGTGTGGAAGGTGACACTAAATCATACAGAACTTCATTCCAAATGTATTGACAATTAGTGTATTTTAAATGAGAAAGAGAATGCAAGCCTGTAAAGTGAGATAGCAAATATTTGGTGGTCTTGTTAGCAGAATTGTTGGCAAAGTCTGTGCTTCAGCTCTTTGAAGGGAGTTGCTCAACAATTGAGTTTCTAAACTCAAAGTTGCTGATCTGTTCTGGCAACAGTCTCCCTGAGAAGAGCTCCTTTGCAGCTGATCACCTTTAGCCAGAAGCAGCCTTGTGTGCCTCACGTGTACTATGTGGGGAGAAATGTTGGTAAACACAGCCACGAGGTAAGATAGACCGTCTCAGTCAAAAAAGAAGCAGGGTCACTTATTAGAAATATCTGAGCTGCAAAGACCAGTAGAAGATCAAAAGATAGCCTACCACTTTGGTGTCCTCAGAATAAAATGAAAGCTACACACACACACTCACACACACACACCTCTTTATCCTTCTCATCAGAAAAAAATTGTTATATTGGAGATTAATACAAATAGGGAAGCAGACCTTTGATAAGACCTCCAATCCTCTCATTGCCAAATGACTGAAGCATGCAATAATGGAAAGTTGGGAATAAATAAAACTACGAATAAAAAACCTAAAAATTTGCCTTCCACTTCATTGGCCAATAGTACCCATAGAACACTTAACATCTGAAAAAAACTTTTTAACCCAAAAGCCTATTTTATCTTTGAAAATGGAAAAATAAAAGGCGCTGTCATTTAATTGGTAATTCAGTACCAAAGCCTTGGTCATTATCTAAAGATGGAGTTCTTCGTTCAATTTAAATGTCCCCTTTGAGGTAGATGTTTTGGCAATTGCTTCTAGACTTTTCATTTTGAATTAGCTGGACGAAAGTTTTCTATACCCTCTTTGTCTAACTAGATGTAATGAAATTTCTCTAGATTATTTTTGGTTTATTTTTGTGGTGAAGATATGACATTAATATTTCAGAGCTAGAAGGAAATTCCACGTTTGGTTTTTAATGGCTGATTTAAAGACAGAAAGGGTCCTATGTGGGCAGAATCTAATCCTAGTCCACACAGACCTTTCCACTCAGATGGTTTGGAAGTTAGGCTGTAGTAAGTACTGTCTGAGTCAGAGGTTTCTCCTAATCCTACTACTTCCTATCCTACATCAGGGGCTGTCACCAATCGTGTATAGATGTGGGAAAGAACATGAGTGATATAGCCAGGATAAAATCTAAGACAGCAGTGAGCAACTTTATTTTTTCACATTGCCCACTAACCTCACATTGCCCACCTGATAATTTAAGAATTAGTAGCAGGGAGGCAATATTCCATTATTTATCCTGTAAATGTATTTGTCTCTTAAAAAATTTATTAGTGAGTTTACACTCTTATTTCACCTTCAGATTAGGAAGTTGAAGCTTAGAAAGATGAAGTGGCCATGACTCACATGAAGAGCTTCCCCAAAGAGGTGTAAGTTAGAATTAGAATGTGTTCTACTAATGGCAGCATTAACACAATTGTGTCTGTCGCTGTGCCTGGGCACTGATGATGACACATTGCTGGTTGAGCTATTGTTTCTCTCATTTAAACTGAATTTGTTAATGGGGCTGCCCACCCTTCTCAAGGTGGTTTCATGTCCTTTAAGTTTTAGCTTAGCAGGCCAGTGCCATTAGCATCCTAGAAGGCTGGGTATACTGAGGCATTCTTGCTACTCTGAGAAGTTGCCCTTTGGGGGGGCTGACTAGGATAGAGCCCTGGGGTCAAGCCTGCTATGGACCTCACCCAAATTCCTGTCCCATAAGCAGTGTCACAATGTTTATGGCCCATGGGATGATCTGTTCCTTAAATCTCTCATTTTATCTCCTAGGCTGAGAAATCACTATGAGGCTTTTTTCCCCCCTTGATCTTTAAGGATGAAATCATTTTGGATTAGATCACAGGCTGTACAGTGGAGTTGGAAGTCTGTATGTGGCATGTGTAGATAAAATTCCTTTTGAGATGAAGTTTGCTTTTAACTCCCTTCCACCTTTTCCAGTACAAATATTAGTTATTTTACTTATGTTCTTTAGTATCTTACATTCATACATTGTTTTATAATTGTTATTTTCCACGTACATCTTGTCTTTTAAACACACTAATATTATGTGACAAATATAATCTCTTTTACAGATGAGAGACCACAGACTGTAAGCCCCTCCAGGGTAGGTGCCTCATCTGTCTTGTACACCGCTGTGTCTGGTCTGCATAGCCTACCGCGTTGTATGTGCTAAATTGTTATTTGTCGACTGAATGAGGAAATGAGGGATGACTTGCTCAGGATTCCACAGTTGACAAGGGGTAGTATGGCTTTTTATCACTGACACCTGGTTATTTAACTTTTGCTCCAACATATTCAGTGATGAGAAATTCATTACCTTCCCAAGTAGCTGTGGTGCATTTTATTTTATTTTGGTTTAGTTCAGTTTGGTTTGATTCCATTTTTTTGCCTGTTTGCTTTTGCCTGCACAGCTACCTAGGGTCTCTCTTCTACTTAGAGTGATTCTGCTGATGTCAGTCGTGGTTGCCGTGATTTTATGGACAGGCATGTGACCCAGGGTAGGTCTTGCACAGCATCCATCCCCTATTGTCTATAGTGATTGGTCTAAGAAGTAACTACTTTGGGAGCCAAGCGGACCCGCTGTACGCTCTTATAACTCACAAATGGAAGATGGGAGAAAGAGGTCTGCTTTCTTCTCTCTGTAATTCAAGTCCTGACAAGGCTGGTTCTTCCAGCGGCTCTCTTGGTTCTTCTGTTTCAAGAACTCACTTAAGAAAGAAACCAAACAAAAAAGAGATGAAAGCTTGGAAATGGAGAGCATCATGACACTGCTTGAACCTCTGAATGTGGTATGCTCAAACATTTCTTGAGTGTGTGGTCAATAAGTCCCCCTTTTTTCTTCCTTTTTTTTTTTTTTTTTGTTTGTTTTCCCACTTGTGAGCGAAAGAGACCTAATATGGCAACCTATCCCATAATGATACAGTTTTGACTTTTAGAACATTTTTCTCTATATGGAGCCTAGATGTCCTTGTTGGAGACAGGCAGAACAAACGGGACTTTTCTTCCAAAAAACAATGTTTTTAACACTTAGAGAAGGTTACTCTCTGTTTTTCCTCGCATTTGCCTGAATTTCTCTTCCCCAGGCTCTCTGTTCAGTCCCTTCAACTTTTCTTCATGTGATATAGTTTCCCATACCACCTATTTTCTAGTCTTTCAGTGTATTCTCATTTGCCTATAGACGTCTTAGCATGAGGGAGAATTACACACTGGTCAGAGCAACATAGAGCAGGATGATAATTTTTTGTTTGTTTGTTTTATGCATTGTATTCTTTCACTGTTCCTGAAGGTCTCACTGGTCTTTTTGTTGTTTGTTTAATATCGTGGTACATAATTGTCTCTTAATAGAAGTATCAACAATTAAAACTCCCAAGAATGATACATTTGCTAATGAAGCAGATCTCCCATAATTTTCAATAATTTTTCTTTCTTTTTAACTGATTTTACATTTATTTCAACTAAAAGGATTTAGTCAGATATGGTCCATCTTTTCTATTCATTGATATCTATTGTAAGTCTATCAGGAAATGTATTTGCTATTTCCTTTGACTTTATATTTTCATAAAGCTATGTTTAAAGATGGTGGGTTTTTTATTTTTATTTTTTGTTATATCATTAAAGAAGTTAAAAACTTCTTTAGTTTAGTAGTTTTCTTAAATGAATGTAAAATCCAATAGATTTATTTGTGAATTTTCACTTTTGTAGATCTTTATTCACCTTGAAGTTCTAACAACTATTAGTGTAAAAATGTGATTTCCATTTGGTTCTTATCTGAAAAACTAGAAAAAAAACACAACAAAATAGCTTCTTTGCTTTATTTGCCAAATATTTTGCACAGTGCTTATTTTGTATTTTTCCCATGTTAAGTGTAAGAAGAGACTTGTCGACACATTATAAATAAGCAATTAATGCAGAAAAATAAGCCACTTCTAATGCCAGAATTTCTCCAGGAAATAAAGAAGAGATGAGATCAGTGCTCTAAAGATTCTACAAGTGTCTTTATGTATTTTTTTCTTCCTTTCTCTGCAGGATAAAATAAAATTTGAGAACAAACTAGATAATTGAAATATATGCACACTACCTTAGTTATTTCAGTTTTTCATACAAAAAATATATTTGCCTTGGATTATATTATTAACCTCCATATTTTAGTCATGATCTTTTTCATTTTTAAAAGAAGGAAAAGGTAAAAAAATGAAAAAAAGACATTCTGAGTTGTGTGTGTGTGTGTGTGTATGCGCGTGTGCACATAAAGAAAGAGAACATCAATAACAGGAGCACAAACACCGCAAGGCCATTAACTACAGTAGTAGCTTTGATTTTAAAGCTGCCCTCTTTGGGGCACCTTGGTGTCTCATTTGGTTGGGCATCCCACTCTTGATTTCAGCTGAGGTCATGATCCCAGGGTTGTGGGATTGAGCCTCCTGTCATATTCTATGCTAAGCATGGAGCCTGCTTGGGATTCTCTCTCTCTCTCTCTCTCTCTCTCTCTCTCTCTCTCTGCCCCTCCCCCACTCACACTGTCTCTGTCTCTCTCAAGTAAAATAAAATAAAACTTAAAAATAAAAATAAATAAAAATAAAAGGTTCAGTCCATGTAGGTCATAGGTGACACTTACCCCATACCAGAAACTCTCCTTCATTAAGTATTTGTATTTTCTCCAAACTGTTACTCCCATCACACCACCACTGGTGTTTTTCATTATCTTCATTTTGGCAAGTCTGTGTCTGTCCTCACAAGTTTTTTCTTCAGAACCTCAGATCCTTTACCATTTCCTATATGGAGTAGCTTCCCCACTGCCTTTTGTTTAGGCAGACAATCCTTTCCATCACAACTGGCTTATTATTTTGGCTTAGAAATCTTCATTCTAAATAAATACAAGGTTTCTCCTGAAAAGAATTTTGTTTTCTTTTTCTATTCCATTGTAGATTCTTTTCATCACATAACAATATTACATATTCTCTTGTTTTGTTTTGTTTTGTTTTGTTTTGTTTTTAATTCTGCAGTTGAGGGTAATTGTAAGAATGGAAAAAGCAAGACCTGTAACTATTTCTCCAAACTCACTAGCTTTATTATTCTGGAAATAAACTTCAAGAATTTTAAGTAATTTACCTGTGTGGGGCCACTTATGGCAATAACTCATCAAGAATTTGTATCTAGACTTTGCTTCTATATGGCAATTTGTATCTGAAACTATTTTCTAAGTATAAAGGTTAAAAATAAGTGCTAGCCTAGGATTCTGCTTAAGGAACATCTGTTCTAATCTACGATTTTACCACAATCACTCTCTTGAAAAGGGAGGAAGAAAACAGTAAACTGGCAGGATTTCTGTTTAATGGACATTTAATTGAAACTGATATCCTTGAGAAGAAAATTCACTTAAAGCCTTTGTGCATGGTATGCTTATAAGCAGACAGTCTCTAAGATTACAAACTGTAAGAAACAGGAGGAGACTTTGAAGTGCACAGCAACTTCTAAAGTTCTTCAGCATATTCCCTGGTGGAATTTTCGTTTTGTATCATGTTTTTCCAAGTCTTCCTCCAGATGTTACATAGTAGTGTTTTACTTCAGGGAAATAGGGTTTGGAGTATGATGATTTAGACATCTTGTGAACAGACATCAAGGTCAAAAAATGGAGACATGAGCTCAGTTTTACAAAAATGTCTCATAGTATCTTATTAAGGAATGTTGGGATCATTCAAGTAGCTTCTTCTACCCAATTTCTACACTCTCCACATATCCTCTTTACAGTCCTACCTAACCTTTGGCCTAATGCCCATGTTAAGGAAAGCAGACCAGTAGTTAAAACTTATTCAATCTTTCAAGAGGCTTATAAACACTGGTTAATTAGTGAAAGAATCAAAAGAACAAACACTCTCACAATAATCATACAGATAACAGAGTGCCTAAAAATCTTTTTTAAAATAGTGAAATATACAGTCTGTAGAAGACATAGAGGACGGTTGTTAATTATATACTGGAGACTGGAAACTATGCCTCAGGTCTCCATGCATTTTTTTGTGGAAGATAGACAGCTGTCAGGTTTCAAAACATTCAAGACAGAGATCTAATAAAAGGTATGGAGAATTTGAAGGAAAATAAATAGACAAATTTGGCTGAAGACAGTGCTGTGCTAGTAGATGTTGGAGTGTTAGTGTAAATTTAAGTTTAATGCATATTAGCTGGAAAGGAATGATGACAAACTAATATCCTTTGCCCTTTCCCATTCGAACAGTATAATTAATTAGTATAATTGTCTTAATATCCAGGTAACATTTAACCAGCCTATGTTAATTTAGCTATAGTAGTAAAATCTGCCCCTGGAAGCCAAAAAGAAAATCAAAAGGATCCAGAACATTGATTTTCAACTTCAACCGTATATAATTTATTAAAAATATTTAAGCAGGAGATTTTAGTTATATTTAAGTGGGAAAAGGAAAGGAGTAAGAGAGAGTCCCCATTCTTTGAGTGCTGCTCTTTTCCAGCTACTATCCCAGTTATAATGACCCCATTAACTCATTACTATCATCAGAAACAGCATTAATGGGGCAGTCAGTTAAGCTTCCGACTGTGGCTCAGGTCATGGTCTCACAGTCTGCGATTTCCAGCCCCGTGTCAGGCTTTGTGCTGACAACTCAGAGCCTGGAGGCTGCTTTGGCTTCTGTGTCTCCCTCTCTCTCTGCCCCTCCTCTACTCACACTGTCTCTTTCTGTCTCTTAAAAAAATAACATGAAAAAAATTAAAAAGAAGCAGCATTAACAAAAATGAATGAGTCCTTAACTGATGTGCTTACTTTTGGCTTGCCAAGACACCACTGATAGGGAGAACAGTCAACTCACTGTTTATTATAAAACTACAAACAAGCACTAACATACAGCTTTGATATATTGGTATACACTTTGAATCTGTGGCTGTAGGGTTTAGAGAAGACAGTTTTAGATGTATTTATGTGCTGACTCTCAAGTGTTTTCAATGAGTGCTCTGAATGCCCTCTGTTTCTCATTTAGATGGATGCCTTCTTAGGTGCTCAAAGGCTTTTAAAAGCTTTCTCTCTCTCTCTCTCCCTCTCCCTCTCTCTGAACAGGGTAAGCTGAAAGAGGCATTTAGTAGAATAGAGTTTTTGCCCTGGCAGGAGAAACCAGAGATTTCAACAAATAAAGACATGCATTTATGATTGGACTGATTATTATTTTTTCTCTGAAATGACTGAGAGCCCAGTTCTCATTAATTAGTAGGTGATGAAAGAGAGAGAGAGAAAGGGAAGGAGAGTTCTATCGGTGAAATTCTTAGGTTTAAGCTAAAATAAGCCCAAGAATGATGAGGCAAAAAGAAGGTATATACATGGAAGCAAAAAAAATGAAACTCTTGTCAAAAACAAAGAACAAAAGGGGCGCCTGGGTGGCTCAGTCAGTTAAGCGTCCGACTTCGGCTCAGGTCATGATCTCGCGGCTCCTGAGTTCGAGCCCCGCGTCAGGCTCTGTGCTGACAGCTCAGAGCCTGGAGCCTGTTTCAGATTCTGTGTCTCCCTCTCTCTGACCTTCCCCCATTCATGCTCTGTCTCTCTCTGTCTCAAAAATAAATAAACGTTAAAAAAAATTAAAAAAGAACAAAAAACCAGAAGTCTGGCATCTCTGAAAATATTTTAATCAGCTGAGAACAGACTGATCATTAGGATCAAATTACTATCTTCATTCACATTATCCTGATAATTTAAACCCAAAATGGATAGGGTTTATGTTTAAAAAAGAAATAGAAATATTTTGTGGAACTTGGTCGGCCAACACTAGCTCATTTGTTTGTTAATTAATTAAATTATGCAACAAATACTTATTGAGCATCTCCTTATGCAAGGCAGTGTTCTAGGCAGCGAAGACAGAAGGATGGAAATGATAAATAAGATATATAAGGCCCTTATGGAATTTATATTTTACTGCAAGATTTTTCTATCTTTACAAGAAAATTGTCCCACATAGCTTTAAAAAGTAGTTATAGTCTACATTTTGTATTTCTTTCATCTTTCGATAATTTCTCCCTCTTTTGCCAATTTTATAGACCTTGTAAATATTTTAAAGATAGAGAAAAAGTGATTTTTAAGTGAGGTACTAACATTTAGGACCTTTGACTTTTTGTACTTAAGGTATAATCACCTTTCGTCCAGAAGAGAAACACTTCATTCCTGTGGCCGTAGTGTGAGAAGAGAGATGATTCATTTTCAGAAGTACCAAATAAAAGCTGTGTGTCTGATTGACTATTTGTTTACAACCTATGGGAAAATGTATAAAACCCCTCCCCCACCCACAATGGCGTCCCAAACCCTTAGACACGTCACTTCCTGGTTCTTCCCCTCTCGGTTTCAAGGGCTTAGTTTCCCAAGCTTTGCAATGAGCATGCGCCAAAGAACTGAAGCCTGCGCCGTCACCTGAAGGAACGTACATTTGTTCCAGTCAGACTACTTTTTGCCTTACACGGGCAGCGGCCACGCCAGGGTAAGGCTGTAACCTCTGTAGTTCTCAGCCAATGAGGAATCAGGAGCGGGGACTTGCATGCTAGGAAATAAATTCTCTGCTGTAACCACCCCGGTGTGCCTGTTGGTCAGACACTTGCTCCTGCAAGAATCATTAAAGCTTCACTCACTGTGCTCCTCCTCTCCCTGGCCCTCCTTTGATTGGGTCGGTTGGCTTGGTTCTCACACTGGTTTACTGCTAAAATTCTTTTACATGTTCAGCAGCATTTGGTGTGAAGTGTGAGTGTGCCTGCCTTGGTCTGCAGTACTTCTCTGCCTAGGAAGTCCCGTGCGGGCCGAAATTTCTGCCTCCTTAAATAGGTAGCTGGATCTGAGCTGTATTTCTAGCCCGCAGTTGCCCCTCCCGTTGCCATTAAGTCTTTCTAAATCTTTCCCCAAGCCTGGGGAAACTCGAAGAGGGAGGGGAATGTTGGCTCTAAATGATTGTTTCTGTAGTTTTGCAATTAAATATATTAATCTAATACCTGCTGTTTTTCTTCGTGGCATTCACACTGGATCAGACCACAGTTTACATTTTCCATCAGCAACTTTGAATTTTTCCTTGTACTTGAAGGAGGTAGTGTTTATGCTCTACTCAAATCATGTGGAGAGCAAGGATTAAAATAGACCGCTGCTCAAGCCAGGGACAAGTTGCAAATTAGAGGCACTATAATATAGTTAAGACCGTGGACCATGGGACCTATTATCTTAGTTTAAATCCCAATTGATCTCGGACACACAGTTTGCTCATTTGTCAGTGGGAAAAATAATACTACGTACTTCACAGGATTGTTATGAAAGTGAAATTAGTTGTCACATGTGGATCGCTCAGAGAATTGCTTGGCATGGGGCAAGCCCTATTAGTAAGGCAGGATTATAGTCTGAATTAGGTGAATGGCAGTCCTGAGCTAAGACAAAAGTTTAAGTTATTATAGAAGAGTTAAAGTTTGGAACTGACTTCTTGGTTATCTCTGAACACTTTCATCAATGACAAAATATTCAGTATGACACCAAATAGAAAAGTAACTTTAATTAAAAATGTGATCTCATATAAATAAATGGAATATTGAATGTCCATTTGGGCTAGGAATTCTATAATTGACATTTTAACTTTCCTCTTCTGTGAACTGCTTTTTCAAATCCTTAGTAAAGTTTCTATTCTATGTTCTCTTTTTATCACTGGTTTATAGGATTTCTTGGTATACTCTGCATATTATGGGAGACCCTCCACATTTCTGACCTAAGTTTTCCACGTGGTGAGGTGTCCACAGAGTTGACATTCTTGGTCAAGTGCAGGACACTTAATGCAGGTCTGCTCTGTGCTATATAGCAAGGTCCCTGTCCTTATGGGAGAGACCCATATTTGCCCAGCTCTTCCAGCACCAGGTGGGTAATTCTAATTCAGAATGAAGTATTAAAAAGTATTTAAAATCTCATGTGACTGCAGATCTAAAAACATGTATCCTTCATTATTCTGGATCATGATAAAAAAAAGTAGATGGGGACTATGGTCTTTCTTGAGAGTTAATGACCATTATAGGGATATGGACAGGCTAGGGAAATCACTGAGGACTGGGTAATACCCCAGGGATTTTAAGCACAGGAACCATTACTACAGCAAGACCTGAAAGGAGAGAGATGGACAGTAGATGTAGAAAGAATGCCTGGTAGGAGCTATGTAGATGCAGGGGACAAAGTGCTATTTATTATACTAACTTTGCAAGGTAATGCCAGTTTAGATATACTCTAGTATATTCCAACCTGAAATCTGAAATGCTAGTCACCATTCTTCCCATAAATTATCAGGGAAAGAAAGGGAGGAAAAATCAAGTGGTTAGAGAGCAGAAAGTTGTTTTAGACCTGCTTCTGTAACTATTTATGAGGCTTAAGTTGAGAGTTCTACTTCTTCCATCACCACGTTCCCCTTACTGTCTGTCAACACCTTGGCCAGGTGGAATTCTTAATCTAATGTGTCCCAAACCTTCAATTATGCTGGATTTAAATGTTTGGTGATCCTATATTCATTGTGTTGGCCAGTCTTTCATTGACGGTGATCATTGGTCAAGTGAGTATTAAGGGATATTGCAACAAATTTCCTGTGTTTCAGAGATTGTCTTTTTTTTCCCATAACACAATTTCTTATTTGCGATTGGGAACAGTTAACCCAACCAGTACATTGATCCCTTTCTTTCCTGTTTGGAAGACAACTTACAGAGGCATGAAAAGCCCCAAATGACTAAAGCATCCAGTTTAACAGATGCATGAATATATTTTCACAGTTCTTCCTGGGCACCAGGACCTCCAAACCACAGATTCAAGTCCATGGGAAAAGAAGAAAATATTGGTTTACTCCTTGGTTCCCAGACCAGTGGCTGTGGGGAGTTGACACATATATAGGCTATTGGTCTAAGGTATATATTGCATTTTCTAGGATAGCACTAACCTCAATGACTTTTATTTTTCAATTTGTTACATGATTGAGTCTTCAAAAGGTATCTACTGTTCAGTGAGTCATTTTCTTCTGGGAGATGGGACTTGTGGTTAAGATTAGTGAATCCAATGAGCATGAGTCCATTGTCTCACCTCCTTCACTCTGTGTCTTTATTCAGAGGTGATTGTTGTGTGGAGTAACTTAGCAATGGATGGATAAGATATTCTGTAAGTCCTGCTGGTAAGGAAGGGAAATCTGGCTTAAAATATCTGTATATTCCTGGGAGGGTAAATTGCTGTTTGTAGTATAATAGAACTGAGCCATTATAATCAAACTGCCACTAGGTGATCAACCATTCCCCCCAGAGGTAGTTACTCAGCATTAGCCTGTTTCTTAGAAGATTGGGCACTCAGCAGCAGTAGTAGCCAAATCAGCTTTGAGGAGAGAAAGTGTAATATGGCTCAACAATATGTTGAGCCCATGCATAATCCAATCCCTGCTACCAAAGCTCTTTATACATGAACTCATTGAGGAAAAGAAGCTTCCATAGCATGATTCATGATATAGATCATCTTCTCATCATAATAGACAATCTCCTTTGCAGTGAACATAGGAACTTCATACTCTGCATGCATTTAGAAGGATATACCACATAACTTTTATCACCAATTTTTTAATCTTGTGCTTTCCAAGTCTCTGACCCTGAAACAGGATTGGTCTGTACCTCAGACTATGTTTGCTTCCACACAAAGTGTACAACCAGATGTTGGATCCTGGAGTTCTTCCCATAGGAAATACTTCCTTCATTAATATCTTTCAGAGGTACCATTTGAGGGCTGTAATATTGTATCATTTACTTTTGAGTAGTTCTTGCATTTGAGTAGTTCTAGCAAATCCATTGCTAAGTAGGACCATTCTTTTTCCTTCTTTTTAAAATGGAGCTTCCAATGAGATGGTATAGATATTCTGAGGAATTGGTGAAAAAGCAGTACAAATAGGTATTATGGGAGTCTGAGCTAGCTGCTTGTGAAGTTTCCTAGTGATTTCTGAATCATCTAGGATTCAGTCTTAAATATATTGTTTCCATTTTACAATGGAATTCTGCTGTGCATGTCCAATTTTGTGATTCAATAGATTATAGAACACCTTGTTCAGGATGGGCAGTCTGTTGCATGTCATAGAGTCAGGTGTTTAGTTCTTACTAAGGCTCAGCAGCAAGCCTTTCAAGTAGAGAATATTTGTAAGTGAAAGAAGGCATGACTTTATTCCAAAACTTTGGGGTATATGTTACTATGTTTTCATTGAAATTTGCCAAAGATTCCACGTATCATGTCTGTTGATCATAAACTTTTCCAAAACCATTGGGTCTGCCAGTTATAACCTTGCCCCTTACACAGTTCATAGACAAATAATACTCAATATGTCCTCCCATGCATCGTACTAAGTAATGTAACTAGAACACTTGTCATTTCTTGCTCACCAGGATCAATTAGTTAAATGTCATCAATGTTACAGTTTTATGTAATGCTTTATGGAATATTGTAGGGACCAAAGTACTTCTAGATTATATTATGATGGAAAGCAGGGACACTGATATAACCTTGAGGAAAAGCATTAAAGATTTACTCTTATCCTTGCCACAGGATGGCAAATTTTTCAAAATTATCAGATTATCTTTTCTGGTAAAGATGGGAGTTGGATGGAGGAAGGCTTTTCTAAGTCAATATCTTCATACCATGAGATAGGACTTTGTTGATATGCTCTAGTAAAGGTACCACAACTGTCATCATGACCTGATTATCTTTGGTGAAATCTGTATGAGGCTATTCTCTAAGAGCCCTGTTGCTCTTGCATAGGCCAAAAAGGGCTCCCAAAATGGCCAAATGGCCCTTTCCATGTGGGTCATGGGACAAGTATGCGAGTCTTTCAGTTACTAAATGTTTTATTTCCACTATATATTCTCAGACTAGGAAAATAACCTTCTGTGAGACAGATTCAAGCTAAAATTCTGTCATCTACCCTTCTTCTATGCACTGTGACAGGATGAGTGTGAAAGTTTGGAAGTTTTTCCTTCCATTTCTATTTTTTGGAACAGCTTGAGAAAGATAAGTATTAACTCTGCTTTAAATGTCTGGTAGAATTCCCCTGGGAAGCCATCTGGCCCAGGACTCTTATTTGTTGGGAGATTTTTGATAACTCTTTCAATTTCTTCACTGGTTATGGGTCTGTTCAAATTTTCTATTTCTTCCCATTTGAGTTTTGGTAGTGTGTGGGTGTTTAGGAATTTGTCCATTTCTTCGGGGTTTTCCAGTTTGTTGGCATATAATTTTTCATAGTATTCTCTAATAATTGTTTGTATTTCTGTGGTGTTGGTTGTGATCTCTCCTCTTTCATTTGTGATTTTATCTATTTGGGTTCTCTTTTCTTGAGAAGTCTTGCTAGGGGTTTATCAATTTTTTTTTGTTTTCAGAAAACCAGCTCTTAGATTCATCGATCTATTCTACTGTTTTTCCAGATTCTATATTGTTTATTTCTGCTCTAATCTTTATTATTTCTCTTCTTCAGCTGGATTTGGGCTTTCTTTGTTGTTCTGCTTCTAGTTCCTTTACATGTGTGTTTAGGTTTTGTATTTGAGATTTTTCTTATTTCTTGCAATAGGCCTGGATTGCAATGTATTTTCCTCTTAGGACTGCCTTTGCTGTACCTGAAAGGGTTTGGACTGTCGTGTTTTCATTTTCATTTGTTTCCATATATTTTTTCATTTCTTTTTTAATTTCCTGGTTGATCCATTCATTCTTTAGTAGGACATTCTTTAACCTCCATGCATTTGGAGGTTTTTCAAATTTTTCTTGTGGTTGATCTCAAGTTTCATAGCATTATATCTGAAATAAGCATGGTATGATCTCAATTCTTTCATATTTATTGAGGGTTGTTTTGTGACCCAGTATGTGATCTATTTTGGAGAATGTTCCATGTGCACTCTAGAAGAATGTGTATTCTGCTGCTTTTGGATGGAAAGTTCTGAATATATCTGTCAAGTCAATCTGGTCCAGTGTATCATTCAAGGCCATTGTTTCTTTATTGATTTTCTGCCTAGATGACCTGTCCATTGTTGTAAGTAGAGTATTAAAGTCCCCTGCAATTACCATATTCTTATCAATAAGATTGCTTATATTTGTGATGAATTGATTTACATATTTGTATTTCCAAGTTGGGGGCATAAACATTTATAATTGTTAGCTCTTGATGGAGAGACCCCATAATTATGATATAATGCCCTTCTTCAACTCTTGTTATGGCCTTTAGTTTAAAATCTAGTTTGTCTGATATAAGTATGGCTACTCTAGCTTTCTTTTGATTTCTAGTACTGTGATAGATAGTTCTCCATCCCCTCACTTTCAATCTGAAGATGTCCTCAGGTGTAAAATGAGTGTCTTGTAGACAGCATATGGACGGATTTTGGGTTTTTTTTTAATCCACTCTGATACCCTATGTCTCCTGATTGGAGAATTTACATTCAGAGTTATTCCTGAAAGATATGGATTTAGTGTCATTGTGTTACCTGTAGGTTTCATGCCTGTGGTGATGTCTCTGGTCCTTTGTAGTCTTTGCAGCATTCCATTCATACAGTCCTCCTTAGGATCTCTTGCAGGGCTGCTTGAGTGGTCATGAACTCCTTCAGTTTTTGTTTGTCTGGGAAAGTCTTTATCTCTCCTTCTATTCTGAATGACAGCCTTGCTGGATAAAGGATTCTTGGATGCATATTTTTCCTGTTCAGCACATTGAATATTTTCTGCCACTTGTCTGGCTTGCCAAGTTTCAGTGGACAGGTCTGCTACTACCCTTATGTGCCTACCCTTGTATGTTAAGGCCCATTTGTCCCTAGCTGCTTTCAGAATTCTCTCTTTATCTTTGTATTTTGCCAGTTTTACTCTGATATGCCATGGAGAAGACCTATTCTTGTTAAATCTGAAAGGAGTTCTCTGTGCCTCCTGGATTTGGATGTCTGCTTCCTTCCCCAGATGAAGGAAGTTCTCAGCTATAATTTGTTCAAGTAGACCTTCTGCCACTTTCTCTTCTTCTAAAACTCCTATGATGTGGATATTATTATTGAATCACTTAGTTCTCTAATTCTCCCCCCATGGTCTAGTATTTTCTCATCTCTCTTTTTTTCAGCTTCATCTTTTTCCATAATTTTATATTCTATTTTGCTTATTCTCCCCTATGCTTTTTCCATCCTTGTTGTCACAGCCTCTAGTTTATTTTGCACCTCAATTACACCATTTCTTAATTTGTCGTGATTATTTCTTAGTTCCTTGATCTCTGAGCAATAGATTCTCTGCTGTCTTCTATGCTTTTTTCAAGCTCAGCTATTAATATTAGGACTATTATTCTAAATTCTTGATCAGATATATTGTTTATATCTGTTTTGAGCAATTCTGTAGCTGTCATTTCTTCCTGTCTTTTGAGGAGAATCATTCTGTTTCATCATTTTGGCTAGTTTTCTGTCCCTTGTGTATTTTAGTACCTTGTTATGTGTCCTGCACCTGCGAGCACTGCTATGCTAAAAAAGGATCATACCCTGTCCAGGACCTGGCCCTTCAGGAGGTGTTTTTGGAATGTGTTGGGTGCTCTCTGTTGTTGTGACTCTAGTTGTTTTATCTCTCTACTCATAGTGGTGGTTTGGACTTTCCACCAAGTGTGCTTTGATTTGTTCATTGAAGTAACCCTGAAAAATGTTCTAAGGGGGGTTGGTGGAAGAAGATTTATCCCATAGAAAGAGAGAAATGACGGGAAAAGAAAAGAAAAAAAATTGCATAGAGAAACTATACAGCTTAATCCAGAGAGAGAGGAAAATAAAGAAGGAGATTCAGAAAAGGTATAAAAGGAATAGATTAAAAATGTCTGCTTAAACAAACCAACAACCAGAATAACCAGAGGATGAAAAGGAAGAAATAAAAAATATTATATATATTTATAAATATATTATAAATATTTTTATAAATATTTTATATATATTTTATATATATATAATAAGAATTGACCAAGAATCAAATCAGAAAATGCAAACCCACAGGACTTATACCTGTGACTTGGAACCCATGGCTGCACTGGTCTGGAGTAGGGGCTGTCTGGTTTGGTCAGTGTCAATCTTGCTCTGGTTGTTAACTCAGTTACCAGGTATGGAGAGGGAATAGTTTGGTGTAGGAGGTCCTGCCTCCAATCTAGCCCTAACTTGTTGGTGATGGGGAGAAAAATGGTGACACCCCAGTCTCTCTTCCCTGGTTGGGGTGACCCAAACCATTCTGTTCAGGCCATCCTCACAATGACACATGGGTCCAAGTGGGCCGGTTTGTCCCGCTCTACAATCTCCTGCACCTCCCAGGCACTTGGCTGGGATTTAAGCCCCAATGTCTTAAAGGATACCACCCCAGATCCGCATGCCCTAGATCCAGGGTAGTGCCACTCTGTTCAGCCAGCCAATAAAGGGCCTTTGGCTTGTGGGTATCTGCAGGGTCTTTTGTCCTTGGAATGGCTATATGCATTCTTCCCACAACACTCAAGGGAGGAGTTGCTCTCTCCAACTCTGCATCCGAGCTTGTGACTGAGCTCAGGGCTGGCTCCTCTCCTCCCCAGGTGCGTGAACAGGGCAGTTGGCCCCAGTCCAAAGAAAGCCCCACAACTCTGGAACGAGTTACAAATTGGTTCTTTCTCCGTTTTTTCTGTTCCCTGGTCCATGGTTTTTCTCATGTCCAAATACAATCCTACACTTCCACAGCCTCTCTTTCTCTTCCTTTTGGCTCTCCACAGAAGGGGATCCCTCCGCTCTGTGCCTACTCCATCTGTTTTGTCTCTCCCAATTCACAATCACGCACCTATGGCCTGCCAGGTTGTCCCTGTGAGCCCCTGGAGATGTTTCTGTCCCTCTGTAGCCTGTATTCCTAGAATTCCAAGTCTTCTGTCCTCACTATGGCTGTACTTGATTGACAAGGGAACTTCGGGTCCCCCTACTTCTCTGCCATGTTGACACATGCCACTTGTTGCTCTTTTATAACCACATCCATTTGTTTTCTCTCTCTCTTCTTCCTATCTGTTCTGTCCTTAAATTCTGGGAACCACTAATTTTTTTCTCTATTCCTATAATTTTGTCTTTCAAGAAGGCTATATAGATGGAGTCATATCACATGTGGCTATTTGTTACTGTCTGTTTCACTCAGGATAATTCTCTGGCAATCCATTCATGGTGTTGCATGTATCAATAGTTTGTTCTTATTTCTTGCTGACCATTGGTGAATATTCCATGGCATGGATATACCATATTTGGTTAAATACTCACTGTTGAGGGGTGCCTGGGTGGCTCAGTGAGTTAAGTGTCCAACTTCAGCTCAGGTCGTTATCTCGCAGTTCATGGGTTCAAGCCCCACGTAAGGCTCTGTGCTGACAGCTCAGAGCCTGGAGTCTGGTTCACATTCTCTGTCTCCCTCTCTCTCTCTGACCCTCCCCTGCTTGCACTCTAGCTTTCTCTTTCAAAAAATAAATAAACATTTAAAAAAATTTAAATACTCACTGTTGAAGGACACCAGATTATTTCTGGTTTTTCAGTATTATGAATAAAAGTGCTATGAACATTCATGTACATGTTTTTGTGTGAGCATAACTTTTTATTTCTCTAGAGTAGCAAGCCAGGATGGCAATTTTTAGATTTTATGGTAGTTGCATACTAAATCTTTAAGCAACTGTCAAATGGTTTTCCAGAGTGGCTTTATTATTATATATCTCACCATCAATGTATGAATGATCCAGTCTTTCTTCAATCCTGCCAGCCTTTGGTGTCTCACTATTTTTTATTTTAGCCATTCTGCTAGGTGTATGGTGATACCTCATTGAGGTCTTAATTTACATTTCCCTGATGGCTAATGATGTTGAATATCTTTTTATGTACTTATTTGCCATCTGTATATCTTCTTTGGTCAAGTTTCTCTTCAGAAATTTTTTTGCCTATTTTCCAATTCGATTATTTGTCTTTTCACTTTTGAGATTTGAGACTTCTTTATGTAGTTCAGATACTAGTCCTTTGTCAGATACATGGTTTTCAAATATTTTCTCTCTGTAGTTTCTCTTTTTACCTTCTTAATAGGGTCTTTCTTGGAGCAAAAGTTTTAAATTTTCGTAATGACTAATTTATCAATTTTTCCTCATATGGATCATGCTTTTGTTGTCACGTCTAAAAACCTTTTTTTATAGAATTGTTGAATCACTATGTTGTACACCTGACATTGTACGTACATTGTACGTACATTGTATGTCCACTATACTTCAATATAATGAATAATAATAATAATAATAATAATGATAACCTTCGCCTTGTCCTAGATCCAAAAGATTTTTCTGCATAGTTTTTTTCCTAGAATTTTTATAGTTTTACATTAATTTCATCATCAGTTTTGAGTTAATTTTACATGAAACAGGAGATTTAGGTCCAGGTTCACTTTCTTGCCTATGGATATCTAATTACCCCAGGAACATCTCTTGAAAGACTATCTTTCTTCTATTAAATTATTTCTGAACATTTGTCAAAAATCAGTTGGGCATATTTTCGAGGATCTATTTCTAGGTTCTCTGTGTTGATTCATTGATCTGTGTATCTATTCTCCACCAATAATACAACACATTCCTAATTATTATGGTTATATAATGTCTTGAAATTGAGTACACAGATACTTCTCACTTTATTCTACCTTTTCAAAATTATTTAGATATTCCAGTTTCTTGACCTTTCCACATAAATTTTAGAATAATCTTGCCTATATGTACAGAAAATCTTGTGGTGAATTTGATAAGAATTGCATTAAGCATTAAGTAAAGAGAATTGACATCTTTAATATGTTGAATTTTGTAATCTATGAACAGAATATATCTATTTATTTACATATTCCTTGATTTTTTCATCAACATTGTAGTTTTTAAGTCCTATACACATTTTGTTAGGTTTACAACTATTTTGTAATTTTCTAATTTTGTATCTGAATTACTTATTTTAGCTTTCTATAATGTTATGACAAATCACCCCTATTTTACAGTATGTAGACATAGCTGTAACATCTTAGAAATAAAACTTCTTGAGTCTTAAAAATAAAAAGTCTAAAAAATAAGACATCCCACCCCTGCTTTTTTTGTTTAAAGAAATTTATTTTAATGTTTATTTATTTTTGAGAGAGAGAGAGAGAGAGAGAGAAAGAGACAGAGTGTGACTGGGGGAGGGGGAGGGAGAGAGGGAGACACAGAATGAGAAGCAGGCTCCAGGCTCTGAACTGTCAACACAGAGCCTGACACAGGGCTCAAACTCACGAACTGCGAGATCATGACCTGAGCTGTAGTCAGACACGAAACCAACTGAGCCACCCAAGTGTTCCTCCCTACCCCTATATTTTAAAGTGGGTAGCTGGCACACATTTCCAAAGCATCTGAACAGTATTTGAACACTGTATTATTGTCTTATTATTTATCATAATGTTCTCTCCTGTTATCATTTAGGAAAAACACCCTTATTTAATGTTTATTAAAATGGGGTTATTAAACTGATTTGTTTTCTTTATTTCAAAGTATGTAACAAAATTATGATTTAAGAAAATTTCTGTATGAATCATACATTTCCCCCCCAAATTTTATTAGCTAATTTAAAATATTTCCCACATCTTTGAGACCGGGAAATGACTAACAACTAACATTTCTAAATTAGGGCCTCTATCCTGAATCAAAATAGAAATTTGAATGTTTGCTACTTCAGGCATTTTTTTTTTTTTTAACATTTTTTATTTTTTATTTTTGGGACAGAGAGAGACAGAGCATGAACGGGGGAGGGGCAGAGAGAGAGGGAGACACAGAATCGGAAACAGGCTCCAGGCTCCGAGCCATCAGCCCAGAGCCCGACGCGGGGCTCGAACTCACGGACTGCGAGATCGTGACCTGGCTGAAGGCGGACGCTTAACCGACTGCGCCACCCAGGCGCCCCAGGCATTTTTTTTTTTTGCTGACTAAAGAGCATGTGAAAATCGTATTAAGCAATCTTGCTAAATTAATTCATTCCATTGAGAATACTATTTATCTTTTAAGAACAAAAATTTGCTGAGGCACCTGGGTGGCCCAGTCGGCTACTACTTTGGCTCAAGTCATGATCTCAGGGTTCATGAGTTTGGGCCCCGCGTCAGGCTCTGTGCTGACAGCTCAGAGCCTGGATCCTGCTTCTGATTCTGTGTCTCCCTCCCCTCAGCTCCTCTTTTGCTCACACTCTGTCTCTCTCTCAAAAAAAAAAAAAATAAAGATTAAAAAAAATTTTTTTAAAAAAAGAACAAAAAATTGCTGTTAATTATTATTCACTTGTTCTCTTATTCTTTTGGGATGTTATAGTCAGAAGTTGAACACGCAGAGGAAGTTCTATTTATTGTGAATTTCATTATCTGTTTCAAAGTTCAAATTGTCTTTTAAGTGGTGTCCTGGATATGTTAATGCAGACAAAATGCTCACTAACAGTTGGATTTTTACTAATTAAACATCAAAACAACAACAGAAGTCCTGCCCATTCTTGGAGTACCTTATGGTTTCTCTTGGTATGTTTAAGGATAGATAAGGTATAACATTAAGCTTTTCCTCTTCATTTTTAGCAAAAATATTCCCAATAACATAGACATATTACACATTTCCTGAATTTTTCTGGTTCCTTAAAAGTTGATTAAATCAAACTTTTCTGACATTATATTGGAAATGAAAGAGTGAAATTTGCAAAAAAAAAAAAAAAAAGAAATTTGCAGAATTAATTATTGGAAAGGTCTTTTTATTTAGTTCATTAGGGCAAGGTTGATATATTTAAACCTGGAAAACAGTGGTAAATTGCCAGTATTGTCAGCTTGACTGCTAAAATAAAATTTCTAATCCAAGAATATGGGTTACTAACCATTGGTATTATAATAATTTTGACTTATTTTTCTTGCTCTGAAAAAATAAGCACAATTTATACTAAAACTTTAGATCAGAATAACTGGTTTATTCCATGAGAATACAAACAAAGGGAAGAGGAAAGGAACAAATACATTTTTATTTTAAATAGATTGATTAGGGAACAGCAAATCAGACAGACTTGTCATTTACTGAATGTGAATTTGAGCAATTTAACAGTTCCTGTGTGTAAAATGTACTAACAATACTTTCACAAAGGTTGTTGAGATGACTAATCAAGGCAGTGTATTTGGCTATTAGAGTATGCTCATTTTATCTGGTATGATTGCTATTTCCATGTAAACTTAATGATTAGCTGAGTTTCTTTTTTTTTTCCTCCTGGTGACTTATACTATAGTAAAAAAAAATTGGTAAATTCCTTGTATGTTTTCTCTTGCTCAGTCAAAACACATAGTAATTAGTGTGATTAAAAAACTAATATAAGTATAATCTGTTAAAGCTGATCTGAAGGAAAGTGAAGAATTTCTAAGATCTTAAAAAATACTATTTTTTATTTTAGGGAGAATTGATTTCTGAAATTTGGATAAATATAAAAAGGCCATAAAACCTATGGCCCACAAATCCTTTATTTTACTTTTGTGTATCTTAAAAAAAATTTTTTTACGTTAATTTGTCTCAAGAGAGAGAGTGTGAGCAGGGAGGGTAGGGACAGAGAAAGAGGGAGAAAGAGAATTCGAAGCAGGCTCTGTGCTCTCAGTGCAGAACCCAACGCAGGGCTCAATCTCATGAACCATGAGATTATGACCTGAGCAGAAATCGAAAGTTGGAGGCTTAACTGACTGAGCCACCCAGGTGCCCCTACTTTTGTGTATCTTTATGTTAGGGTTACCTGTGCCTAATAAAATGTGAGCTTATAAAACTTTGATCAAATGCCATCAGAGCATATAACTCTATTTGTGGCTCCAGATTCTGGTTTGCTCCAGTACCACTGTGTTCCTGCCAATCAAAGAACATGACTCCATTATAGAAAAGAGCAGAGGAGCCACACCTTAGTGTTCGCAGTTGTGCATATAGGGTCAGATTCAAATCAGCAAACACCGTCAATGGAAATGAATTGATACACCAAATTTCTTGCACCACATTCTCATCTATTTGTAAATTAAAGTTTGTTCTAACCAACTAAGAAAAGTCACCAAGTGTTAGCTATCATTAAAGGTGACAGCCTACACTGACAATATTTATATTTTACTAATAGTTTTCACACACACCCCCATGCTCAAGTCCAATTGAGTGAGTCAGTGTTCCCTCATGTACTCCCACCTCCAAGCCCCTACACATGCTGTGACTTTTGTCCAGAATGCCCTTCTCCACCCCATTCCCACCAAGCCTATCCTTCCCTGTCTCAGCCACCTCTACCCCCTTCTAAAATTGTACACAACATTTCTCCGTTTAAATCTGACCTATTCTTCAAAGACCAATTCAAGTATTGCTTCCTTTGCAAAGCTTTTCTTGAATCCTACTTGCCACAAACATTTCTTCTTTCTCGGAATTTCTGTGTCTCATACCTTGCAGACATTGGCTTCCCTGGGACAGGAGGGCTTAGGGAGGAAGAGTGGTAGATAATCTGGGCGAGTGATATGATGGAGAGAGGTTTGAAAAGAGTGTGCTACAAGGATGGCAGAAATATAGTTTAGCTATTTCATGCAACTTTGCTTAAGGCTTAGGTGCAAAGTTCCATGGAAAACCATAGACCCTGTAGCCCCTGACACCTATGGAGTACATGCTCTAATGCTACACTGTTTCTAAAGACACTAAATTAATAGTGTTACCCGCATGTTTATCTGACAAGTATGATGATGTAGCACAAGTATGAGGTTGGTCAGACGTATTTATGATGGATTAACTAATAATGCTAATAATGTATCTAATTCAAGAAAATTATGTTACTCTAATAAAGCCATTTGTTAACTGGAAAAAAAAAGATTCTGGTTTGCTTTGAGCCTTTAAGAAGTTATTTCATTAAATAAATGTAAACATTTTAAAAAGTGATGAGAGTAAATTTTCCTTTAAAGAGAACACCATAGTCTCCGAAGAGGAAAAGGGAAGGATTAGATTTCTAGCCCACTGGCCTTTGTTTTTGCATTAGGGTGGGACTGCCAAAATCTGAAGAAGTAGTATTTAAGTGTTTTAGTTTCTGTTAACATTGTAATGAAAATAGAATACCATTTGATGACACGAAACACCTCTTTGTACACCTTGTTTTCCAGATATATTTACCTAATCTCACCCCTTGCCAGGAGAGAGCAGTAAGCATGGAAATTTTGTCCTGCTTCTTATTTCTCGTGTTCCTTTCTATTTGTTGTACCTCTTTCAGTTTTGCACGTTCCACACAGTTGGCATTTGGCAGCCAGAGGTACTCGGGAAGAATTCCTTCAAATTCTTTGCTTTTATACATCCGTTTGACACACAGAGCAGAGAGCCCATAGCTTCGTGTGACCAAATCAAGATGTCTAAATCTCCTTTCTTTTTTGTTAATAGCTTCTCTCACTGGCCCACTGGCCATCTATTGTGATGGAAAACTTTATTTATATACATAGTTTTGTGTTGACTTGAAGATCCATTGAGACTTTCTTTGCTGAATATTTCAACTTCACATAAAGGGTTCTGTTTTGCACTATAATTGTCTCTTCCCTGAAATAATTTGAATCACCAAGAAAGTAAAGATGGTATCTTACTATTATTATCCTGGCATGCCAAGCACTACTGCTGAATGTGTAGTTGGTTCTCAGTAAATTAAAATTTAATTGAGGGAAGACATGCTGTCTTGGCGGGATCTCCACTTACCGAGACCTAAACTATGCTGCCTATGGAGTTATATGCAGCAAAGCACGTATCCAGTGCACAGGCTGTTGCAAGCAGAAGGCGGAGAGAGGGGTAATCCAATAATGCTCACATGGAAAAAATCCAATAGCACTGACTTGAGTGCACATAAATATTCCTGTAGAGAGATGACAAGTAGGGAGGATTTCATTTGTGCTTACAGAAAACCTCTCCAAGATTAGCATATGCAAAGATGCCCATAGCCCACCAACTATAGGAAATCCAGGACCGATCTTTTGGTTTAAAATTATATATTAAAGGTATGTGCAACTTATGAATGCATCGGTGACATTTCCTTCCTTTCATTTAACCCAAGTGGTCTTCATTTCAGTGTCTTTTAATTAGCTTACAAGGAATAGTGACATTCTATTTCTTACTCATTCTGTGAGGAGCAAGGACAGGATGAGAAAAATTACCCAGATTTCAGACTAAGTTACACAAGTCTCTGTGTGACACATTAGCAAACTCTGAGGATAAGTCTGGGAAACTTGAGGGAAAAAATCTTTTGGGAGAAAGATATCTTAGGTACACAAAATTTTAGATAAAGTAAGCAGATGAGCTAAGAAGTGGGTTTTTTTTTTTCCATAAAAAATAAGAGATAAGGAATAACCTCCTATACCAAGCTTAAGCTTTGGAGGAAGAAAGCAGTGGCTTAAATAGGAATGAACGATGCACCCAGCACTCTTTACTTTCGTAGAAAATCCACTGACTTGATCTGGAGGTATGTGTATATTTACAAATAGATGCTTCTTTCTCCAATCCCTGTTTTTCTTCTTTAAAATTTCTAATTTGCCATTCTTGTTTCAAATCAAATAGGTATGCTTCTGTTTCATCCTTCCCAGTCATGTTCCCTTTCTTCTCATTGTTCTTACGTTTGTTTCATTTTTTAATTTTTTAATGTTTATTTTATTTTTTGAGAGATACAGAGACAGAGCACAAGCGGGGGATGGGCAGAGAGAGAGGGAGACTGAAGCAGGTTCGAAGCTCCGAGCTGTCAGCACAGAGCCCCACGCAGGGCTTGAACTCACAAACTGTGAGATCATGACCTCAACCAGAATCCCACGCTTAACCGACTGAGGCGCCTCCCATTGTTCTCAGTTTTTCATTGTGTTTCTTCTTCTTGTAATTCTCAAACTAACCAGGAAATCTCAGATCGTGGCAGAATGAGACATCTAGAAAATGGTGGTGGTTTGTGATGAGGGATAGAAGCAGAAAAATGTTCACCTTTAGCCCGGAAGGCTGACATCTAGTCTGCATAGATCAAATACGTACTGGTTCCTACATTCTTAGGTCTCATGACTGCCTTTACATCTCAGCGAGAGTTAATATCAAGCTGGATAAAGAGCTCCAGAGAAATCCTGTGAGAGTAATTTTATGAGTAGAAATTCGAAGAAAACATTTATGATGTAATACTCCCTGCAGGTCCCCTCCTTGAACTCAGCATAGAACTGCTAGGTTCATACAACAGAAGTGTGGCTCTTCTTGACCCGGGTCCTGTCCCTGTGCTATAATAAAAGCCCCGTTTTGCACCAAAAACGTCTCAAGAATTCTTTCTTGACCATTCACTTGCAACCCCACATCAGTTTGAACAGTCCCCAAGATAAAGAATCAGAAGCTTAACTTATCAGGATCTTTATGCTCAGTAAGATAATTTGGTTCTTATTGCTGGAAAGGAACTACAAACTTTGGAGTCCTCAACCATGTCTGTGTTGCAGAAGGCCTAACAGTATTTGTTGTTTGTTCTGTTCAATGGAAGCAATCCAAGTAAAGACACGATTTGGTCTTGCTCTCTGGGAAACTTGTGAATCACCATATTTACGGATAATGTGGAAAACTTCAGATTAACATGAAATCCAACATATGAGTGCTGGATATATGAACCAAGATGAGGGTGGGCAGCAAGGAAGAGCTAGAAGATATGTTTAGCAGCACATGATTATATAGTATGTCAACCACACAATTCCAGTGACTGTAGGTAAACTCAAGAGCATAGATAATAGTGAAATATAGTTAAAAAAATTAGAAAATGGTGGCTTTGAGTATTTATCTTTGTTTTCAATGTAATTGATTTAATTTTAAGTTTATATAATTTATTTTTACTAATTCTAGGATTAGCAGCTAGCTTTTTAAATTCCTGTTGGCTCTCACGAGCTGTCATGAGCCAATTCCAGCATGCTCTTATTCCTGTCCACTTTCTTGCTTTCCCTGGTTATGGTAGATTAATGGTGTACCTACATTTAACATGGTCAAAACTTTTAAACTACGTAACTTAAGTGCTACATGGAAGAGGCATACTGGGGCCTAATTATATTAGGAATATAATTTTTTTCAATAAAAGGAAAAAGACCTCTGTGTAAACAAATTTAGAGTAACACATTAGCTACAGTTGGACCCACAAATCAGGACATTGTTTAGTATATAATATATTAGGAGCAGTAGAAGCACAAATTCCGTAATATCGCACATGAGCTATTGAAGTCTCTGTCAACTAAAAATAAAAATTAAGTAACATCTGACTAACAGCTACTTTTCATACAGTTATTAAACTTTTAAGAATACGTTCTGTATTTCAAGGACTCTTCTGGGTGGTGGTTTATAAAGATTGTGTGAGTGTAGCAGGAGCAGTAGGAAAGATTTAACAAGCACTTGTACTATTATAAGTCCTTCGATGGAGGAATATAGGTGCTGTAGGAGCACAGAGGTCTTGATGGAGAAGAGTCCTGACCCCTATCATCACCACCACCACCACAGACTCAGCTTCCTGCTAATTCCGACAGAAAGCCTAGAGTAAGACAAGAAAGGCTAGAGTAAGACAAGAAGAGTGTCAGATTATAAGCAAGGGAAATGAGAGCACTTCACACAAACAGAGCTCTAGTTGAGACTGGTTATAAAATGCTTTCTGATAATAGATCTGAGCAGGCATCCTACGACATGTCTGTGGATAGTCATCTAGAGTCAGTTGTGGTCATATAATCTGTGAGCAAAGTTGTGGTATGAATATATCACTCCTTGCTTTCAAATGGATAATGAGTGAGAAAACATATCCACAAGCACAGTTATTTCAGGAGAGGCTGGATAAGGATGTACTAGACAGTAATGCAGTTCTTGTGTGGTTGGGGGTATACCTTTTGTTTATTTTATTCAAGAAGGTTACAGAGGAAATATATTTTCTGAGTCCTTAAGTATCTGAAATTTTGTTGCTATCTTAGGTAAACTCCAGTCTGGCTGGGTCATCCAAATCACATGCATTCAAAACCTTATGTTTGTGCTAAAGCTTTTTCTGTTGTTACCTGAATTTTGAAAAGCTGCTTGTGGAGATCTTGAGTTTTGTTATTTAAATTTTTTTAATGTTGATTTGTTTTTGAGAGAGACAGAGACAGAGCGTGAACAGGGGAGGGGCAGAGAGAAGGAGACACAGAATTTCAAACAGGCTCCAGGCTCTGAGCGCTCAGCCCAGAGCCCGACATGGGGCTCAAACCCACAAACTGTGAGATCCTGACCTGAGCCAAAGTCAGGCACTTAACTGACTGAGCCACCCAGGTGCCCCTTTAGTTTTGTACTTTAAGAGATCTTCACATTTTTTGCATATTCAGTTTCTGCATAGATGCATGAAGGTATATGTTTAATCTTATTAGATAGGCTATTTTTCCAGGATGTATCTAGACGTTCTTTTTCATTGTCCTTCCCCCCTCAGAATATATAAAACATCTATATCTACACGCTCAGATAATTTTTTTAAAAACTCAGCAATGTTTTCTTCATTATATCTTTGGTTATTAATTTTGGTTCGCTTACTCTCAGGAGCACCTGCCATTCTTAATTTGCTCTTCTGTTCTCCATCCTCCACTGATGTTATAGTGTTAAGCTTTTTCTTTTTCCTATAAACTCTGGTTCATCTTTTTATATTTGTTGTCTGTATCATAATTTCATTTCTTCAAAAAGACAATTCTGTTCTAATTCAGTATAAATTTTGATTCTGTTATACAACAGTTTCCTTGAAATCCTTAATCTGTTTTATTATTACTTCTATTCAACTGCCTAAAGTGGCCATTCATTTAAAAAGTTTTCCCAACTTACATTGTCTTTGTCATTGATCTGCATTTTACTTTTTTTTTTTTTTGTAAAGTTTATTTATTTATTTTAAGAGAGAGACCGAGTGAGGAAGGAGGGGCAGAGAAAGAGGGAGAGAGCATCCCAAGCAGGCCCCGTGCTGTCAGCACAGAGCCAGACCCTGGGCTAGATCTCATGAACAATGAGATCATGACCTGACCCTTGAAACCAAGAGTCAGACGCTTAACCGACTGAGCCACCCAGGCAACCCTGATCTGCATTTTGAATTGTCTTCAAATTTTAGTCCAAATCCAACCATCTCATGTTTGTTAAATTAATCTAATTTAATTGTTTGAAAGTTGGAACTATGAAAGTTGGAACTATATGTGGATGTTTAAGAAAGTATAGATTTTAAACATTTAAAAATAAATTCTTAGTGAAAATATCTGTATGCTAATTCTGTACTTACCCGATTCTTATTGTAGTCTTTTCCTTTTTTGGATGCAGACAAATTGTTAAACCAAGCACCTTCCCAAATTAGAAGCACAAAATACCATTCAGATAAGTCAATTTACACTGTGTTCTGCTAAGTTGGTTGGATTTTCTCACACTAAGTAAAATCTATTGCTTACAGATGTGGGGAAATAGCTTGTACTTTTGAAACTCACTAGACATGTAATTTATTTTGATTTAGACTCAACCTGAACACTCTGGTATGTTAACTTTGTTTCTTACTATTTTTTTTTCTCTTTTAAGGGAAAAACTTGAAAATTTGGTTGAACTGAAACTCTTGACCATTTAGAAGTTGTTAGAACTGTTAAAAATAACCAGAGTTGATGAATACTGTGATTCAGTGTGAAAATATTTTTATCTAGATCTCATCCTTTAAAAGTTGGCTCATATGCTTTTTTCCCCTTAATTTATTAAGTACACTTTCATCTCCCTTCTTTTGTATCCAAAGCACATCTAATTGCTCCTCCATTTTTGTTTCCTCCCCTCCTGACTCAAAGGACAGGGAATCGGAGCTTGAGAGGCATGCTAACCTCCCCTGTCTTTCCGGGGGCATAAAGAGCATGGACTTTATCAGACAGACTTGGATTCAGGTCCTGCTCCACAATTTATAATGTGTATAGCCTGGGCAAATTATTTAACCTTCCTCAGCCACAATTCTCTCATAATGAGAGTTAATGGTTTACCTTAAGGATTTATTGAGATGCTTCTGTAAAGTGGGAAGGTCCATGACTGACAATGATGGCCACAAAGCAAACATGTGGTAGTTGTGCCCTTTTCTGTTGACATGAGGAATTCATCCCTTCACACAGTTTCTCTTCAAAATCTTTGATAATTCTATCTCCACTTTTGTTTTCTTCCTTTGAACATATCTAAATCTCTCCTGTGAAAAAAAAGGCTCTATGATTTGTTTTCCCAAATGCTTATCCTATTTTTTAAGTTTATTTATTTATTTTGAGAGAGAGAGAGACAGAGAGAGAGCAAGAGAGAGAGCAGGGGACAGACAGAGAGAGAGTGAGAGAATCCCAAGCAGGCTCCATGCTGTCAACACAGAGCCCAACACAGGGCTCTATCCTACAAACTGTGAAATCATGACCTGAGCTGAAATCAAGGGTCAGATACTTAACTGACTGAGCCACCAGGGTGTCCTTATCTTGTTTTTTATTTCATTCTAAGAGGCTTTTTTTCCCCCATGAAGTTTATACCTGCTTTCTTCCCTTAGAACTTAACCTTTTTACTCGCTCAGTGACTGTGTATTGTATCTTATTGCTGTTATAACAAAATGTCACAAACAGTGGCTTACAGCAACATAAATGTATCCTCTTACAGTTCTGGAATTCAGAAGTCTAAAACTCAGTTGTCAGGCCTGTGTCCTTCCGGAGACTCTAGGGATGAATCCTTTCCTTGCCTTTTCATCTTCTAGAGACTGCCTGCATTCTTTCGCTTGTGACCTTGAATCCCTGTGACCTCTGCTTCTAACATCACATATTGTCTCTCACTCTGATCCTCTTGGCTTCCTCTTACAAGGATCTGTATCATGTCATTGACACCGGGGTAATCTAGGAAAGTCTCCCCATCTCAGAACCCTTAATTTATACTTGCAGAGTCCCTTTGGCTGTGTATGATAACACAGTCACAGAGTGTGGGGATTAGTGTGTGGACCTCTTTGGGGACTTATTTAGTCTTTCACAGTCTGTTTTCTGCATGTCTTTTCTGGCCTTCTTATAGGAATGTTGCTAACTATTACTTAATTCTTGGAAATCTCATGTCTCTCGCCCTGTGTGTGATAGCAGCACCTCTCCTCCCAGGTTCTCCTGTCTCTGATGCTGCTTTTCTGACTCTTTTTCACTCAAATCTTTGTTTCATGCATTTCCAGATTTAATGTCACATAATATTTGTTAAATCAAATAGCTCCTCCATGCACAAACTTCCAGTAGCCTTCCATAATTATGAAACTTTGCTAAATTAATTTTACACATTCCACAAGCTTTTGGTGAGCACTTGCTATGTCCCAGGTTCTCTGTTTTCTGTGATAAGGATGCAGAGATTCATGGAATACAGACTGTCTTTAAGAAGCTAATGTTCAGGTGCCTGGGTTAAGTATCCGACTCTGGATTTCAGCTCAGGTCATAATCTCATGGTTAGGGAGTTTGAGCCCCACATCTGAGGATTCTCTCTCTCCTTTTTTCTCTGTCTCTCCCTGACTTGTGCTTTCTCTCACTCTCAAAATAAACAAACTTAAAAAAACAAAAAGAAGCAGCTAATGACCTGATCAAAATAACAAATAATTGCAAAGCTACTAAAAATTTGAAAATTGAATATGGAAATGAAAATATACACACAGTTTTATGGACACCCTTGAGATCAATCATCCAGCTTAGCCTGAGGGTGTTAAGGCTGACTTCTTGGAGAAGCTAACACTTAAACTGGTCTTTAACAGAAAAATACAAATTAAGCATTGGGAAGAAAATAACAAGGACAAAGGTCTAAAGCATACATTGGTATTATTTGTTCAAGGGATGGCAGGTTGATTAATGTTAAAATGAAAAGTCATAGGAAAGAGCAATTCAAAATAAAACTGGAACTTGAAGGTAAGTAAGAAGGAATGATTGGAGGGGTAAGAGGAGAGAGTAAACGATGAAAAACTGCCTTATACTGGGGGACAATGTGAAAGCAAAGTGATTAGAGCACCTCATTAAGAAGGTCAGATAGTATAAACAAATCAACTGTATAATGCCACCTTCAGTGTAGGTGAAATTTCATCTCCTTTTTTCTTTACTGAGGGGCCAAGAGTTAAGAAGAGTCCATATTACCAATGTGTGTCACTGGACAAGCGGAGCAGAAGTTAAGAATGAGAGTAAAGGAATAGAGTTAAGGATGGATTATTATATAAGAACCTTGCATTTGAAAGAACAGTATGAGAGAGAACCTCCATCATAGAGAAATACAAGGGCCAGGAGGATATTTATTAATATGACATAGAAATGAGAATGTTTAGAGGCTTTGGGAAAGATGCTAATAGAGGGATGCCTGGGTGGCTCAGTTGGTTCAGTGTCTGACTTGTGATTTTTGGCTCAGGTCATGATCTCACTGTGAGTTTGAGCCCCACATCGGGCTCTGGGCTGACAGAGCACAGCATGCTTGGATCTCTCTCTCTCTCTCTCTCTCTCTCTCTCTCTCTCTCTCTCTCTCTGCCTCTCCCCAACTCAAGCTCTCTCTCTTTCTCTCTCAAAATAAATAAACTTTATAAATATATAAATAAATATTTCTTGAGTATATCCCTCCTCTTTACTCCCACTGTCACTTAGTTGAGAACCTCATCTCCCTTTCTAGAACATAACTCAAAAAAAAAAAAAAAAAAAAAGAACATAACTCAAGAGGCAAAGCTTGAATTATCTTTTTCTGGTCCATTCTCCATATTGCTTCCAGAATTATTTCTGAAAGGAAGCATATATTCTTATATTTATTCACTAAAATAGCTTTTCTGGGGGGAAATCCATTATGTGCTAAAATCAATCTTAGTAATACAATGCTGATCAGTATAGACACAACCTCCTTTACTTTCACTGGAATTTACAACCTAGAGGAAGCAAGAAGTGTGCATTAAAAAGATATGATTTATAATTATTTATAATTAATACAAAATTAATTAATGTTTTTGAGCCTTCATTCTGCTGGTTCTGTGTCTAACTTACTCTTCTTCGTCACTAGGGTTAAGAACTCTGCATCAGTCTATACAGGCTGCAGGGCTGGTTATTGCCCCTCTGATGCTTCCATGCAATTCTGACCCATACTCAACCCCTTCTCCTTCTCTTTTGTTGTTTGTTCTGTGTGCAGTATATATATATAATACAAATTAACAAAGATGAATGTCTCAAAGTATGCTCAAATTCATCTGTAATTATAGTAAATCATTTACTGTGGGAGTACTACCAGGGGAACCAAGAATAATTTAGGAGCCAGACTTCTAAGCCAGCTTCCAAGAGAATGTAATGTTTAAGTAGATCCCATCCATCTTCTTTGCTTAAAATCTTTCAATGTCCAGTCGTCATGTAGGCTAAAGGATGAATTCTACAGCTTTGGAGTTTATAGCTCACAGGAGGCTTTGAAGTCTGTCCCCTTCTCCTTTCTGCATAAATACTATGTGTCTTCTGTGCTGAAATGTTGTGGTTTTGTCAAGGTTACAGCATTTTCTGTCTCTTCTTGTTGTTCCCTTCTTTCATCACATCTTCCCGTATACATCTTTGTCAAACTGGATTATTGCCACTCTTCTTTCAAACTACTCAATGACAAAAATTTTGTGTATGAAAAAGTCTTTTTATCATCCGGCTCATTGCAAAATTGTCCATTCCTGTGTCAGTACAGTGATACTGTATACACAACTCTATTTTAGGCTACAGATTGTGTTTTTGTATATTCTGCTTAGCTGTGTATTTGGTTTGTAGTAGGCATCTGAAAAGGTGTGAACATTTAGTGTTAACTTCAAGAATACTTATATTTATGAATGAGTAAAAAAAGGTTTCCTCCTCTCTCTCTCTAATCATTTGATTGATTTACTTTATTTGGTTTCATGGGCCTTCCCAGTTAGAGACATGCTTGTTTTTTGTTTGTTAAGGCAGTATTATAACAAGTGGAGATGTTCTACAGATGAACACAGAAGAAACAGCTCCTGTGAATAAAATGTTTTTCTGTCTAACATTTAGGATTTGGGGTTTGGGATTAGAAATTTCCAGATTTTCAAAGTAGAGCAGTATTTATTTTAGCCTAAACATCTTTAGGACTACAAAGATGGAGTTAGTTGGATATTGATATGGACTCTAACTCTGACTGAAATCATACAGTTGTCTGGCTTGTATGATAAGCCATATCTAGAGGGGAATCAAGATAACAAGCCATCCATCTGCTTGGCAAGACTAAGTCTCTCCTAACACTTTCTGTGCAGCAGGCTCTAGACTTTCTGGATCTGGTAACGCTGAAGTTCAGTTTTGTTCAAACCACTTCCCGCTGAAAAGCAGGATGAGTAAACTAAATTGCTTTTCAGATCATCCATGGTGATTTTATTTTGAGAAATTTTAGGGGTGTCTGGGTGGCTCAATCGGTTAAGCATCCAGCTCCTGATGTCGGCTCAAGCCATGATCTCATGGTTTGTGAACTCGAGCCCCATGTCGGGCTCTGCATTGACAGCATAGAGCCTGCTTGGGATTCTCTTTCTCCCTCTCTGCCCCTCCCAGCTCTCTCTCTCTCTGTCTCTCTCAAAATAAATAAATAAACTTTAAAAAGAGTAAAAAGAAATTCAGATTTATATATGGTTATAACATTGTTCAACACCTGCACCTTCACTCATTTCATAAGTGGCATCCCAAAGGAAGAGTGACAGTAGGACCATCATTTATGAAACTAGACTGTTTCAGTGTTGCTTTGAAGAATTCCCTGTACTAACCTTTCATTCCATAAGCATATATCAAGCAAATTTATGTGCTACTCTTTACGATTTTTCAAAATGTGCACACATGCACACACACGTGTGTTAATTCTACTATATATAAATATAGCTAAGTATATCTTAATTTTATATACATATATATATATATATATACACACATATATACATGCATATAATTAACTCTTCTCAGGATGATATACACTTGAAAGGTTTGTCATTAATATAAGTTTATATGAATTTATATTTTAAACAGTTCTTGTAAAATGGCCATTTTCCTTCAAATTTTGTCCATATTTTTCTTTTTTTTTTCTTAACTGTGCCACGTGGCTGATTAAGAAATGGTACTAGGAGTAGGAGAAATGTCAAGTCTAGCATTTTATTGTTGTTCCCTTGTGCCTGCCACACTAGGAGTATCTGTTAAAGTCTCTTTCCATTTAGAGGCCTTGTTTAGTTAAGAGAAAGTAATGACACCCATAAGCCATCTACATGCAGACCACCTAAACAGTAATACACTTCAACACAAGTGAATGATGGTCCTACTGTCACTCTTCCCATGGGATGCCTCTTCACATATGAACTGAGTGAAGGTGCAGGTGTTGAACAATGTTAAAACCATATATAAATCTGGATTTTTATTACCTTTTTTTTAGTTCATTTATTTATTTTGAGAGAGAGAGAGAGAGCAGAGGAAGGGGGAGAGAGAGAGAAAGAGAATCCCAAGCAGGCTCTATGCTGTCAATGCAGAGCCATGGGCCTCGAGTTCACAAACCATGAGATCATGACTTGAGCCGAGATCAAGAGCTGGACCCTTAACCGACTGAGCCACCCAGACACCCCTAAAACTTCTTTTAAATCAAAAATTCCCACAAGTTTTCAGAAATCTTTTCTGTATTCCTAATAGATGTCACACATTTCAGGGTATATTCTTTGCAATTTTGAGACCATTTCTTTGCAAAATAATTTTGAAATTTGAAACATATTATCCAAAGATTGATAAGCCAATAGAAATTTCAAAAATGCAAGCATGCCTATGAGAGCCACAGGACCCAAAGGAGATGGATTTAAGTTAGGAGTTTTGAATCTTTTGCATATCCCCAAGGAAATCCTGCAAATCCCCAGGTGCTTTACTGTTAATACTGTATATTGTAAACCACAAGTATTTCATTTCAAATATGAAATTACATTGTAGTGTTTAATATTCTTTTTCAAAGTATGTTTCTCTCTGCCTCTCAACTCACTTCCCCCAATTCTGATTGCACTTCATTCTGAGGATTGCGCTGCCTTAAACCCTACCTCAAGATTCATTCTCTAATGTAGTAGTTCTCAACTGGGGCTGATTTTTACCCTTCTGGGGTCATCTGGCAATGTCTGGAGATATTTTTGGTTGCCACTATGGAGAGGAAGTTGGCATCTGGTTGGTAGAGGCCTAGAATCCTGCTAAGCATCCTACAATGCACAGGATAGTTTTCACAACAAAGAATTTTCTGGTCCAAATGTCAAAAGTACCAAAGTTGAAAAACTCTAATGGGATATTTGCTGGTTTTGAGATTTACAAAAGGGTGGAAACCGAGCAAGGTATCTATGAGAGAGGGCTAAACATTTTACCTAGAGATGAGGGTACTAACGCAGTGATCTCGACCAATGCTTCTGAAAGTTTAATGTGCACAGGGATTTTGTTAAGATGCAGATTTCAATTCAGTATCCCTGAGATGAGTCCTGACCTTCTGCATTTCTAACAAGCTCCTGAGTGATGCTGATGTTTCCGGTTTTGGGCCTATATTTTGAGTAGCAAGGAGCTAGATAATTCAGTATGGGTCCTTAGGAAGATGCCTGCGAAAAATGACTACAAGAGAGGAATAATTCCATTATGTATCAATTAGAGGTCTGGAATATCTGTAAGAACTATCTATCTGTCTATCTTATCTATCTATCTATCTATCTATCTATCATCTATCGATCACAAGAATATCACAGTAAACTTAACATTATTTAACTTACTTAAATAAAATTTTATTTATTTAAACATAACTTTTATTATCAAAGTTATGCACAAGATTTTACAAAGCCACTAGTGCTAGACAGGAATTTTGATGAAGAAGAATAATCTCTTGACTTCTTCCTGCTCCCGTTTCCTACTCTACAGATAACCAGTTTCTACTAGTCTAGTGTATTCTTTTGACACTTGAATCCTATTACTAAGTAACTTTCTGATCCTGTTACCTGCTGACTTTTTTGATTTGACATACTTACTGATTCCATACAACAGAAAATAGGGTCAAACTCTTATGGCCCAGACTTTCTTCTCCTCACATGTGTATACTTTTTTTCAGCCCTGTTCTCTGAAGGAATCTTTTATTAGATTGGTATTTATAGTTTGTTATACTATGGGTTATGAATATATACTTATAATTCATAGTTAATCTACTGACCATGATTACTTTTCTTGAACAAAATTTATGTTTCATGGAGTTATTAATTGTCTCTTCTTAGTTTGGTATTACCCATAAACAATTAATCTGCAAATTCTCTGATGGAAGTGTGAGTCTCTTCTTACCCGTAGACACATGAGGCCTTTGATCTATTTCATACTTTTCAAGAAGAGATTCCATCTGGAGCGCTTATTTTTCTGCTTCAGTGTTCTCCAGATTCCCTGAAAGTCTATTATTCTAGATCTTCTTTCATCAACACCTGGGGCATCCCTGACCTCTCTGTACTTCTCCCCGTCTCCTAATTCCATGTCTTCCTTTTCCTTAGCTAATTGCCTTGTATGATATAACATATTATCTAGAGACTTCCTGACAAGGGGTACATGGAAGTAAAATATTTTGAGCATTAGCATGCTCCAAAATGTCATTATTTTTCTCTGGCAATTGTTGGATGATTTGACAGGGTATAGCTTTTAGGGGTTGAAAGCGAACTATGGTTAATGAAAGCACTGATCCGTTGTCTTTCAGATCCTGATAATCTTATCAGGAGGCTCAAATCTGTGCTTTCATGTCCCAAGTCTTTCCGGGCTTTGGTGACACATTCAGTCTGTTCTAGACTTTCCTGACTGATGGTGTTCAGCATATTCTCTGGTAGGCTAAGCAGGTCACTACTATTCCAAGAGCTTTGCAACTTCCAACTGTTGCTGATAGCTCCTCTTCTCTACTCCCTTGTCCTCATGCCTCTTCCATAAAAGTATACATCTGCAAGGACAAGATGGATTCAAGAAACCATATAGAAACAATAAAGATAAAAAAAATTGAGATTTTCAGGAAGTAAAGGATCTGCCCTGAGCCTAGTCTGAGACTTTGGTGCAGTAAGTCTGCCAAGTTCCCCAACAGGAGATAAACTAGCATTCTTTAAATACCTACATGCCGCATTCTTCATGTATGTAATGTCATTTAATCTCTTTAATAATTTCAAGGTAAGATATGGGTGCACAGAGAGATTCATCAAGTTACCTTAAGAAAGAAAGTGTCAGATTTTAGATGGAGATCTTTTTCCCTGAAGGGCTAGAATAAAAGATCCTCAATATAAATAGAAATGCAGTGCTGGGAACACAAAGATGAAGTCCTAACTCTGCTGATCCATGACTCACCAGTGTATGTTCTGACCAACGCAGCAGGCATTATTGCGACCTTCATCCATTGTTCCAACTGATGGAGAGCTTTTTAACAACAGGTATTTCTTTGTCCACAGCTTCATAGACTAGATACATTTCCTTCTATGGACTTCTTGAACTAGCACAGACTCTTTTTTAGAAAAATCCTCATTGAATGTTTACTTTTCCTTTACTGTAGTAATATTTTTTTTGTGGTACCAGTAGTGATGAGTTTAGGGAATGTGTCCATTGGATAACATGTTATTACTTTCCCCTGCTCCATCCAAATCACTGTATATAGACCTAAATTCCCATTAGTTGCCACCAGTCATGTAAGTGATGTTTCCAGGAGGAAATTTTTATGAGTAGGGAAAGTAAAATCACAAAAATGTAAGATCATCAGAAGAGCAAGGCAACAAAAAAACCATATCCTCATTTTGGAGTAAAGATGATGTTTGAGGAATAGGGTAACAAAAATTCTTCATTATGGGTGGAGAAGTTTGGAGAAAGTGCATTTGTTGTGTAAAGTATTTTAAAAACCAATGAACCGTGAGGTGGGCCAACCATGGACTGTCATCAGACACTCATGGTCATCTGGTATACACTTGTGGCTGGCTAAGATGTGTTTCACTGCTGAGTGAGACACTCCAGGGTTTATGTCCAACATATGATTCTTGCTTCCTTTCAGGTTTCAAGTTCTGTCCCACAATTTTCCAGTGATTCTACAAGGAGCAAAGTCCATAAGCAAAAGGTTTGAGCTAAAAACATAACCATCAGCAAATATTTAAGATGTTTTTATTTTGTGTTGTTTTTTATTATTTTCCTGCCTGGTATGCTAGGGAGAAAAAAAAACTTGAAAAATTCTGTATCTTCAAGTTATTAAGAAGATATTTGTGATTTTCATTCTCAGTGTATTATTTAGCCAGGTATATCCCTATTTTCTTTCTTTTATTTTGCAATGTTCACTATGATGTTAGTATGGAAAATAAAATGTGACTCATATTGGTTATAAAGATAGATTACATGTGTACAAAGAATTCTGACCTCAAATTAGGAAGTTGAAAATTTCCTAAAATCTGCTCTAGCAAACATTACTGGAAACATTTGTATGATTTTTTTTAAACCTCTCAAAAACATGATTAATTTATGTATATTAGTAGAAAATAAGAAAAAAATGGATTTTGTCCAAACCACCTATAAGATACTATTGCCATCTTGACTCTTGTATACAAAAATGGTGGCAGAATCAGAAAATATGGAGACTAAAAATTATATATTAAACAAGGAACTTATTAAAGTTATAAAAATGAAATTATAATCTTAATTAAGCCAAAAATGATATTCTAGTTTCCAGTTGCAGATGCAAGTAGTCATTTCACAATTTACCTTGGGCTGATTGACTAATCTCAATAAAAACTTAAGTGATTCAGAAATGTAACTGTCTCAGAAAGTAAAACTTCAAGAGCCCTGTCCTCAATACCTCAAGTCCCAGAGTGACAATGGGAGTCCCAATGGACACCTTGGAGAATTTAGCCCCTCCTTCAACTTTAATTTACCCTGCGGTTAGAGTCTTCTACTAAGATACTAATTTTTGAAAAAGAAGATGAGACTAGGAGTATGAATAAATAAGTAAATGAGTAAATTACTAGAGAATCTTGGAGACCAAGAGTAAACCACTTGATCACCAAAAAAACCCAAAAAACAAAAAACAGCAGTAAGAATATCCACTTCACAATTTTTACTAGCATCAGTATCACCAAGGACTAATTAGTTCAGAATCCTTGAGAAGAGAACACATTCCTTGAAAAGTAAATAAATATTCCGATGGGTTCTTGCCTTAGAATCGTTAAAGGATTTTGTGTTGCAAAAAAAAAAAAAAAATGTTGAATTAGTAATAGTCCTTCTACAATGATATTTGTCTCTCTCTTTTTTTTTTGTTTTGAGAGAGAGACAGCCAGCATGAGACAGGTAGAGAGAGGGTAGAGGTTGAGAGAGAGAGAGAGAGAGAGAGAGAGAGAATCTTAAGCGTGGGAATCTCAAGCATGGCTTGATCCCATGACCCTCGGATCATGACTGAGCTGAAGTCAAGAGTCCAAGCTGAAGTCAGTTCCAAGACATGGAACTGAGCTTAGTACCCTAAGCTGTAACTTTGCCTACCACCTTAAATTTCCATCTGATTCTGGTCATGATAATATTTAATACTTTTCAGTGCATTTGTACCTTTTTGTTTTTCTAAGTGTTTATTAATACTATGTGTGTTATCTTTCAAATACTGTGTGTATGTGTGGGGAGAGAGGGTTATCTGTATCTGGAGCCTCAAAGCCAAGATATGAAACATCATCTGTACTCTAAACCAGAAAAGTTTTTAAGATGTCAAATGAACCTTGAGCTACAGGCTCCTCTCTGATTGCCTCTGGAATGTTTTAGATCTGCTACCCTGCTGATATGTTTGAGGATCCATGTCTTTATTTTTATAATGCAAATATTTTTTCAGCTTTATTAAAGCATAATTGACAGGGGCGCCTGTGTGGCTCAGCTGGTTGGGCGACCGACTTCAGCTCATGTCATGATCTCACAGCTCGTGAGTTCGAGCCCCGTGTTGGGCTCTGTGCTGACAGCTCAGAGCCTGGAGCCTACTTCGGATTCTGTGTCTCCCTCTCTCTCTGCCCCTAACCCACTTGCATTCTGTCTCTGTCTCTCTCAAAAATAAATAAACATTAAAAAAAAAATAAATAAAGCATAATTGACAAATAAAATTCTAAGGTATTTAAGTGTAACCATGAAATTTTGATATACATATTGTGAAAGGATTTCTCACATCTAGTTAATTAACACATCCAACACTACACACACACACACACACACACACACACACATATAATTTGTATTACTATAATATAGTTTGTATTAATCATATATATATATACATATATATATTTGGTAGGAATATTTAAGTTCTACTTCATTAGGAACTATCAATTATACAATACAGTATTCTATCAGCTAATCATCATGTTCTATGCTAGATACTCAGACTTCATTCACCTTATAGCTTAAATTTTGTGCCCTTTTGCCAGCCTCTTCATATTTCCCCTACCTGTAGCCTCTAGCAGTCACTTTTCTACTCTCTTTTTCTATAAGTTTGGTTTTTGTTTATTTGTTTTTTTTTTTAGATTCCACATTGAAGTATTCCCTGCAGTATTCCCTGTCTGGCTTATTTCACTTAGCATCATGCCCTCAAGATCCATCCATGTTGTCACAAATGTCAGGATTACCTTCTTTGTCATGGCTGAATAACATTCCACTATATATATATAGACACCACAACTTCTTTATCCTTTCATCTGTTGACACACACTCATATTGTGTCCATATCTTGGCTATCATGAATAATGCTGCAATGAACATATGAGTGCAGAAAGCTGATGCCCTGTTTTCGTTTCATTTGGATACATGCCAAAAGTGGGATTGTTGATCACACAGTAGTTCTATTTTTAATTTTTTGATGAACCTCCATTCTGTTTTCCATACTGGCTATACTAATTTACATTCCCATCAACAATGCACAGGAGTTCCCTTGTCTCCACTTCCTTGTCAATACTTTTTATTTCTTGTCTTTTTGATGATAGCCATGCTAACAGGTGTGAGATAAAAATCTCCTTGTGGTCTTGACTTACATTCTCTGATGATTAGCGATGTTAGTACCATCACATGCACCTGCTGGCTATCTGCCTGTCATCTTAAGGTAAAATGTCTAGTCAGTTTCTCTGTCCATTTTTAATCTGAGGGTTTGTTTCTTTGCTATTGATTGCATGAGTTCTTAAAGTTTTTTTAACATTTATTTATTTTTGAGAGACAGAGAGAGACAGAACATGAGCGGGGGAGGAGCAGAGAGAAAGGGAGGCACAGAATCTGAAGCAGGCTCTAGGCTCTGAGCTGTCAGCACCCAGCCTGATGCAGGGATCGAACTCATGAACCACAAGATCATGACCTGAGCTGAAGTCGGATGCTTAACCGACTGAGCCACCCAGGTACCCCGATTATATGAGTTCTTTATATATTTTGGATATTAATACTTATCAGATATGTGATTTGCAAATAATTTCTCCCATTTGGTAGCTTGCCTTTTAATTTTGTTGATAGTTTCCTTTTCTGTGCAGAATTTTTTTAGTTTAAAGTGGTCCCATTTGTTTACTTTTACTTTTGTTGCCTTTGCTTTTGGTGTCAAATCCAAAAAAATCATTGCTAAGACTGGTGTCAAGGGGCTCACCCTCTATGTTTTCTTCTAGGATTTTTATGGTAGCAGGTCTTTACATTTAAGTCTTTACTCCATTTTGAGTTAATTTTTGTGTATGGTATAGTATAGTGGTACAGTTTTGTTCTTTATTATGTGGTTGTCCATTTCTTGAAGAGACTATTCTTCTCCTATTGTATATTCTAGGCTCCTTTGTCATATATTAATTAATTATATGCATGAGTTTATCTCTGGGCTCTCTAATCAGTTTCTTTGATTTATGTATCTGTTTTTGTGCCAATACCATACTTCTTTGATTACTGTAGTGTTATAATATTGTTGGAAATGAGGAAGTGTGATGTCTCTTTCTTTTTTCCTTTTTCTCAAGATCACTTTGGATATTCAGGGTATTTTTTGGGTTTCGTTCAAATTCTAGGACTTTTTTTCTATTTCTGTGAAAAAAAAATCCATTGAAATTTTGATAAAGTTTGTATTGAATCTATGTATTTTTCTCAGTAGTGTGAACATTTTAACAATATCAATTCTTTCAATCTATGATCATGGAATACCCTTCCATGTTTTTGTGTATTTTCAATTTCTTTCACTAATATCTGATAGTTTTCAGTGTACAGGTCTTTTACTTCCTTGGTTACATTTATTCCTAGGTGTTTTATTCTTCTTGATGAAATTAGAAATGGGATTATTTTCTTAATTTCTATTTCTGATAGTTCAGTACTAATACATAGAAATGCAATTGATATTTTTTACTGATTTTTTTATCCTACAATTTTACTGAATTCATTTATTAGTTTGAACTGGGTTTTTTGTTGTTGTTGTTTTGTTTTTGTTTTTGTTTTTGTTTTTGTTTTTTTGGTAGAGTCTAGGGTTTTCTACATATAATACCATGGCATCTAAAAATAGAGATAATTTTACTTTTTTCTTTCTGATTTGGGTGCCTTTTATTTATTTTTCCTGCTTAATTGCTCTAGTTAGGACTTCCAGTACTATATTGAGTAAAAATGTCAAGAGTGGATATCCTTGTCTGGTTTCTGATTTTAGAAAAAAAGCTTTACATTTTTACCATTGAGTATGATGTTAGATATGGGCTTGTAATATATGACCATTATTATGTTAAGATACATACTCTCTACACCTGCTTCATTAAACTTTTATTATAGATAGATGTTGGATTTTGTCAAGTGCTTTTCCTGTGTATATGAGATGATCATAGCATTTTTATCCCTTATTTTGTGAATGTGGTATGTCACACTGATTGATTTGCAGATATTGAACCATTTTTGCATCCCTGTAAGAAATCCCATTTGATCATCATATATGATCCTTTCAGTGTACTGTTGAATTCTGTTGGCATATATTTTGTTGAAAATTTTTGCATTTATATTCATCAGGAATATTGGGCTTTAATTTTCTTGTAGTATCATTGTCTTGTTTTTGGTATCAGGGTAATTCTGGCCTTATAAAATGAATTTGGAAGTGTTCCTGCTCTACTTTTTGTTAGAGGAGTTTAAGAAGGATTGATATCAATTCCTTAAATGTTTGATGTAATTCACCAGTGAAGTCATCTGGTCCTGGGCTTTATTTTTGGGGGGTGGGGGGGGGGTGGGAGGGGTGAGGGGTTGATTACTGGCTCAATCTTCTTACTAGTAATTGGTTTCTTCAGATTTCCTATTTCTTCATGTTTCAGTCTTAGAGATTTTATGTTCTAGGAATTTGTCCATTTCTTTTGTATTCTCCCAATTTGTTGGTGTATAACTGTTCATAGTAGTTTCTTATAATCCTTTGCATTTGTGTGGTATCACTAGTAATGTCTTCCGTTTGTATTTTATTTGTGTCTTCTCTCTCTCTCTTATCTGTTTCTCTCTTTGCAGTAAGAGTGGCTAAAAATTTGTCCTTTTTGTCCATCTTTTCAAAAAACTAGGTCTTCATTTCATTGACCTTTTCTATTGTCTTTATAGTCTCTATTTCATTTATTTCCACTCTAATCTTTGTTATTTCTTTATTCTACTAACTTTGGGCTTTGTTCATTTTTAGTTCCCTGAAATGTAAATTAGGTTGTTTGAGAACTTCCTTTCTCTTTCTTTCTTTCTTTCTTTCTTTCTTTCTTTCTGTAGGTGTTCATTGTGTTGAACTTCCCTCTTCAAATGTTTTTGCTGCATCTCATAAGCTTTGATAAATTGTATTTCCATTTTTATTTGCCTCAAGACATTTTATTTCTTTTGTGATTTCTTCTTTGGAACATTCATTGTTCAGGAACATATTGTTTAAAATTTACATATTTTTGAATTTTCCAGTTTTTTTCTGTTCATTTATTTCTTGCTTAATGCCATTGTGGTTCGGAAAGGTGCTTGACATGATTTCAGTCTTCTTAAAATGTGTTAAGACTTGTTTTGTGGCCTAACATCTGATCTGTCCTGGAGAATGCTCTATGTGAGTTTGAGAAAAATATGTATTCTACTGCTTTTGGATGAAATGTTCCATAAATGTCTGTTAAGATTATCTGGTCTAATGTATAGTTTAAGTCCTATTTTTCTTATCAATTTTCTGTCACAATGATCTATCCGTTGTTGAGAGTGGGTTATTAAAACCCTGATATGCCCCAATTCGAGAGACCCCCCAAAAACAAACCACCAGAGTCCAGAATCAAAGCCAAGCGGCAAGGGTCGTTTATTGCAGGTTTGAACCCAGTCCTCCGCGCACTCGTTGCCGGTGATGCTAAGAGGCCCCGAGTAAGGATCTTACAGCTTCTTTTATAGACAGGCACAAACAAGTTAGGGATTTTTTTAGAGGTTACAGAGCTGTTGTTGGTTAACATTTAAATTTGAATGCTCAGCAGAACTTGATTGGTTCCCGCCTTTATTTCAAACCATTCAGCAGAACTTGATTGGTTCCCGCCTTTATGTCAGACTACAACCGGGGGCGTGCCCTGGCTGGTTTCGGGAATGGTGGGGGGGCGGGGGGGAAGATCTTTTCTTTCCAGTTGTGAGTACACCTGGTAATTTTTCTCTTAGTCTCTCAATCCCATATTATTCTTGCATTGCAATCTATTTTTCTCTTCAGGTCTGTTAATATTTGGTTCATACTCATGTGGAAATGTTAGGGTTCAAAGCCAACAGTCAAGAAAGAATTCTTAAGACATATTTTGTCCCCAAAGGTGTTTTTATTAAAGTAAGGGGACAGGACCCATGGGCAGAAAGAGCTGCACTGGGGTTATGAGGAATGACTGGTTACATAAGATATTCTACTCTGTGGAGGGGAGGGTGATGTCAGGGTTCCCAGAAAATTGGGTCTATAGGTTTCTGGAGATTGTTTTTTTTTCTTGTAAATCATTATAACAATTGTGAGGTAATTGAGACTCAGGTCCTGCATGACTGTGATCTCTATCAGTTAACCATTTGTTTTTTCCTTTCCTTTGTTCTTGGGCAGCCAGGAGTACCTGAGGAATGTCACACGTATCCCACCTGGGTCGGGGGAGGTTGATTGTTAGCTTGTGCTTTGTCCTTAGCTTGCCTTTGTTTCCCACATCAATATATTTAGCTGCTTCTATGTTAGGTTCATAAGTATTTACAAATAATTATCTTGGAGGCACCTGGGTAACTCAGTTTTGTTGAGCATCCAACTCTTGATTTCAGTTTCAGCTTAGGTCTTGCTTGATCCCATGGCCTTTTTCTCTCCCTCTCCCTCTGCCCCTCCCCTCTCATGCTTTCTTTCTTTCTTTCCCTCCCTCTCTCTCTCTCTCAAAACAAACAAACAAAACCAAATAATATATCCTGTTGTTGAACTGACTTTTTAAACATTTAATAATGGCCTTCTTTATCTGTTATTACAGTCTGTGGCTTTAAGTCTACTTTGTTTGATGTAAATATGACTACCTCTGCTCTCTGTTGGTTTCCATTTTCTTGGAATATCTTTTCCATCCTTTAACTTTAACACATGACTATGTGTCTTAACTTTAACACATGACTATGTGTCTTAAAGCTGTAGTCTTTTGTAGACCACAAATAGTTGATCTCCTTTTTTATACATTCAGCCATAGGTTGGGGGAATGTTTCTTTGTTGCTACAGTCCTGTGGGACTTTTGAATGTAATTCCCTTGGGCCATCTCAGCCAAGAGACCCAAGAACCATTCCTTCTGTGGCAGCCATAAAAGCTAAGCCACCAGATGTGTGTATGAGGTCTTTCCAAGGAGATACTAGCAACTTGGAGTGGGTTAGAGGGAGATGGCAAAGCAGGTGTCCACAGGCTACCTTCTCTCCTGAGAGGGTCACAGTCAGCCTCTAGATGTGTGCTATATTAGAAGCCAGACCCCCAGGCAGCAGCTTTTAAAGTATGTACAAAAACCTTTTTCAGGGAAAGACTGGGTGATGGGCATTATTGTTTGTTCCCTTGTCCCTGAGCCTGAGGGGGATAGCTGGTCAAGAACTGTTTTTTGTTTGTTTGTCCCAGTTCTGTGGGATTTGCAAATGCAAAACCTGTTGACTGTTAGAGCCAGGGGGTAGGCTGGTGCCTTGGGCAATAGCTGCAAAACGTGGGGTGCCAGAAGTGTGTACAAGTTCCTTCCAAGGAGATATTGGTTACTTAGAGTGAGTTTTAGTGAAAAGGTAGAGGTGGTGTTTGCTGGCTTCCTTGTCTCCAGGAAGGATCATAACCCGCAGATTATTGTTAAATTAGAAACCTGACCCTTGGGCAGTAGCTTTTAAACTATGCAAAAAGGCCTCCTTCAGGGAAATGCTGGGAGATAGGCATTTTTTTGGTCTGCTTCCTCTGTGCTGAGTGCTGGGAGAATAGTCTCAGTAAACCTTTTAAGAACTATGTAGTTACTTGTTCTAGTATAGTGTATCTTGTGGACCTAGACCCATTGGCTTTCAGAGCTAGGTGTTTAGTGAGGGGGGTGACAGCAGCTGGGGGTGGGGATGGGGCTTATCCTTCAAGTAGGCATCTTAAAAGTTGGAGCTCTAAATGTGGGGTCCAAAACCTTGGCTCCATAGAGAGAAGCTGGTGTGATTGGGAGTTTCTTTCCAATTGTATGGGGTTTTGCAGGGTTTGTGGCAGGACCCTGTCTCAGCCTTTTCTACCCATTTTGATGTGGGTGAGGGTATTTTCTCATTCATCTGATGTGTACAATCCACTTAGCTAGTTTCTGGATTTCTTTCAGAGGGAATGGCTCTGTATGTTGCTGTATATGATAGCTCTGATTCAGTAGATCTATGGGAGGAGGTGAGTTTAGGAGGCATTCATGTTACCATCTTGGACCAGAACTGTCTCTTTAAATTTTTTTTAGGTCTAGGTTTTTATTTTGTTTCAGAATGTTGAGAAATAAAGATCTGGTAAAGCTTTTTATGTGGGCCTGGAAGGCATGATGTTTAAAAAAATGAATGTGTCAGTAGTACGTAGGATGGAGGCTGAATATAGAATCAGATTTGCGTAGATATTGTTCTAGTGACATGAATTACTAAGGATCTGGAAAAGATTAGTAGCAATGAAATAATAAAGCTGAATGTCAAGAAAAGTGAAGTTATTGGCTATCCTAGTGATGAGTTTTTGGGGTGATGGTGGGGTGGTCCAGAGCCGATGGCCAATAAAGAATTCTTCAGTGCAAAAAGGTGATTTTATTAAAGCACAGCAGTGGGGGGGGGGGGGGCAGGACCTGTGGGCAGAAAGCTGCACTGGGGATGGGAAGAGTGGCTCCTTTTATACTATGAAATTGGGGAGGTAAAGTCAAATGGGAGGCCTCCACAGGGACTTTGATATGCTAGGGAGGACTCCTAAGATACCTGAGGCCTTCCTATTGTCAAGCTAAGGTTCTTTTTCCGTCTAGCAAAGCATTAACATTAAGACAGCGGGGAGTTCCTCTAGAAAAGTTCTACTCTGCTTCCTCAATTATCTGTCAATGGGATGCAGGTTATAAGGAAATTTAATTTTACCTGCCATTTCCTTCTTGCCACCTCTATGGAGAGGTGATATTGGGACGCCAGGAAACTGAGTCTATGGGTTTCTGGAGGTTAGGCTATTGATAAATTTGCCTTTTTCTTGTAGTTTACTAAGATATTTTCAACTGATGGAGACTCCTGTCCTGTATGACTATGATCTCTATCAGCCAGCCATTTGTTTCCTTTCCTTTCCTTTGTCCTTGGGCAGCCAGAAGTGCCTGAGGAATATCACACACATCCCACCGAGTAGGGGAGGGTGCTAACTTATATTTTGCCCCTCAGCCTGCCTCAATCTCCCTCATTACTGGGGTTGAAAATTATGGTAATGGCCTTTTAATTGATGTCTATTTCCTAGTTTCTCTACTATTTCTCTCATCTCTCTTAGGCTACAATAGTCTAATTTCACTTAGGACAAGCAAAATCTAATTTAATATTTCTGAAGCCCAGTATATATCAGAGAATATGTTCAGCATTTCATGTATAGTTGTTCATGAAGAGGCTTGTGCAATGGGGAATACAGCATGGAATTGGGGCAAAAATCATCTTAAAGTGACTGAATCCAGATCAAATTCTCGAGGGCTGACAAGCGTCAGCATCTTCAATTCTCTGACTATGGTTGGCCCAGAATTGGTGAGGTAAAAGGAGTTTAGATCCTGCAAAGAGAATTTAGGACTGTGCTTCAGTTATCTTCATTTTCAAATATGATTAGGCCATCTCCTGGCCTGATAGTGGGTGTTGTTCTTACATTCTTTCAGGAAATGGCCAGGGGGCTAAAAGGACTTTTCTTTTGTCTGGAAAGCAATGTCTGTCTTTATCCAGAGAGCACTAACTCTTTCTGCTTACAATGTGTCTAATTTAATGCTTACAACAGTCCTGAGATAGAAGGCATTGTCTCAAATCAAAGATGAAGGAACTCAGCCCATAGAAGATTATTAAGATTAAGGAAATGGACAAATGGATTCAGAATTGAAACCAGATAGTCAGGTTTTAATGTCTAATTCATTTCATTATTCCATGAGGCTTTTAAAAACTATTTTTTTAAACACAACTTCTTTCCAACAATCTAACCATTTTGAGATAGGGAAATTGAAGGACTCCATAAAAATCTGCTTTTTATCTCCTTTCCTGCTCTGTTCTTGCTTGGACCTGCATTCCCACTTTACATGTGCCTCATAATGCGAATAGTATATGTCCTCCTTGTTAGGTGACAAGGAATTAATGATTTCTTTAGAATAGATAACATCTAAGGAAGGACCAAGTGATTATGACCAGACAAAGCCATCCTGTGCTCATTCCAGATCACTGGAGCTGGACATCACTATGCCCAAACCACCCGGCTTTCCTTTCCAGGTCCCCCAACCACTCTGTCTGTATCTTCACTCTCTTTATACCTTCAAAAAACTCTACTCTCACCTCTTGCTGACTTCTGTTTGATTTGTATGCTGTGCTATTTGATTTCTATCCTGTGCCTGTCCAGGAACCCTCTTGGCTGGACCTGTGGAACCTTCTATGGGTCCTCAGACTGGGCCTGCCTATATCAATACGATCCAGCAATTCCACTTCTGGGTATTAATCTGAAGGAAAGAAAAACACTAACTTAAAAAGATACCTGCAACCCTCATGTTCATTGCATCATTATTTACAGTAGCCAAGACCTAGAAGCAACCCTACGAGTCCATTGATGGATGAATAGATCAAAGAAAATGTGATATAGGGCACCTGGCTGGCTCAGTTGGTTTCTGCTCAGATCATGATCTCACTGTTCATGAGTACGAGCCCCAAATCGGGCTCTGCACTCACAGTGCAGAACCTACTTGGGATTCACTCCCTCTTTCACTACCCTCCCCTTCAAAAATAAATAAACATTAAAAGAAAAGAAAATATGATATAAAGAAATAAATACACACACACAAACACAATCACACTATTGAATATTATTCAGTCATAAACAAGAAGGAAATCCTGCCATTTGTGACAATATGAGTAGACCTTGAGGGAATCATGCTTTGTGAAATAAGTCAGACAGAGAAAGACAAATACCTTATGATCTCACTATATATGGAATTAAAAAAAAGAACTCATAGATACAAAGAAAAGACTATCGATTGGTAATTGCCAAAGGAGAGGATTGGGAGAAGGCAAAATGGGTGAAAGGTGAAAGAGCAATATGTAAACTTCCAGTTATAAAATAAATAAGTCGTGGGAATGTAATATACAACATGGTGACTATAGGTCATAATATTGTATTGCATGTTTGAAAGTTGTTAAAGGAATGACTTTTAAAATTCCTGATGAGGGACCATAAGGCAAACTGAGGGCCAAGCATAAACTAGCACAATCCCCATGTGTGATATTCCTCAGGTACTCCCAGCTGCCCAAGAACAAAGAAAAGAACAAAAACAAATGGTTAAACTGATAGAGTCTTCCTGCAGTTTACAAATATCTCATCAATAGCCTAATGGAACTCCCTACCATCTTAATAATGCTTTGCTAGAGGGAAAAACAACCTCAGCTTGGCAATACCTAGGCCTTCACTAATCTGTAAATCCTTTTTAGCTTATGGAAATCTCTTTAAGAAACTTTCTCTTGACTTTACCTCCCCCAGCTCCACAGTATATAAGCAGTCACTCTGCACAACCCCAGGGCACCTCTTCCTGCCCACAGGTCCTGTCCCTGTGCTTTAATATAATTACCTTTTTGCACCAAAGATGACTTCAAAAATGCTTTCTTGGCCATCAGCTCTGAAACCCCACCATCACCCTAAAACCCATCAGTTCCCATTACAAGGAAAAAAATGTATAACTATGTATGGTGATAGATGTTAAATAGACTTATTGTGGTGATCATTTTGCAATATATACAAATATTGAATCATTCTGTTGTATGTACCTCTAAAACTAATATAATGTTATATGGCAATTAGACCTCAATTGAAAAAAAAAAGAAAAAAACCTAAAATATATTCCCTATTTGGTCAAATTATGCTGTTGTAGATAAACTATAACCATGGCCTTTACCAAGTTACTCTCTAATCTCTGTGGTTTTCCACTTTGGGGCATTAATGGCAGCCCTCATAGGTGTAAGAACACCAATCACTGAGGTGTTAGAGCATTTCATACCTGGGAAGGTTCACTTCTTTCACAGAGGTGTAGGTTGGCCTTGTCCTGGGAATTGGTTTTAGAATGTTTGGTGGTTGTTTTTTTGTTTTCGTTTTTGTTTTTCAAGAGAACAGGGCCATGAGCCAAAGATGCTGAGCTTTGTTCATTATTAAACAAAAGTTGGAACTCAACTCTCTTCACACAAACTTTACATAGGACATATCGTTTCTCCCTTTAGCTATGTTGTTTCCTTATGGGGAATATCCTTTTTATGAGTACATTTTTCTTATGACTTGTCCTGATAATGGTAGCTAAATAGCTCTTTCTCATTCTTGCCTATTCTAGCTGATGTCGCTGATGAATTTAGCATTTAATTATAAACTCTTGCTTATATTTAGTAGATTTTCCGTATTTTCTTGTTTCCCACCTAGACTGTCATACACTTTAACATTTTAGCAAACAGTTCATGATTTTTGACAAATATATATGTACTCCAATCAAGATAACATATACACTACAAATCAAGATATTTAATGCCCTGAAAAACTTCCTGTTCTCTTATTTGGTTTACTCCCCCCATCTCCATTTCTCCATTTATAGGCAAGCACTAATCTGCTTTTTGTCACTGTAAAATAGTTTGCATTCTTTAAAAAAATTTTTTTTAATGTTTATTTATTTAAAAAAAAATTTTTTTAACGTTTATTTATTATTGAGAGACAGAGAGACACAGAGCATGAGCAGGGGAGGGTCAGAGAGAGGGGGAGACACAGAATCTGAAGCAGGTTCCAGGCTCTGAGCTGTCAGCACGGAGCCTGACATGGGGCTCCAACTCATAAACCGCAAGGTCATGACCTGAGCCAAAGTCGGACGCTTAACCGACTGAACGACCTAGGTACCCCAATTAGTTTGCATTCTTAAGAAAAACAACATAAATATACTCTTATTAAAAACACAACTTCTTAGGGTGCCTGGGTGGCTCAGGTGGTTGGGTGTCTGTCTCTTGATTTTGGCTCAGGTCATGATCTCACGGTCTTGAGATTGAGCCCCATGACGGGCTCTGGGCTGAGCATGGAGCCTGTTTAGGATTCCATCCCTCTCCTGCTCCTTTCCTGCTCCAGCATGGAACTGCTTGTGCTCTCCCTCTCTCTCAAAAAAATAATTTAAGAAAAGACTTCTTCCACTTAGCATAATGGGTTTTTTTTTTAATGTTTATTTTTGAGAGAGAGGGAGCTCGATCAGTGAAGGTGCAGAGAGAAAGGGAGACAGAGGATCTGAAGCAGGTTCTGCACTGTCAGTGCAGAACCCAATGTGGGGGCTCAAACTCATGAACTGTGAGATCATGACCTGAACTGAAGTCAGACGCTTAACTGGCTGAGTCACCCAGGTGCCCCTTAGCATAATGTTTTGAGATTTATTTTTACTGCTGCATATATCAATAATTTGTTTCTTTTATTAATGGATAGTGTTCTGTTGTATGGGTATACCACATTTTATCCACTAATTTGCTGATAGATATTAGATTATTTTTTATTATCAAAAATCAGATTTCTATGAATATTTATGTACATATCTTTGTGTGGACATATGTTTTCATTCCTTTTGAGTAATTACCTAAGAAGGAAATAGTTGAGTTGTATGGTAGCTGTATCTTTAACTCTTTAAGAAACTGCCAATGTTCTGGTCATTTTGCCATTTTACATTCTCACTAGCAGTATATGAAAGTTCCAAATGTTTCATTCATGCATTTGTTGTTAGTCTTTCAAATTTTGGCTATTCTAATGGTGAGTAGTCCCCCTACTCATTGTCATTTTAATTTTCATATCCCTGATGGCTAATGATGTTAAGCATTTTTTCATGTGCTTATTGGCTATTTATGTATCTTTAGTGAAGTGTCTGTTCAAATCTTTTGCTTATTTGTTTATTGGATTGCTTATTTTCTTACTGAGTTTGAAACTTCTAAATATATTCTAACTGTAGGTCCTTTGTTTTAAATGTGTTTGCAAATGTTTCTTGGAAATTTGTGGATTTTCTTTTTAATCTCTTTCAAATCTCTTAATTTTCATAAGGTTCAATTTACTATTATTTTTTCCTTTATTAATCATAGTTTGGGTTTTTTACACATATATATCATAATTTTTATTTCATGTTTTCTTTTAGCAATGGTTACAGTCTTATTTGTTTAAAAGGTTATTTTTTTTCTGTTGAATTAACTATACTATTGTCAAAAATTAGTTGTCTATATTTATGTTATTGAGTGAATAGTCTCTTAAGTTTGACCTTCTTGATGATTTCATCTTTATCACTATGAAATATATGCACTTATCACTGATATTTTTATTCTTATATTTTCTTTGCTTTTCATATTTTAATATAGCCACTGCAGTTCTTCTTGTTGACATTTGTATTTTGTAACTGATTGTATCCCTGTATTTTAACCTACTTCTGTGCACATATACACAAAACTGGTGTTTATATTATACTTAGTTTGTTTTTATATTACAATTATAGAAATAGGAAATATCATAGGAAAAGATAGGTAGGATTCAGTGGGCAGAAAGGGAAGGATTAGGACCTGAGATCCCTGGGTGGGGAAAAACTCATATTTTGGAACAATGCTGGCAGGGTCTGAGCACAGCAAACCCTCTCGGGCTAAAGATTCCTCATAAGAATGCAACAGACACCACCTACTCCCCCTCAGGTTCCCCTCAGGAATTTGACTAAAGACCTGACTAAAAATAAGAAGTAAACCATAAAACATGTGGAGATATATGTCCAGAGAAAGGTCTGGACATAGACCACCCCTCATACAATGGAAACACAAGCCAATCAGGAATGGACAACCCAACACCTATCAAGCCAATAAGGGTAGAACCTGAGAAGGAACAAGGGGGAGGGAAAGGGGAAGGGCTGACCAGAACCTTATAAAACAAAGGCTCTTGCTTATAGTCCATGGGGCATTCACTTTCCAATGTCCCCTCTCTGTAAAGAGAGCTTTCCTACTGTTCTTACTTTCTAATCTCATACTCTAATAAACTTTTGCCTGCTGCTCATTTTGTGTCTGTTTCTTCATTCTTCGAAGGGGCAAGACAATGAGTCCCAGGTATTGAGGTAAAAAATCCTGCAACACAAATACTTGGATCTTGCTTTCATATCACATAGGCATTTGTAGGATTTACAGTTTGCATCTTTAACTTATCACTATATACCTCCATGTGAGAATATGTTAATTACATTTGAATAAAAAAGAGTATACATGTTTACTATAAGACTCTCTTAATAGTATGCTTCTGTTTCACCCTCTTATCCTTCATATTTTTGTTATGTATTTTACTTCTTTATATCTTGTGAGCAACAAAATGTAGTATTTTTGTTTTTCATTAAGCCATCTGTTATATTTCAAAGAATTATAAAATGAGAAAATAAGTCTATGACACTTATAAATTTATTTATTATTTTTAGCACTTTTAATTTTTTTTTTCGAGGTCCAAATTTCTATCAGGAGTCGTTTTCCTTTTGCCTGTAAAGCTGCATTTATGATTTATTGTAGTGTTAGTGCTCTGGCAACAAATATCCTAGCTTTCATTTGCCTGAAAAATCTCTATTTTATCTTTATTTTTGAGGAATATTTTTTTGGCTACACAATTCTAGTTTTCAGTTTTCTTTTTTTTTTTTCCCTTCTGATTTACATAATTTCTAATAGAAAATTTGTAGTGATTCTTAATTCTAATCACTCTTTGAAACAGTATGATTTTTATCCTTCTGATTTTAGGACTCTATTATTACCACTGGTTTCTAGCAGTTTGATTGTGATATGTCCTGGTGTGAATAATTTTGTGTATTCTAGTTGAGATTCATTGGGCTATCGGATCTGTCGGTTTATAGTTTTCAAAATATTTAGAAAATTACTGTTATTATTACTTACTCAAATACTTTTCTGTCCTCTTCTCCCCCACACCAATACATGAACAAATCTTATGAGATGCCACTTACGTGAATGTTAGACCACTTGATGTTTTCCAGTTGGTCACTGAGGCTCTGTCCATTTTTTTCTGTCCTTGTTTCAGTTTTGTTAGTTTCTATTGTTATGCCTTCAACTTCACTAATCTTTTCTTTCTTCTGCATTGTTTAATCTACCTTTTATTCCATTCTGGAATCCTCTATTATTGATATTTGGTTTTCATTCTTTCATTTTAAAATATTTTCCATTTTTTCATAAAATTTATTTTTTCTTTTAAAACTTCAAGTATATTCTGCTAATCCTTTACTTTCAGTTTGGGATCTGGTTCTACTGACTGATTATTTTTCTGGTGAAAAATTGCCTTTTCCTGTTTCTTACTATGTCTACCAATTTTTGATTTGGTGCTGTATAATTTGTTTGGCATACAGCTCCTTAGTCATAATTTTCCTGATTACAATTATGACTGGCAGAAAAACCACGTCAATATTTTTATTTTAAAATTGTACATTCACCTAACAATCATTTATTTAACATCTACAATATGTAAGACACTAACTAGAATCAGCTAGTCCTTGATGGAGTCCCTCATTACTACTTACCATACATACATGCAATATTGGTAGTCTTGGTGAATACATTCCAAGAGAAATATGTAGACAGTACTGACAGATTTATAACAAAACAGAATATACTCTGATAATACACTTTCTGAAAGGAAATGCTTTTTAGGCTTTCAAATAGTTATAGCAGGTAGAGAGCTATAGGATAGATTATGCCTGAAGAAAATGTTTATTCTTTTTACTATTTCTGCACAGTGGATTTTTACATTTCTTGCAAATTTGTTTTGTTTATATGTTTGCAAACAAGCAAAATAACCTTGCTGATACCACACAGAAAATGCCTATAAAACAATGGAATATATACATTTATTTTTAATAATAGAAATATAAATTATTTTGGTTATAAAAATGTTTTGGGGAATTCTTCACTGCTAAAGAAAAACCCGAAATGAAATATTTCCAAATATTTGAGGGAAAATAAAGCTACCTATGACAGCATATTTAGGCTGTATGTGTTTGCTATTGTTGTGTTGTAAGGTTTGGGGATGGAGGCTAATTTATTATGTCCCCTTTTTTCAGGTGTCAAATAAATTGAGGCTAGACCATGAAGTCAGATTGGGATAAGAATATAGCTTTAGCAATGATAAAACTTGATTGGAAAATGTGGGGTGGACTGGTGGTGAGAATTGGTATGCACTATGGCCTGTCCTGTCACAGACAGTAGAGCAGATAGAGAGTTTCTAGTACCACTGCAGGCTGGGGAAGCCCTTCCACTGTGAGCTAATCAAATGTACGGGAGTGGGTGAGGAGGGAAAGGCAAGTTTCTTGTAGAACCAAGGGGCATGGTTGAGTATTAATGGTGTTCATTTTCCAATCTTATGGCATACTTCTTTTGTGGGAAGAAATGAATAACTGGTGGGAAGATAAAAGCTTCTTCCCAAAAGCTTCATCAAGACAGTGGAAGACTGAGGGGAGTAGAAGCGAATGTTTTCCCTTACAATGGCCATTTTGTTAAAGCCAATAGGCCGACCTTAGGTTCTGCTTGTTTATTGTCGACCACAGTGTGTTGTGATCTATAGAGAAAGACAAATGACTATTCACAAAAGGTATAGTGAAAATGTCCTGGACAACTCAAGTTAGTAACTTAGGCTTTAATGATTAAAAGCTTGAATATTTCATGTGGTTCGAGTTTTCTAAAAAAAATCAGATTACAAGGATAATTGCTTGATTATTTGCTGTATTTCCCTAAATCAAGAAAATAAACAAGAGCGAAATTTTTTCTACCATGTTTATAATTAAGACTTATTATTTCTTTCTTTTTTAAAATTCTGTTTTAACTTTATTTATTTATTTTTGAGAGAGAGACAGAGACAGTGAGCAGGGGAGGGGCACAGAGAGAGGGAGAGAGAATCCTAAGCAGATTCCATGCCATCAGTTGTGCACCAGATGTGGGGCTTGAACTCACGAACTGTGAGGTCATGACCTGAGCCGAAACCAAGAGTCGGAGGCTTGATGGATTGAGCCACCCAGGAGCACCAAGACTTATTTCTAATTGTAAACTTAAAGTCACATTATTATTTTAATATATTATATCTGTATTCAGTTTATATTTAATTATATATTAATTTATGTATATATTTATATTATATTATTCTTTATTTTATTTTATTTTATTTATTTATTTTTTTAATTTATTTATTTTTGAGACAGAGAGAGACAGAGCATGAACGGGGGAGGGGCCGAGAGAGAGGGAGACACAGAATCGGAAGCAGGCTCCAGGCTCTGGGCCATCAGCCCAGAGCCCAACGCGGGGCTGGAACTCACGGACAGTGAGATCGTGACCTGAGCTGAAGTCGGACGCTTAACCCACTGAGCCACCCAGGCCCCCCTATTATTTATTTTATAATTGGTCTATGGGAAAGAAAGAAATATTATTAATTTAAAACCTAGTAACAACTCAAGATTAAAAAACAATTAATTGACATGGCTTAGAGATTGATGGTCACATTCCTCAAGAGATAACATGAACTATTTAGAGTTCAGAGGACTATAGGTCAAAGACTTAAAATAACATTGAAACCCATTTTCATTACAGAAATAAAAGAGGAAAGTCATGAGTGTAGTAAAGATCTAAATCTCTCAACCAGATCTTTTTTCTGTAACATGGTTCTGGAGATATATATCTATATATCAGATATATATATCTATATATCTATATAGATATATAGATATATAGATATATATCTCTCTGAGAGATTGAAGAAAAAGTGTATACACTTTTTCTACAATCTCTCAGCCTTTGGTTTAAATGATTCTAAGTTGCCACAGTGCCCAGATCTGTGCCTCAATAAAATAAACTTATCAAAAAAACTCTCTCTTTGAAAAAATTTTTCCAATAAGTTAATTGATTACAGGCTCTCCAGATCTGATATTGCCAACACTTACTAGTCTATCATGAATCATATATATGGCTAATGGAAAAGGACTATAGTTTGGGTGATAGTTTCCACATTCAATGATTTTAATTATAGTTACATTATGACTACAGAGCACATTACCTTCAAAATTAACTTTCTCCAAAGCTTCTTCAATCATCTTCAAACTCCATGACATTTCTTCATTATGTCATCTTAGTAGTACACAATCAGTATTTGTATATTGTTTTGATCTTTCTTAACATCACAAGAAAAATCGCAACCATGTGCCTTTCTTTCCCCAGTTAGGTAACATTTGAGAGCACAGGTTACTTTTTCTTCCTGTTTTAAATCCCTTATAACAATCTAGTCCAGAAATAGAAATTAGTGTGATGAAGTTCTTTGTCATGTTCAATACCAACCTAAATCTGTGGGCAGATTTATTTGGTATGTTGATTTCCATGTGATGAACGTTCTTAGGGTATATCCAAATATCGAATATATCAAATCCATTTGGCAATTACACATTATATATACTTAATATAGAGTCATGATTTGCAAACCACTGTGCTAGGCATTGGGGAGTAATAAATAAAGGTTAACATAAAGACGGTGCTCTCTGCCTTTAAAGTGAGATTAATTGAAAAGGGGTTGGGGGTATGGTAAAGCATACAGACTGAGAAGCAGTCTTATTTAATTTACCTTAAATAAGAACAAGGCCAGTCCTTGCACTGGAGAACCAGCAATGGTCCAGGCCAATTCCATTGCCCCCGGATATCTATAGCAGCACCTATTTTTTCTACCATTATTATTCCAATCTTTTAGGACATTAAAAATTTTCCTCTTTATAAAATCCTTTTTAGAACAGAAATAGTCCTTGAAGGATCACATTTAAATTATTGCTAGCTAATTTTAGTGATCTGTTAAAATTTTGGAAAGAATTAATTAGATGCTCAGAATAAAAATGGAGACCAAAACAGATTTTCAGTGGAGTTCACAAAGACACTAAGAGAACAGGTAAAAGTGCCAATTCATTTGTGATGTATTTCAGTGTTCTGTGAGGAAGAAAATGACAACAACCAAAAATAAATGATGGTGTTACCGTATAAAGAGAATAATTAAAATGCTGTTTTAGAGGTGTCGTTTTTATCAAGGAGAGATGTTTGTTTGCAATATGCCATAAAGTGAAAAAAGGATTTTTTTTTGAAGTGCTACAATATGAATATTTACTTTGTTGAAATACATATATGAATAGAAAAAATTGAAAATATATAGACCAAAAAATGTGTTAACCCTGAACAGTTGGATGAATTTATGGTTAATGTTTTAATATTTTTCTTCCAATATTTGGAGCAAGTATTAGTCTGTACTTTTTCTACCATTTTTAACTTTTTAATTGATATACAATAAAGGTATATAAATGTGTGCAAATCATAAATCAACAACTTGATGCCTTTTCACAAATCGAGTATGCCAGTGAACACAGTACCCAAATCAAGAAACAGAACATTATCAAATATCTCAAGAGTAGCCTATTTCCTTCCACCTCCTTCCATTTACTGCCTTGTAATAATTTTCTTAAAGCTATTAACTTCAATCTTGGGTAGAGGTCTGTATGAACATACGGTATTATGTTAACGCACATACAACTTGCCAAATTCTTTTTGTGGTTAATACATGTTGGGTACACAAAGTTTCAGATGTTTAACTGAATCAGTATTTGTGAATGTACTTGTAGACCCAAACTACATCACGCAAATGCCAGTAATTATTATTTTATACTTCTCTGACCTGAGAAGCAAAGACATAAACTGACTTGCTTATAATTTTCCTTCCCATTTTTTTAGTTAACTAATATTTATTTCACACAATTTGAGGTTGATCATGTAGGTAACAGGATCTAATGGAATACAATTCAAGGCTCCTGATGTGATGCCTTTTTCCTATTCCAACACAAGGACTGGAGATTTGGCCATTTTTGTCAAAGTGGATGACTAGTTTGGAAAGATTACAGTTTAGATTGGATGCTCTTTCCTTAAAGAATCTGTCCTTGTCAGCTTCCCAAACTGGTCAAATCAGTGACCAAATCCCCATGAGACTGCACACATGTAAATGATATTTGTAAAGTCTCTCAGAGTTAATGAATGTGAAATTTATAACAGCCTCTCAGTTGGGGAACTAGCCTTCTGGATGGATGTCAGTTTTAACCCAGTAATTACTTCTCCGGATTTCTCTCAATTCCTCTAAGACCAGAGTATTTTCACAACTGGAAGACATCCATCTATTATTTGAAATCATGATTCTCAAATTTTGAATTAATAAAGTATAACCAAAGTAAATTATGCTAATTTTGAAAATGTACTAAATTATCATATATGGTAAACATAAAGGAAGCTAGTTATGAGAATATTTAAGATATTGACCAACAGCTAAATAAGTGTATCCTTTTACTTCTTTCTTTAGTAACAGTTTATATTAACTGACAAATTGTGAAGCCAGCTTGTATCAAAGAAGAATGCTTCTACAAAATATAGGAGGTTTTGAAAAGAATGAAATAGTTCTGTATATACCAATAGGGAAGATCTTTACAATATATCACTGTTTAAAAAAAAAAGATTGGCATAGGAAATAGTTTTAATATGCTACCTTTGATGTATAGAATGAATAAATAGATGAGTAGATAGATATGCTCATATTTCCACAGTATAGTTTTTGAAGGCAACACAGAAAATTGGAGAGAATGGTTAGGGGTAGGAAGGAAATGTTCTTTTTAAAAATAGGATAATCTGGGGGCACCTCGGTGGCCCAGTCAATTAAGTGTCCAACTTTGGCTCAGGTCATGATCTTGCTGTTCATGAGTTTGAGTCCCACGTCAAGTTCTGTGCTAACAGCTCAGAGCCTGGAGCCTGCTCCAGATTCTGTGTCTTCCTCTCTCTCTGCCCCTCCCCCACTCACACTCTGTCTCTATCTCAAAAATAAATAAACATACAAAAATAAAATATATATATGATAATCTATATTTTATATTTCATTCCATATGTATTTATTATCTCTACTGAAACATATTATGAAAAAAAGAACACAAAATACTCTGGACTGTACAATTTAGGACCCTAAGAACAAAACCAGACCTATAAACCCTTTATTCCAATATTTAATCCTTGCTTCCTAATGAAGTTGTCTTCTTTCTGTTTTGTCACACTGTCACTCAAGGCTACAGGTCTTTCATAAGTAATTTTTCTTGGTTTCTTCCTTAGTGTTTTTTCAAATACATGTTAATTAGTGTCTGTGACCAATCATGCATGGTAAGAGTGATAGAATCAAGTATATGTAAAGGCAATGGATTCAGTTAATGAAGGTATTTGGACTCACAATAGGTTTTTGTAGTGTTCCAGTTGATGTCAGAGCCTATATACAAGGGTCACTGAATCAATCACCCAGTTAGTTTATACTCTTCTCACAGATACTGTATTGCACAAAGAGGTGGTCAGTATTTCCATGGTTTATAGACTTTGCTATTATTTTTATATGCGGTAAACTTTGGTATTGTTTATAAAGCTTCGTGTTCTGTTTTGTAAGAGTCACTGCTTTAAATGATCAAACTTACTTTTAACAAACATTTTATTTACTTATTTCTGATCTATTTATGTGTGACCCAAATAAGATTCAGTAGAAGGTAAAAACCCAAACAAAAGATTAAAATTTAAAAGATCAGTAAGGTGAAATACAACCAGATCAGGTGTTTATTTGAATCTTAAAAAAAAAAACCCTACTTTTGAGCAGCTGGTCCCATATAATACAGTCTCTATTTTAACAAATCCACTCTTTCAACTTCATGATTTTCTCTTCTTCTTGCCATGTTCCAAGAGGTGATAGTCAATTAGTTTCAACTCAAGTGAATATTCTGAAGAATTGACTTTTATTTTATATTTTGTATACACTCTTCAAATTTATGCCAAATTGTTCATCTTTCCTGCTCTCTCACTCACTCTTGTGAACTTATTTTTCTACCTTCATTAAGACTCTTTTTAAAAAATCTAGTTTCTCATGCAGTTCTTAGTTTTATATTAATTCCATAGAGTATTAACTGTGCTTCTCTAGCTCTGTCAGCTCTCATAGCCACAAATTTCCTCTTGTTCCTGCTATCCTGATTCCTAAAATTACATAGTAAACCTTCTTTGTATCTCCTTCTGGTGGTTTTGAGCTGATTAAGAAAATCACAGTATCTTTAGGATCATTGCCAGTATAAATATGTGGTCTAAATTGGAAAGTGATTGCCAACCAACAGATGAGGGTATATGGGGCATCCTTACAGGTATCTTGAAAGCTAGTGTGGCATATTTAACAACATGTAATTCAATATTCAGGGCACTAAAAAAAAATCACAAATTTTATTACCTTGTCTTGGTAATACAAACCATAGAGTCAACTTCAACAGAATTTTTAAGCTAATTTCTTAACTCTGGGTGAGAAGCATTTAATTGTGACAAGTGTTTCCATAAAAACAAGAAAAAAATGGATAAATTACATAGATCATATTCCACAGAGAACTTTAGAAAGAATGAGTACTAGATGAGATAGTGTTCCAGAGAGTAGAGAACCTTTTTGTTCCTCCAACCCTAGGGACATTTGTTGATTCTTTGGGAAAGCTAATGATTGGGCCTGATCTTGACAGAAAATTTTTGTTGGGGAGAGGAAGCCAAAGTAGCACTTTTAGTAGTCATGCTAAGCTACAGTGACAATTTGGAAAGTTGAGACATATTCAGGGGGCATTTGATGACTGAGGCTCAATAGAAGGCTAGGGAGCTAGAATCGGCCTTCCAAAAGACAGAATGAAATCTCTCTGGCATAGTTTAAGAAGCCAAGCCTTCAAGTGGGAAGAGGCCAACTTAATCTCACTGTCAATCTCCACCTCAAGACATCTGCCAGAGTTTGAAGCCATATTGGCAAGAAGTTGGAAAGCTTGGCTAGAAATCTTTAATATTCAGTTAATGTTAAATTCAAATATTAATATCTGTTTTTAATATTTAATATTTTTAATAATCTACAGAATTTCAAGACTGATGAGATAGATACCTTCTAGGTGATTTCAATCTAAATCAAGGACACATATGCTAGAAAAACAGAGTTGACCCAGAAGTAGATAGATTCAAACTAAATCTCTAAAGATATGCAGAACAAGCTTATTTTTATTCTTAATTGATATAGTCAGCAACTTAGATAATTTGCCTGACAGAGGAAAAGGGCAACACTCTGGTGGAAGATATCATCTGTAATCTCAGGTTCTTTTGTACATGGTACTTATTCTGTGAGCAAATATTTATGACAATCATAAAATTACAAAAAATATGACTACAAATGAAAATTTTAAAAATAGCTGACAACAAAGTCACAGTTAATCCAGATGTTGTAGTTAGCAGTCAATGACTTGAAATAACTTGATTACTGTTTTCAAGAAAATAGACAAAAAGTTGGACCAAGTAGATGAAAGTATACAAATAACATCAGAAAATTATAGAATGAATCACATTGATATTCTACACTTGAAAAAATGTGATATCTAAAATTAACAAGTCAATCGATGAGTTTACCAGCAGATTAGATGTATTAGAAAACAAGATTTGTAAAGTGCAAAAAGCACAATAGAACATAGCTGAACTGAAACACAGAATAAAAAGCATGGAAACCACTGAACAGAGCAGAAGTGTTTGACATCCTAGAATAATGTAACATACATTAATTGAAGTCTCAGAAAAAGAGATAATAAGAAAGAAATGATATTGAAGAGTTATCAGCCAAGAAATTTTTAAAAGAAATTTTAAATGAAAGACACAATACAGCTGTGTTCAAAAGCCCAGATAACCCAGAGCTAACAAAAAGATACCACATAATCAAATTGCTGAAAACCAAAGACAGAGAAGATCTTAAGGGCAGTCAGGAAACAAAACAAAACAAAACAAAACAAAACCAAAAGAAGACACATTACTATCAAGGAGCAAAAACTACTAACTTCTCACCAGAAGTGTTGAAAACCAGAAGATAATATGACATAGTTGCTTGAAAGAACATAATTACCATTATTATTCCATACTCTGTCAAGATATCTTTCAGAAAAGTGACATAAAGCATTTTCAGGAAGGGAAAACATGCCATATCCAGTCTGAACCAAAGTCAAAAACTAAAGGTTGTTTTTTTTTTTTTCAGGCAGAAAATTAAAAAGTTAAAAACTCAAACGAGCAGGAGGGAGTAAAGAACAAGAGAATAAGCATGTTGTAAACATAAATGAATATTGACTTTACTATGCCAAAATTATGTGTGCAGTTAAAATGCCTGACAATGCTAATGCAAAAGTTCAAAGTATAAGAGAATAGAGCTGAAAGGTCCTAAAATTTGAGCAGTATTAAGGAATTGGAAACTTCTTGTCATTATCCCTGTGATTATTCTAAATTTCTGTTATTCTCTTATAACACTCTGACCAATGCCTTTCCCTTTAAACCCATGATAATAGATGAATTTACTTTCTATCATAGAGAATATTCTGACATTTTCATTTTGGTAGACTATTAAAAATACTTGTTTTTCTCTAGAAATGGAATATGGAAGTGACACATTCTTTATACTGAAGTAACTTCTGTTTCTCTGTGTTGTAAACTCTTACTGGGTTCTGTTTCTTTATTGTGTGTTAAAGCCAGACGTTCCCAAAACTTTTTGCTGACTTTTTTGACATAGTTCCTAGACTCCCCTTTTTTTTTCCCTTCATTTGTTTATTATCAAAGCACTGATGACTGATTAGATATAGTCTTTCATATGTTCTCTGGGTTTGGCTTACATAGGCTACTTCATAGCCTCTGAAAATTGGAAGCAATTAATATATAAGCTTGTACAGATGGTAATCAAGTGATGTTTCGGTTGTCTTGAATCCCAAAGGGAAGATCTCAGAATGTAATGGCATTTTTAAATAATGGCTCATGAAACTATGTGGATGTTCAAAAGCTATGTGGTTATTTTTTCGAGAATGAAAAGAGATCCAGACTTGAGTCTAGATATTCTGCATATAGAAAAAATATAGTTTGGAAATGTTTTACAGCACTTATTACTGGTAATGGAAATAAATGTTCTCTTCTTTAGTGCCTTTTCCTCTTTTTTTTTCCCAGTCTCCACTTGCACTTTTAGTGCCAATGACACATAAAGCTGGATTTAGGCTTGATTTTTAATATATAATTCCAATTATCAATTTTACTTCATTATTTTAAGTGTCATAGGCAAAGATTTAGAGGAATTTTGATCAGAAAAAAGTATTTTTTGAAAATCAGGGTGTTGGATAATGTCGTTTCGCAAATTTTGCATTTGCCTGACTTGTCCAAATGAAGATCTTGCCTGTCCCAAATGAGCCTGACCATAAATAAAATAATGTCAAAAGCTAAATGTCCATAAAAAAGAGAAACAAAAGAACACCACATATCTAAAACAAGTCTTTAAAAATGCATACCTGAGTAGAGAAAATTGTTTCAGGAAAATTATTTTCTAAATTTAATTTTAATAACTTTCATTTTCTTTAATTCCCTTCCAGTATTAAAAAAAAACCCTGATTTCTATAACTATATTTCTTGGTGTGCAAAGTACATTCTCAGAGGGAAGCTTTATTTGTCTATAAAATAATGTTATCTCATTGTGGTGGCAAATTTTGAATTCTCTGTCTTGACTGTAACCAAGATGGCACAGCTGTTTTGAGGACGATCAGGAGTGAGATTCCTCAGTTCATTTCTCATTTCGCCAAGAACCTGGCTTAGAGATAGGATGAGAACTGAGTAGGTGCTGCCAGAATAAGGTGAGGAGCAGGCGTAGGTATTATGGATGTGGAAGGAGACATGGGCAAATAAACAAGATGACCTCAAGGATGTGGAGGGGATCAGAGATGGATTCATCAGATATGTCAGAAGTGAGAAGGCAGGAGACCTAAAAATCAATGGACTTCACTTTAATAAATGCAGCTCTAGCGGTGCCTGGGTGGCTCAGTCAGTTAAGTGTTTGACTTTGGCTCAGATCATGATCTCACGGTTCGTGGGTTTGAGCCACTCGTGGGTTCTGTGCTGAAAGCTCAGAGCCTGGAGCCTGCTTCAGATTATGTGTCTCCCCTTCTCTCTCTGCCCCTCCCTAGCTTGTGCCGTTTGTCTGTCTCTCTCTCTCAACAAATAAATAAACTTAAAAAAAATTGCAGCTCTAGAATTACATTGTCTAAGACGCGCTGAAACTTGTGTTTTACTGTGGTTTATTCTAAGTTTTCCTATAGCAAAATGGCATGTCCTTTTAGAAGCCAACTACTCAGCGCATATATCTTTATGATTAAATAATTCTGAACATGATAATCAGGCTCTGAATATTTAGGATCTGTAACTAATCAGAAGTTCACAAAATAAGGAGTAGAATATATATACCTGTTCTTTTCCCCTTTCGTGGCAATCTGAGTGTAAAAAACAAATTCTGAGTATATTTGCGGCCAGCAGACTGTTCTGTTACCTGTAGTACACTTCAGAGAACAGAAGGTATGAATAGAGAACTTGAGTAGGGAGACAGAAGTGAACAGAATATATATTTTTGAAGGTGTAATCAATTTTGAAAAAGTATACATAAGACATACATGTGCCAGGATATTTTTGTTGTTCTTTTGCCATAGTATTTAAGGCTTGAATAGCCTTTAAACATTTTGTTTTGTTTTAACACTAACACCAAAGAATACGCCACATCAAAACTTGCAAGGGATCGTTTTGCTTGGATTAGCCAAACAATAAAAAATAAAAGTTTTCTTCAAAAAATATGCAGCCCATTTTGAAGAAAATATGGTTATTATTACTGATACTTTTTTATTTTCCTCCAATCTTCTATCTGGTTCAAGTAGTGAATTTAAAATTTCTGTTTGGTAAGCTAATTGCAAATGTGCCAGAATTTGACATCTGCAATTCTTAGTATATGCTATGTTAAGAAAAACAAAGTGTTCTTTTAATTAGGTATGATTTCAGACCCATAAACAAAACAGTGAAGTAATTTTTTCCTTTTGCTTCCTAAGAATGGATGTTCATCCAGATCAGTAGTTCTCAAATAGTTCTTATATTGGAATTAAGATTCATTTGGAGAATGTCTATAAATTGTAAATCCTTCTTTTCTCCACCTGATACCCTTTCGAGCTTCCTTCCAGCTATATTGCTATACCCTATGTTACAAACAATTACCAGGCATTATGCTTTGTCCAGGTGCCACGAGATTCATGAACCTTTGCTCTTGCCTTCAGGGATCTTCTGGTTTCGTCCAATTCTGACAAGAAAACCAATCATAAGATACAATGAGATGAATGCTATGATTTACAAAACGTGCTTTATGGAATCAGAATCTAAAATAAACAGATTAAGGAAAGCTTGCCAGAAGAGGTGCATTTGAGTTAAGAGTTGAAAGACAAGTAAATGTAAAAGGAGTTCTTATGTGAAAGGCTGTGTGTATTTACAGGTATGATTTGAGTATTGGGATTATTGCAGAGGACACTCTGAGCAAATGTGTATTCTAAGCTTATGCAAAAGTATGAAGGAGGAAGAATATATCGAATAAATAAATCATTGTAGTTTGGGTAAATGGTGCATGATGAGTGAAGTGAGAGATGTTCAGTAGGTAGGGGCTGATTTAATGGTTTAAAGTAAGGAGTTCAGCCTTTATCCCGAAAGCTTTAGATTTTACCTTAAGAGATGATGAGACATTTTTAAGATTTTGAAAGGTTTCTGATAATAAAGAAGCAAGGCTAGAGACAGTGAGAGGTTACTGTAGTAATCCAGATGAAAAATTACAGTAGAAAAATTAATGTCATAAAAGAGATAATGAAGAAAAGGTGACAGAAAGAAAATATTGAATCCGTATTTACCTCAACTGGATGTATATTAGATTTTAAAAGGTCTTTTAGATACATTTTTAAGTGGTCTATCTTCCAGAACATTTTCATTAACGGGTTGTAACTCAAAACATCTTGTTTCATATAATACTTAAAATTTACATTAATTTCTTCTTACTGAATGATTTTAGTAACAAAATTTGTAATGAAAGCTTTTCCTTAACAAATCTCTTCCCTTGATTTCTCAGCCTTCTTCAAGTACCGCCTCATTTTCTTTTGCCTCCAAAGACAAATTTGTCAAAATGTATCTATTTCTGCTGCTTTCATTCTCTTACTTTTCATCTTCTTGTCATTGACATTTGGCTTTTGTTCCCACCCCTTGCCAGGACCCACAGTGACATTTCTGTTGGAATATTCAAAGGGTGCACTTCTGTCATCCTTCTTCTTTTTGCCCCACTATTGACCAACACACCCATCGACTCTGTTCTTGAGACCCTTGCTTCCCTTGAGAGTTATGATCTTGGTTTCCCCCCTACGTTTGTTGTCGCTGTGTCTTAGTCTCCTTTCCTAGCTCCTCCTATTCTGTCTGATCTCCAGCTACTGAAGTTCTTCAGGATATATATCCTGCCTTTCTTTTCTTCCTCTTGTCCCCTAATCAAATTCATTTTATAAATTCAAAAAACATCAATGTGTCAATGCATACACAATTTATATCAACTCTAGTTAGAGGATCTTCTCTGAATTTTTCTGTCAAAAAACCTATTAGATATATCCATTTGTATGTTTATAGAGATCCCAAGAGTAATCAAGTCCAAAATTTATCTCTTGATTTTTCTGTTCATCTCCTTTCTCCCAAACTTTCCTATTTTATTAAATGACTTACCCATCAAGCCAATTACTTGAGCCAGGAACCTGGGAATTAGCCTTGATTTTTTTCTCTTCCTCTACCTTCCACTATCCATATGTCATTTCTACCTTCAAAATATGTATCAAAATCATCATCTTCTTTTCATCCTCATTGCCACTACCTTTGTTCAGGCCACCAGGATTTCTCACCCAGGTTATCTCAGTAGCTTTCTATCTGGTTCTCATTTTTCTTTTCTAGTGAACAGTACACCAGATGTCCTACCACTATCCAATCAAGGAAAGCTTTACAGAGTCTTTCACCTCCTTTCTGCTTTTATAAGCAAATGGTAATCCCTATCTTTATAAACAGAAAATAATACCTATCCTAACCTCTCCTTTTATTTATACCCGTAAATTGGAAGAAATGTTCTTTATCTGTATTTATTTCTGCCTTCATAAACATCACCATATATTCTTTCACAGTTGGATGGAGTGCATGTAAATATATTAGCACAAAATTGAATATCTAAAGATTAATTTTTATAACTTTTATTATAACAGTGATGCATATTATTTTTTAAAAATTATGAAGCATAAAAAGTGTTTACCAGTAAAGAGAATCACTTTTAAGATATTGCCAAAAGTTGTATTTTTTCCTACGCATACATATTTTACTCAAATGGATCCATTCTGTATGTTCTTTGTAGTAACCTGTTGTATAACATTATTCTATTGTTCTTTGATCGTTCTGTCAGATTCTTTAATGAGAGCGTATTAAAACCTTTTCTGCCTGAATATCATTCTCATAACCATAATTTAACATTTCTTTTAACTGAACTGAACTGAAAATTTTAATAAGTATGTAGTGTGCTTTTCTATTTCTTTTAAATAAATTACTGTAAGTTGAATTACTGGGCCAAAAGATTGGCATGTTTGTAATTTTAAATGACACTTAGAAAAACTGGTTCTATTTCTGCTTTTACCAGCATAATGTAAAGGCACCCAGATGAACTGTCAGGTAAGGTGAGGGGAAATAACTAAAACCACATCGTATAGAGAACAATACTAAAGTTATGATTATAAAACATTTTGTAACTTCTGTGATATGGATAACTTTTCTGTTAGTAGCCAATCATCAGAGAGTTGTTAACTGTTATGGTACATATGTAGTGGCCATAAGCCCAAAAGTTTCAGCGATAAGTATTAGGGGAAATGTCTAAAATTCACGAGAAATAATAGTATTCTAATAAGCAGACACTAGTTTGAGTAACTCGCAGCTTGTGACTTAATAAAGACTCTGAAAATTTGCCTTTGGTTAATAAGTTAAATCTGTGTTTTGGTGATGCATGTTAAAATAAATTCCAACAAGTATTTTCCCAAATAGGACAGATCATTTTCCCTTTATATTATGATATACTCCATTAAAATAGTTTATAGCTAGAAGTATCAGAGTAGTTTATAGCAGATTTTTAGATCACCCGGGTATAAATAACACCTAGATATGGAAAGGACTAATAAGGCCTTGATGATTTCTTATAAGTGATGTGTATCTTCATATGTTTCTTACATTTTGAACAGTGACTAATGTTTTATTTAAACTATCAAATTTTGTTTTAAAAGTTATAAGAATCAGAAATTAGAAGGAAGGTTTTCACAGCTCTCATTTCCTTACCCAGACAAGGACACCTGTTCAGAAAAAGCAGTGAAGTCAGGTAAAGGGGACATCAGGTAAAGAGGCTGTTACGCATAGGATGGGTGCAACATATATAGTCACAAATGAGGTGATAACAACAGAAACATCCAGCACCTTTCATCTCCCACTTTGAGAGAATGTCCGAACTATGATTAGTTCTTTCAGTGCCCAGAAACTCAATTTTACCTAACCATACATATTAAAATGGTATCACACTATTAAGATCCCATGTTGTTCATCCAAACCTCAACTCTCTCTACAAAGCATAGACTCCCCTGGTTACTATGTTATCTTGCACTTTCCATGCTGACTTTGTCACACAAGTCCCCAACATGTTACACATTGTTGTACATTGTGGTAGTTTTTCTTGGGAGAGATCTGGGTCTTCACAAAGTTATATGCATCCTTATTACTACATTCTCCTTCTCGCAGTGACTGGTCCGAGGAGTGGACACATAACTCAGGAAAATCAGTTGGTGTCCTTTGTAGGCACTGAAATATACAACCATTCTTTCTTCTGGGCTTTCTGGACTGGGATAATCAGTAACCATGTTTCATACTGTGGGAACACCCAGAGAGAAAAAACAAAAACAAAACATCCAGGAAGAGTTAGACTTTATTTGCACTGAGTTTCCAGTTCCAGTTTCTAAGGTTCTGGTCTACAGCTTTATTTTTGAAACTTAGGAGCTATTTTATTATATTTACTAGTATATAAACTAAAATGCTTATTGTTTTGGTTCAGTTTATTATGTGTTGACTTTCTATTGTTTATAAGCTAATGACTCCTGAAAAATAAACACATGAATAAAAAAAATAAGAAGTTTGGGTTTAAAAAAGTAATGTGTAATATTCGATTAGATAATGTGAGAGCATGACATTTTACTTAAAAATTTTAGCTCTCATTTGTAGGGATTCATAATACTGAGAGAAATGGCATACTGCATTAAATTAAGTATCATTCTGAATTCTGTGTCCATGCATTTGTATATGCTCTGTGCACAGGCCTGACAAGTATTTATTATTATGCTTATGAATATATAATGATTTCAGTATTTTTAGAATAAAATTCTATAAGTTTATGAATTTTCAGGAGCTTATATTTGTCCTTGGGTCTGTGTTAGTGAGATCAGCATCATAATGGGGCTATTAGTTTTGCCAAATGCAATTGTTCATTAACAACACACCATTAAAAACCAAATAATTTCTCAAAACCCCAAAATGGTAAAAATATGTAGTGATTTCAAAGTAATATCTCTGTGTGAAATGTTCTTCTTGCTGAAGGAAAGAAAAAGGACATGTGGAGTTCCCAGAACTATGTTCAACCTGTCATTGATTATGGGCTTGTGAGCTTTACCAATATGAAAATGAGCAGGAAGCTGAGTTTTTGTACATGAGAAGGACTAGTATACCCAGACTCTAATGATGGTTGGCTAATATAAAAAGACTTTGAAGGAGAACTTAAATAAAACTTGTAACTCTTAGACATTTTCCTGTGACCAATAATGACCAACAGATGTATACAGATGAGCAACAGCTTGAGAAGATCTTGAGACCACTTTTTCCCTACAAATGCCTTGTGAACAGCCTTACTGTTGAGGAATGCCTGTTAAAAATGGAGAGAAAGTGGACTGATTCACAGCTGGAAACACTACAACTTTGATTTAGGAGAAGTTGCTGAAAGGTATTCAATACAATTTTGAACAAACAAAAAGTATTTATTTCTCTTTTTTTCCAAAAGTATTTATTTCAATCATCATTAAGTATAATCTATGTAAAACTCACCTGATTAGGAGCCATAGGGATTTTCAGAAGATTAAAAAAGTGGTACTTTCTCTAAAATCTAACACTTTGTAGGAAAAATGACCATGAATATATAGCTTTATGTTTGCTGAATGAATTACCATAGGAGAAATTAAGATTGGCTATAATGTGTGACA
>NW_026057576.1:15446067-15739143 GCF_023721935.1 Panthera uncia
GAATGAATTACCATAGGAGAAATTAAGATTGGCTATAATGTGTGACAAAAGAGAGGTTCCACTAAAGCAGTATGTGAGATCAGAAGAGGAAAGGAGGGTTGACTAGACAAATCAAGATGGGTGCTATGGACAAGGTGTTATGGATTGAGCTGAGGCTTCACAGCATGAAGAGGAAAGAAATGTGGTAAACACCATAATAGGCACGTCTAGGAGGTCAGGAGTAATACATTAGTTGGTGTATTCAGGATTTGTCAAGTGAGTTAGGTTAATGTTGATAGGCATCCTGTATGCCTCAAAAGAAATTTAGACTTTCTTCTCTAGTTAAGTGAAAGTGTTCAAAGTTGCTGAGCAATGGAGTGATGCTATCAGAGTTGGATTTTAGGAATAAAAATGAGTTGAGTTTTTACACAGGAAATAGGACCAAGAAAGAGACCCTAGAAGAATGATGCCCAGTTGGGAAAATATTGCTATAGTCCAGAAAATAAATCATAAGGATCCAAAGGATAGTAATGAGACTCAAGGCCAGATTCAGGGAAAACTGAGAAAAGAGATTCAGCAAACTTGAGCACAGGGTTCAAAATTAGTCTCCACATTAAAATAGCCTAGAAGTCTGGGAAAAGAGAAGCAAACAAAAACTATGGCTCAAGTGCTTGAAATTCAAGGATTGAATTTAGGAGAAATTAAATTGTGTTCTCTTAGAGCAAGATAAATTAGTTAATTTCAATATTTTAAAAAATGAAATGATGTCTTGCTTTGCCATATTAAGAAAAATATAGATTTTTATGATAAAGTTTTAGCCTAATAAACAGTTTCTGAAGTTTAATCAAATTAAGTTCGAGCTCCTTTTCAGAAATAATTCATTCAGCACTTGTTAAAATTCCTTTAATTGAGCTGGATACTTAATTTATACATTGTTTATTGATCCTACTTCTGTTCAGTTTTTTTTTTAATTCACGTGGAATATTTCTTTTTGAAAAAATCATTCATTGAGTTTATTCTTGGATTGCTTGATAGGATATAAATGAATTATCTAAATTATTGATGTCACTATTCCCCCCATGTTTTTTCCTTCATACAATTAGGAAGAACAAATGTGCTGATTCAAGTACATTTGAATCCATTTCAAGCCTGGATATGATTTTAATGATGACTTTGTATGTAGGTATCATTTGTAATTAGGCATAATGCCTTTCTAGGTTTTTTGAATAAGCTAATTCTAAAAATGGAATATTTCTTTAGAAGTAATATACATTCATTGCCTGGAATAGCAGGTATGTATGTCCTTGAAACATATACAATAGAGTTCTAATGTTATCAATAAGCTTCCTTTATTGAAGCAGCCAGCTCCTCCTCGCACAAGGCATTAGCGCCTCACTAGTTTTCTGCTGATTCCTCCAGATGACCTGTCTTCAGTGTCTCAATTTCACTTTGCTTTTATTTCTTCTTTTTTTTCTTTTTAATTTATTTATTTAAATTCAAGTGAGTTATCATACAGTGTATGATGCAGAGTATCATACAGTGTAGCATTGGTAGAACCCAGTGATTCATCACTTACGTATAATACCAGTGCTCCTCCCAACAAGTGCCCTCCTTAATGCCCATCATCCATTTAGCCCATCCCCTCACCTCCCTCCCTTCCAGCAGCCATCAGTTTGTTCTCTGTATTTAAGTCTCTTATGGTTTGCCTCCCTCTCTGTTTTATATTGTTTTTCCTTCCCTTCCCCTATTTTCATCGTTGTTTCTTAAATTTCACACATGAGTGAAATTATATGATATTTGTCTCTCTGACTGACTTATTTTGCTTAGCATAATACACTCTAGTTCCATCCACATTGTTGCAAATACAAGATTTCATACATGGAATATTTATTTTCTTTCCAAATTAAGTGTTCTTGTCAATTACTTGAAGCTTGTAATTATGGAATTGTTCTATTTATCTTTCATTGAATTCCATAATTACTCTTTATTTTTCATATTATTCTGTGTTTCCATAGCTTTTTGTGAGACTTCATAAAAGTTTAGGAGATGTATTAGTTTATTGCATTATTTCTGAAACAGCTTTATTCAAACAGCCTTCTTCACATATGGTCTAGTTTTCCAAGTGTTGTTTTTGGAAGTTAGGTTAGTTAGAAAATTACCAGTCTTTTCTCACCATACTGTAGAAATTTCATCAATGAATATTTATCAGATGTTATATAAAACCTTTCAAAGACCCCACAGAAGACAATGAGCCTATATTTAAGAAAAATGGATATACTTAAAATTTTAAGAGCTATTATTTTCAGTGTTTTTTTTTTGATGAAAAGAAATATCTGTTCGGATAAGTACAAAAGAAATCTCAAAAAATAAAATTCAACTACTATTTCCTTTTGACAATTTCTTATTGGTTTATGTTTGAGACGTGTGCACATTATATCACAATGACACTAGCTCTAAGATATTTTATCTTGAATTCCTTTTCTGTTACTTATGATAGATCTGGTGCATCTCTTCAACATTTTCCCATCTGGCTGTTCTTATGATGAGCAATTTCCAGAAAATATATAGATCATAACAAATCTTAAAAGCAAGACCCCAATGGATCAAACTGTTTCAAGTTAACAACATTCTAGAACAAAATTCAAGAACATTCATAGGAATACAAAATATGCAGTACCCAACAAGACAAAATTTACAGTCTGGCAACCAACCAAAGATTACCAGGTGTGAAAAGAAACATGAATATATGCTGAATAATGAGAAGAATAATCAGTTCATTGAACTGACCCAGAACTGACACAATTGTTAGAGGATGTTGAAGCAGTTACTATAATTATATTTCATATGTTCAAAAAGTTATGGAGAGACATGCAAGATGCAAAAATATCAAAATAGGATTTCTAGAGGTGAAAACTACATCTGAAATGAAAAATGCAGTATGGATTCAGGAGCAAATTATATTACAGAAGAAACGGTTAATGAATATGAAGACACAAAAATAGAAACTTTCTAAAAAGAAAGGCACACAAATAAAATAATAATTAAAAATAAAAGAACAACAGTGAGCTGTGTGACACTTCAAAAGCAGTTTAATATATATGTAATCCCAGAAGGAAGGGAACAGAACAATCCCTGGTGACTGAGAAAAGTCAAATTTGATAAAAATTCTAAACCCACAGATCCAAGAAACTCAACACTTCAAGGAACAAGAAACATGAGAAAAACCACACCAATGCACATCATAATTACATTTTTCAAAACCAGTGATAAAAAGAAAATCTTAGAGCAGTGATAAAGAAGGAAAAAAGGTCATATATAAAGCAAATAAAAAACAAGACGAGAAGAAAAATTGCAGTGAAATAATATCTTTACAATAGTGTAAATAAAAACTGTCAACCTAGAATTGCATATCCAGCAATATTTTTCAAAAACAAAGATGACATAATGATCTTTTGCAGGCAGAAAAATTTAAACTATTGCCAGCATATTTGCACAAAAGAAATGTTAAGAAAAGAAAAATGATACCAGATGGAAATATGAATCTACCAAAGGAACAAAGAGCACAAGAAATAGTCACTACATGTGTAAATAGATAATACTTTTCTTATTCCAATTTATTAAAAAGATAAATCACTTTAAAAAATGTTTATGGGGGCGCCTGGGTGGTTCAGTTGGTTAAGCGTCTGACTTCGGCTCAGGTCATGATCTCACGGTCCGTGAGTTCGAGCCCCGTGTCAGGCTCTGTGTTGACAGCTCAGAGCCTGGAGCCTGTTTCAGATTCTGTGTCCCCCTCTCTCTCTGACCCTCATTCATGCTCTCTCTCTGTCTCAAAAATAAATAAACGTTCAAAAAATTAAAAAAAAAATGTTTATGTATTTTGAGAAAGAGAGAGAGAGAGAGCAGGGGAGGGGTAGAGAGAAAATCCCATGAGGCTGCACACTCATCACAGAGCCAGACACGGGGGTCTATCTCACAAACCATGAGATTATGACCTGAGCTGAATTCAAGAGTCGGTTGCTTAACTGACTGAGCCACCCAGACGCCTCAAAAGATAACTGATTTTTAAAGCATATTTAGAAAGAAAATTATAAAGTACTTTGAAGTGAATGAAAATTAAAATATATAAAAAATCTTTGAGATAATACTGAACAATTCTTGGTGGAGGAATTTATACCACTACACTCTGGTAGTAGAGAAAAGAAAGTTCTTAAATCAATGACTTCAGCTTCTACTTGAGAAACTAGAAAATAAAAATAAAATTAAAATTAAACAAAGCAAAAGAAAGACAATAATAAGAAGTGAAAATCAATGAAATAGAAAACAGAAACAGTATAGAAAATCAATGAAAACCAATAAAATTGATTGATGGCTAGCTGGATTGGTTAGGAAGAAGAGAAGACAAAAATTACCAAAATCAGGCATGAGAGAGGTGACATCACTAAAGATATTTAAGTGATAATAATGGAATATTTTCAACAACACTATACCAATAAATTTGAAAATTGTTTGAGATGGACAAGTTCCTTGAAAGATACAAAGTACTAATCCCATTCAAGAGGAAATAGGTAATCCAAATAGCCCTATTGAATTGTACCTAAAAATCATTCTTCAAAAACAATTCTAAGCATAGATGTCCTCACTGGTGAATTCTACCAAACATTTAAGGAGAAAAAAAAAATTACCAGTTCTATAGACACTTTCTAAAAACTGAAGAGAAGAGAATTCTTTCCAACTCATCTTGTGAAGTTTGCATTACCATGATACCAAACTCAGTCAAAAAAAATTACAATAAAAGATAACAATAGATGAGTGTCCTTCATGAACATACATGTAAAAATTATTTTTTTTATTATTTTTTATTTGAGAGAGAGAGAGAGCACAAGGGGGAAGACGGGTGAAGGGACAGAGGGAGAGACAATATCACACGGGCTTTGTGCTCAGTGCAGAGCCTGACATGGGGCTCGATCCCATGACCCTGGGATCATGACCTGAGCCGAAATCAAGAATTGGAGGCTCAACCAACCGAGCCAACCAGGTGCCCCACGTGTAAAAATTCTTAACAAAACTTTCACAAACTGAACATATTATGCTAAGTAGAATTCATCCCAGAATGAATGAGATAAATGGGATGAGGATTTAACATTCAAAAATAAATCCATGTAATTCACTATATTAACAAACTTAAAAAAAATGATCATATTAGTAGATGCAGAAAGAGCATTTGGTAAAAATCCAACATTCATTTCTTATAAAAATTCTCAGCAAAGTTGGAATAGTAGGTGCTTTCTTCAACCTGGTAATGGTTATCTATGAAAAAGCAGTGTTGCTAACATGAAATTAAACACTATGCTTAAGGTTAGATGACTAGATGAATGTTTTCCCTTTAAGATCATGAAGAAAAAGAATGGCCTCTCTTGACACTTCTCTGCAACATTATGCTACTGTTCAACATCAACCAATGAAATTAGGCAAGATTAAATAACAAAAACACCCAAACTGCAAAAGAAGTAAAATTGTCTTCATCTGTAGAAAACATGATTGTCAGTGTAGAAAATTTGATGTAATCTATAAAAAGTTACTGGAACTAGTAAGTGAGTTTAACAAGGTTTCTGAATACTAGGCAATACACAGAAAATAAACAGCAATTGAAATAAAAACAATGTCATTGGTAATACCATAAAAAATATTAAGTACATAACAAAAATTTACAAGAGAGGTGCAAGGCCTGGACCCTCAAAATAATAAAACATTAGTAAGGTAATTTAATAAAGAGCTGTATGAACTGAGAGATGTATTTTGTTCATGGTTTGAAAACCCAGTATTGTAAAGATTTTAATTATACTCAAGTTGATCCATATATTCAACACAATCTCAATTCAAAATCCAGCAGATACCTTAATTTTTTTGTAGGAATTGCCAAGCTGATTTAAAAATTCATGTGGAAATGCAAATAATTTGAAATACCCTCTCAACTTTGAAAAAGATGAGCAGATTTGGAAGACTAACCCTACCTGATTTAATGACTTATTTAAAAACTACACTAATCTAGTCAGTCTGGTGTTTCAATTAAAATAGACAAACAGATGAAGGGAACAGAACACAAAGAAGAAAAACAGAAATAGACTCATAATATATGGAGTTTTGACAAAGATGTAAAGACATATCAATACACAAAGGAAAGTCTTTTCAGAAAATGGTGCTGGCTTAATTGGCTATCTATAGGGGGAAAAAACCAACTTTGATTCATACCTGCACCTTAAACAAAAATGAATTAAAAATGAACTATATACCTCAATGTAAAACCTAAATCTAATAAAACTTCTAAAAGAATATAGATCAGAAATTTTTGTGAACTTTGGTCAATGAAAGATTTCTTAGATATGACAACCAAAGCATAATCTATAAAAGAAAAAACATAAATACAACTTTGTTATCTTCAAAAACACTGCCGATAGAATGAAAAGATAGGTAACATATTAGGAGAAAATGTTTACACCTTATGTAGCTAATAAAGCTATCTAATCTATCTATCTATCTATCTATCTATGCATATACATAAGATATAAGAAATTCTCAAAACTCAATAATTTTTAAAAACACCAACCCAATTAAAAATTGGCAAAAGATTTGAACAGACACTTCAAAGAATGTATACAAATATGAAATAAGCACATGAAAAACATACATCAGGGAAAAGCAAATTAATACCACAATAAGACTACACTACACACCTATTAGAATAGCTAAAATTAAGAAGATTGTATCAAGTGTTGACAAGAGAAATTGGAACTCCCATATACTTCCGGTGGGAATTTAAAATAGTAGAACTGCTTTGGAGTATTGTTTGGCAGTTTCCTAAAACATTAATCACATACCTTCTGTGTGGTCCTGTAATTCCACTCCTACATAAAATCCCAGAGAAAGAAAAGCAGACAAAGAACCCATGCACAATGTGTGATTCGATTTATATAAAAGTCTAGAAAATGCCATTATCTAGAGTGACACAGAGTAGATCAGTAGTTGCTTGGAGACTGTGGTCTCAGCAGAAATCTCTATAAAGCAGTATTTCTCAAAGTTAGGGCTTTGGACTTATGCATTAGGATCAATTAGGAAGCCTTATTTGGAACTGCAGTCTTAAATTCAGTGTGCTCAAACTTATATGCTACTTATGCAGAGAACAGTTAGAAAAAGCTGAAATCAGGTAATATAGAGTCAGCACAATTAGGAAAATAAATGTGTTTGCTATACGCAAGTTTGTACTTGTTGAATAATGGAATTGTGGTAAGTTGATTGATGGCCTGATTTAAGAGTACAAGGTAAAAATAGTTACATAAATTAGTTGAGACTCATTTTTTTCATATAAAACTGGAGATGATAAAACTTCAGAATTTTTATTTATTAAAAACATTTTTTTACATTTATTTTTCAGAGACAGGGAGACAGAGCGTGAGTGGGGGAGGGGCAGTGAGGGGGGTACACAGAATCTGAACCTGGCTCCAGGCTCTGAGCTGTCACGCGGGGCTCGAACTCACGAACCGTGAGATCATGACCTGAGCTGAAGTTCGATGCTTTACCGATTGAGCCACCTGGGTGCCCCAAACTTCAGAATTTTTAAAGGATTAAATATTGTGTGTAAAAGTACATACTACTCTGCCTTTTGAGTTTACAGAAAGTGTTTGGATAGGATTAATATTTATATTATTTATTTATTATTAAATCCTTATTTTGGAGTTTAAAATTATTTATTTTCATATATTTTAAATCTTATTTTTATTTGTATTATTGTTATAGTTTATTAATAATTATTTACATTTTATCTTTAAATATATTTGCATGTGTCATTTGAAAGACTCTGTCCTTTACCAAAGAGATATGCTAGATTTTTGTATGTGTACTAACCAAAACTGATTTCTTTTCTCTTCTTTGGTTCAATAATAATAATGGAAAAAAGGGCAGGGCTTTAAAGTTAGCAGTCTTTAAAAAGACCTTAACGTCATTCCTATTGTTGTGGATTACCATGTTCAAAGTACAACTTGGGAACACTTGTCTCATCATCAAATGAAAACCCTGAAGGCGGCTAAATGAATGAGCCAACCTTCTATTTACTCTATGCAATAACTTGTGATCTTCTAGAGGATCATGAACAACATGCTGTCTGTTTGGAATAGTCATCTTTGTTGATGATGGTTCAGTATATTCTACCAGTACTACCTTATATAACCATCCCTCTGAATCATTTTGGGACCACCATGGCCACACTCTGTCCAGTTGAGATTGTAGTCCCAAGATTCTCTGCATGAATACAGAGTTAGTAGGGCATTTTGCTTCCTGGCAGAGGTTCTAAATGCTATACATAAATCTCACCACTATCCTGGACTAGAAAGCATTCTGGAAAACCAAGGCTCTTGAGCACTTCCTCCATGTCACTGCCATATCTTTATATTTTACTTCCTCATCCCAATTGCTTCCCCAAAAAACCAATGCTTTCACCTACCCCCCCCCCAAATTTAGATCCTTTAATTGTATGTTAGTAGTGAGGCTCTCATCCAAGCTGGACATCTGTGATCAAGACTGGTATCTTGAGTTTGACCTTCCTCAGTTTTTTGTGTATAATACAATTTTATTACATAGTCACCAGTTTCTCATGAGTATGGATTCTGTTCCCTGATTGCTCTCATTCACAAGATGACACTTGTTGAGATCTAAGTAGATCAACTGATATCTTTATCATTCTCTGCAAACAAATATTTTTCTTTTACTATGCAATGGATTCCATTGTTACTTCAGTCTTAGTTAAGGGAATCTCTGTGACTTTTCCTATGTCTAGCAAAATCCTAAGAAAAGTTAATGTATTTGTGTCCTTGTAGAACTGTTTATTCTTCTACTATAGCTCATAGTGAGTTATGAATTATTGGTGATTTGTTTCTTTACTCTTTGAAGACAGTAACTGTCTGGTTCACAACCTGGCATGGTTCTGGGGTTCTATTAGGTATTCAGTTGATGCTTAATGATTGCTTCATTGAGTAATGATTCTTTATATAACATAATAGTTAAAAAAATTCAAGAAACACTAAATTCATTCAATTTCCTTTATTGAGTATTTGTAATAAAAAAAGAGGTATAAAGTCTTGTTCCCAAGTCCAAACCACTTATTAATTTAAACCTTGAGTTTTCTGATTACCCAATTTGAAGTAATTCTTTTTATAAGTGAAAAAATTGTTTTATTGAAAATTTGAGATAAAAATATGTATTGAAAAAAGCATATGGCAAACATTTCAAGAGTACAAAATTAGTTGTAGAAATAACATAATTTACTGGTAATCCCACATTGTATTAGAAATGTGTGAAGTTTTTTGACATAAAAGTTTTGTTTGCTTGTTTTTTTAGTACTGAGCACCCAGTTTTATAGCTTAGCTGCCCATGGAGAGGTACCTGCTTGCATACATTTTATCTATCTCTTAGATTCAAGGCTTAATCTTCTCAATGGAATGTGAGACTTGAATTTTGATAACTCAGGTGACAAGAATCTTCTTTGATGGATTCCAAAGTTAGCTAGAATTTTTAATGTCAATATGTAAAAGCCTGTATGTAAGGTGTTCTATTTCCTTCAGTTCCTATCCCACAGCAGACTAACCCCCACAATTTCCTTCATGTTTCTCATTCAGAGAAAAAAAAAGATGAAATTTGTATTCAGAATTTTTCTGTGTTTGCTTTTTTTGTGCTGGTGTTTCTTTTCCTGAAGTCAGTGTGGCTCTCATAATTTTCGCTTAGCATCAGGTTATTGATTTAGGGTGGTATAAACTTTGCTGTCTGGTTGCTGGATTTTCACTGAGAACGACCTTCTCTGGATCGTCTTCTAGATCCTGATAGGAAGAAAGAAGAACACATAGATTGTAAATGTGATGAAACTTTAGAATTTAACAATATGATATCCTATGCATGACTATATCTATAAAGACCATAATTTCTTACTGTATTAAACATTAGATTCTGTTTTCTTAATATCCTGTTTATGGTGATGAAATCAAGGTTATCTTTTGATTAAAAGTGTATGAAAATAATAATTTGAAGTTTGATTTTAGTTCTTTAGAAAACTTGGATGAATAGGATGTTTAGAAGAAATCCCTGATAAAACCTTCAATTAAAAAGTATTTGTATAATTGATTCTTTAATTTCAATTGTCTATGTTGGGTTGGTTTAAAATCAGATATACCTATAATGCATTTACAATCCTTGCAATTTCTTTTGACTATTAATATGTAATTATTTTAGAAAGTCCAATCTTGGAATTTGTTTGAAGTTCCACATGGAAAATCTGTCATTGTTTAATCTATTAGAATGCAAGAGAACCTGAGTGAAAGATTAGAAAATGCATATAGGTATAGTTATGAAGAAAACTGTAGTGCATGGGTAATATATGCATGTGTATAATCTACACATTATATCAAAATTTTGTAGAAAGTTATATTAATAACTTTCTATATGTGTATAGTTTTATTTTTTTATTATTTTTTTAATGTTTATTTTTGAGAGAGAGAGACAGAGCATGAGTGGGGGAGGGGCAGAGAGAGAGGGAGACAAAGAATCTGAAGCAGGCTTCAGGCTCAGAGCTGTCAGCACAGAGCCTGATGTGGGGCTGGAACCCACTAATGTTTACTAGCCTTTAATTTTACTAATGTTTCAAACTGTAGCCTGATCTCTAACATTTTTAGAGAGTTCAGGTTCACCAGCAACCAACTTTTGCTTGGCTCATATTCAAGGATTTCTTTTCAACTTAACTCTACTTGAATCTACTTTAGTGGTTTCAAAAATCTAGCACTTTACTTGAGTATGATTGCCTTTCCTTTAACATTTGTTATCCTTACATCTTACTGATAGTGTAGAACATGAATAAGTTATTTTCTGATTTTTATCAGCAAAATACTTTGCCTCAAAATTTGCTAACTTGTCTCCCTGAAAGACAACAAGATCCAATAAAATATATTAAAACATTACCCTTTGGATGTATCTCCTATGCACAGTACTATCAATACATTTACCTTGAACTCTTTTGTTGGTGTGTATCTTCCTCACAGGTGTGTCTAAAATTAAATAGTTGTAGTTAGAAATACTTTCAAGTTATGGCTAACATAGACAGGAGACCGTAATTAAAGAAAAGTATAAAGTTTAAAATAAGCATCACTTAAACATGTAGTTTTTTTTGGAATCATGAGACTTTTTCATTGGCTACAGACAGGCATTTGTTGTCCACTGATGAGAACGAATGTTCACTATTTGCAAAACATTGTTTCATTATGGCATTTGGAGCCCCATACAATGTGTTATTTTTCCATAGAGTAAGTGACTTACATGACTTTTTCACCTTTTTTATAAAAAGCATTGCTTTATGATGAAGGAATATTTAATATTATATACAGTGTAACAGAAGTGTCTTCCCAGAGATACTGAGTCATTTTTCCGGTCATTCCTATTTGTGATGTATCAGACTTCTGCCTCTGAAATTCTCATTGTAAATTAATTCACAATTACCTTATGGAACGCCAGGACAACAAGATAGCATTGGCCTAATAACTCTAGAAATATAATATTAACCAACTTAGGAAATGTGTGCCAACATACTCCCAAGTTTAATTCCAATCCTGTAAGACCATTTACAAAATTAACTAGTTAAAAATAATAAAAGCTTTCATATTTAAGATTTTAAAGTGTTTCATAACTATACAGTTTTTTTGTTGTTATAGTTGCATAATACTTCCCAATTCCTTGTTTTTCTTTAACTCCTCAACAAGACCCCCTGGTAGGCCCAAATTCACATTTTCACTCTGCTATTGGATGCTTAAGATCAAGGTTAAATGTGGTTTCTACAGTGACTTCATTTTTCTGCTTACCTTGTAAAATTTTTCTCTATACATTTCTTGCTTTTATATATTATTTATACCCAATAATCAGGTCAAAATCTTTCTATTATATATATATTTTTTTTTCAATTCTCCGAAATTTCATTAAAAAGTAAAGCAAGAAACTGTCACCAACAGTTATGTTGGCTGTATGACACCAAGTAAGAAAGAAACATTTTAAAAATGTTTGAATAATTTTGTTTCTACATGGCACATTTCCAACATGGTTTATTTCCCACGGAATGTAAGATGTGTAATCACTTATGATACGTTGTTAATAGAGTAAAATAGAATACAGAACTGTAGAAAACCTCATTAGGTTCGATATTGAGTCTAAGTTTTTTTGAGATAGAAAAGTCTGAATTATGGACTATGGTCCAATTGATATATTTCCATTAACTTCAGGTTTATTTGGTAACAAAATAAGGGCTTATAAAATATAGTCAAGAAGAGATGGATCCAGTCTTTAATTAGTGAATAAGACCATTGTTTATAATGGACTTGTTAAACTCCAAATAACAGTTACTGTATAATTTAAAGCAAGCTCACAGAAGTATTCGCAGCATTACGTTTCAAAACAAGCACTTACACTCAGATTTTCTTTCATATACTTGGCAGCATCCAATTAAGTAATTAATTTGTTACTAGTTTGCTATGATAATATTAAAATAAGAAGTATTAATTGTTTGCAAAAAAATCTTTAGGAGAAAGTCTAATAAAGTGTAGAAAACCAGATTTGTTCCCAGTGGCTTTCTGCTATCTCAATATGAATGAAAGTGGGATCAAGTCATATGCTTAGAGAAGCAAAATGTGGGAGAATAAACCAATCATATGAATGATCCCACATGAAGGCCCCTCCCTACCATGTTTTATGAAACACGCAAAGTGCTTCAGCCCAATTATTTATAGGATTTTTGCATATTTACCATGGGTATGGCTCTCAGAAATTTAAATTAGGTGTAAAATATTACTTCATTACATTTATACTATATAAGTGTATTGTGTTAATATAGTTGGCCATGATATGTACAGTAGCTAGCATTACTGGGAGCTTGTGTTTACTGAGCGTTTTTCCAAGTGCTTTTCATACATTAACTCATTTATATGTAAGTGACATTACTATCCTCATTTTCAGATGAAGAATCAACTTAAGTTAGTTTGAGTTGGAGCCCAGATCAAAAGCCAGACCTGCAAGCTGATCCCTATTCTCCACACAGGCTTTACATGTTATATTGGCAGATTTGTCAAAACCATCCAAAATGACTTGTTTTTTGTTCCTTCCTCTATAGCTTGATATTCTCCCTTAATTACTTTGGTAGTTTTAGTAAATGTAATTTTATCTAAGATAAGTGTGAAACTTCTATGCATTTCATGAGAACATTTTTTAGTTGGGGGCTGGGATGTACTTCAATGATAAATCACAATATTGAAACCAAAAGGGCCACTGAGCCATGTTACTAGTCATGACTAGAATAATTGAGGAATATACTCAATTCATCAAAATGTACTACATGTATCACTATAAGCAGTCTAGATAGAAAACTCCAAGCTTTAATATGAAGACTACAGTTTGGATAGAGATCAATTATCTATACTATGAAAGAACAAAAGCAAGCCTTGCGTGGTGTACTCTTTATTCACAGCAGCTTCTTTGGAAATAGGTATCTCAGGATCTGGACACTTATAACTCAGTGATGACGCATCGGCTTTACAGGGCTAGGAAACAAAAATACTAGCATGTCTAGTTAGTTTCCAGATACTAGTAACTATGCTTCTTATGTTGTCTTTCTTATGAGAAGAAAAGCCTTAGAAATGTTTTTTAAAATTTGTGATGTGGCGTTGTGGAAATTAATGCTTTATAGATATGTAGAGAAACCAAATATTGAGAACTAAAGGAATCAACCTCTGGGATAAAAGAAACAGGAGTTAAAGAAAGATTTCCTTAACTAAAATTAGAATATCATATTCTTGTAGCAGGTATATTTTCTTTTGCCTGAAGTTATTGTTATGTACTTAGTTCACTGTCTATAATCGACTTGTTAACTGGGGCTTATTAAAGGTGAGGAAAACATACTTACCTGAAGTTTAAGACTAAATAAAGCAAAGCAATGTATATATAGGTGCAGCTACTAATTGATTCATTCTCTAAAAAGCACTGCCATTCTACAAAGCTGCTTACTATGGCAAGGACTTAACAAAAAAAAAAAGAATTCAATTTAACCTTCATAATATCTTCACCACTTCCCTCAAATCCTTGTTTTCCTAGCTGACAGTTAAACATTTGTGGGTAGATGAGTAAATTCTGTATTAGATCATACAGAAAACTTTGATTCTATTACGGTTTTGGCTGTGTCACACTCTCCCTACAGTCTGAACGGAAATCTTGTATTTTTCAGACACATATTTTTCTATTGAGGGGAAATTTAATCATTGGTTAAATAAAAATTATTTATTTTTACTATCGCTGAAGGGTCTCAACACTATATATAAGAGATTTTACCTATATAAAATAAAGAATAAAGAAACAGTTGCTTAAAACGTGTGGTCCCAAAAGAATTTACATCTTGGACATAGTGATAACAAATTAAGCAGAAAAACCATCTTGGACAATACTTTGGAGAAATACCAAGTTTCAGTTGTGTTTCTCAAATATTTCAAGACGTATTTTTGATTTTTGTAAATAATTTATATGCTTCTTTAAAACAATTTGTCATCTAAATACTTTCATTTTTAATAAAATGAACTAGAAATTCATTTATTCAAATGCCAATTACCCAAATAATATTTCATTAGTATTTACTATTTCTTTGAATAATTACCATTTAGAGTTTGCATAAGATTTTGAATTCTTTTTTTTCTCCTTTGGTTTTAAAAGTAGGTCCTTTTAATGCCATAGAGAACATTCATACTTTAAAGATTAATTTCATATGCAAAATAATTTACATCTCCAAGTATAGATTATCACTCAAACTGTTAGAAGAAACAGATATTCATTCTCAAGAATGTAGTTTGGAAAAGAAAATTGCTAAATGCACTGTTTTGTTTTTATTTCTGGATCTATGCACTTAAAAAATCTATAAACATGCTTTTATTATTGTTGTGGGGGCAGTGAATACATTTTTTTAAATATAAAAAGTATGTCAATTTAGACTTCTTTAAACAACTACCAATTTAAAAAGTATTCTTCTTTCAGATACTTAAAATATCCTTACAATTATCTGTATCAAAGAAAAAAAATATTCATTGCTCCCCAAGTTTATACCATACAACTTTTTAAAGACCGTTTCAACTAGTAATCATTTCTTCATTATTATTACTTAAACTTCTATTGAACTGATCAGTCTCTTAAGACAACGTATGATGTTGTCTTTTTCAACCTTATGAAAAGAAAAACCTGAATGTTCAGTCTTTAAAAAGTTGAATTCAGTCACCAGAACCTGTTAGGCGGGTTAGTGGTTTTCCTTTTACTAACCTCCCTGAAGCAGTCTTTTAATGTCTTCATCTTCAAATAAATGACCATCACCTCCTTCAATGAATTTGGTGACCTTGGTGACCTCTGAGAGGATACATGTTTATAGCAGAAATTGGTTTATGTAATAGAAACACAGGAGACTTGATGTGATACATAATGGCATCTGGCAAACAATGAATTCCAGACCAACACTTGGTTCTTTTTCTATCTTTAGTGTTGGTTTTTGATAAGTCAGTTTTCTTATAAGACTATTGAACAATATATCACAAAACAATCAATACAACCCAATGTCATTTGGATTTCATTCTCTATCTTTGGGCTTTTTTTCACATGTTGGCATGGAACTTGAATGAAAGAATGAGATAGAGTAGAAAACCTGTAAAAGGGCTCAAAGATTATTTTAGACTGAAACAGGTAGCTTAGGTCAAGTCACATTTTAATTTTTCTACACCTTCTTGCAATATTTATTGCTGACCTTCCTGCAATAATTTCTTCAGTGTTTCTTCTGTTTCTCCACCACCAGTGGAAATCCTAGTGTATTTTATTTCAGGACCTGAAAGAAAGAAAAAAATTTTTTTTTTAAAAAAGGTCTAAAACAGCTATGGGCAAACTTCCTACCGAAAGGGCCAGATAGGAAGTATTTTAGACTTTGTAGGCCATACGGCTCGTGGTGCAGCTATTCACATTGCCATATTAGTGTGAAAATAGTTACACACGTTATACGAAGGACTGATCACACTGGGTTCAAGACAGAACTTTACGTAAGTAGGTGGCACAAGCCATGGTTGCTGACTGCTCATTTAAACAAATACTTAAAACATAGCTGAATTCAGAATTTTAGGCTAATTCATTGGTGGGAGACTGACACAGAGGTTTGCTAAACTGATCAGTTGCCTTATACAAACTTGTGTATATTTCAGTATGTAGATGTGTAATAAACCTTAAGCTAAATGGAAAATCAAAGGAGGGAATCATTTTTCTTCTAGGATTTACTAACTCATTACAAATAGCAAGGGGAAAATGTTATGTCACATGTATGAATATGTATAATAAAGACACATGCTTATAGATTAGTCCACAAATTCCAATTCAGAGAAAAACACAGATTAGTTAGGATAATATTATTGCTGTCAAAAAATGATGTATCTTCAGTAACCACCATGAAAATGACTTAGTCAATTTCTCTAGTGATTCTTAAAGAGACAGAGCTTTTTTTAAGATTTACTATGGTTTTATCTTTATAATTCAAGCATAGTTCCATGTATGGAATCAAAGATTACCTGTAATGATTCGTTCTTCTCTTGTCTCTTTTTCGGTTATTTCCACAGGCACTCCATCAATGATTTTAGTGTATTTTTTAATAATTGGCTCTAAAAGTAGGGGAAGAAAAATGCATATGGTATATCCCCTTATGATGCCCAAACTGCCAAATGTAGACATTTTCATTATTAAATATATTTCTCAAAGCCATACCATTTAGAATTCAAACATAATCATTTGGGGGACATATCTTAAATAGGTTTAGATCAACAAATGTCTAAAAAGCGTAGTAGTTATGTCCTGAATCTTGGGTGAGGGAGAGAGCTAACTCTCCATGCCATACTTATTTTCTGACAATGGAGTGAGTGTTTAGTAAGAATCCAGGGAATTATACATCATTAGAGTGGGAACCCTGCTGGAGAGTCCCAGCAGTGACTGATTAGTCAACCTTATACAATGGTCATTTTTTCTTCTAAATCCAATAGATCACTTTGTATTGACATTATTATCATTATATTTCATAATCATCACTTGCATATGCACGATATGCATATGTTGGACCTGGTGACTTAATGGTTAAATTAACTCCAATTTGTTACATTGGCTTAATTTCATTAAAGGTAAATTGTATTTTATTTGTAAGTGAGAAAAATATTCCCACAATTTATATAAAAAGAAAGCCAAGAGAAAACATCAGATGTTCAATATATTTAACCAACACTATTTCAAAATGATCACAGTGATCCTAACTAGGCTTTAGGAAATACACATAACGCACCTCCATGGATCACTTCAGTTACTGTTTCACCTTCTTTAATCAGTCTGAGCTCAGGTTCACCTTCAATTTTGACCTTTGTTATTGTGGGTCCTGAGGTATTGTTTTAGGAGACAAATTATCATGTTAAGGCAGTTCTTTAACTTTGACAGAACAGGAAATTTGTTTTAACACTTGGTGTTATTCAAACATCAAAGTGGTTTCAGGTTCTATGAAATCAATTTTAAACATTTCCCATTGTCTTCAAATTAAGCAGTATTTATGAGACCAAATGACTCAGTCTATTGGTGTGCTACTACAATTACTTTCATGATTCATGTTTTAGCATTTAGCATAAGTTCATCCATTCATTTGCAGTTGTGAAGTAGAATCACAGAAGGTATTATATGTTGCTGTACTTTGTGAATTATACAGTATGTACAAATTTAAGTTGCTCTAATGATAAGTAATTTAGATCTTACTTTACTATGCTGATATCATCTATAACTTTTATTAAATTTTTAAATTTAATTTTTAATTACTCAATACTGTACACTTTTTATCAAATGTGCATAAGACTGAACATTTAAAAAAACCTCAACCTTTGGTACATATATTTAAGACACCGAATTTCAGATTTTCTGGGAAAATGAATTTGAGTACTTACCTTATATGTGAAAATTATTTATTGATTAATAATTACTAATTATTTTAATAATTAATATACTAATTAATAATAAAACAGTCCTTCAAATGCAGAAGTTAAACAAATGTTGCATTTGACTTACAAAATGATTTTGCTCCCAGAGAAAATCATTTTGAATGTTAGAAAGCTGATTACTACATTAGTTGACCAAGACTATTTTATAGAGAAGAAAAGTAAAGTTCAGTACATTTAACTCATACTGTAACACCCTTCAGCAGTTGAATGTCACTATATTTGCTTATCCTTGAGAGGCTTTATTTGTCCAGAAATTTTCAATGTTACACCATTACCCAGAGTTAGTCTAAAACAATCTAAAATAATGAAGATAATTGTTCATTCAAATAATAAATGAATGATATCATAATATTTGATCTGTGGGACCAACGGATATTGAGTATCAAGTGTAAGTCCAGGTTTTTAAGGTGTAGAAATTTCAAAAGGAAAATACACCTAAGGAATTTAAGAACAGAAATGAGTTAATAAAACATCCAAATCAACATTTCTTTTGGAAAAGCCTAAACTGAAATTTCAGAAACACCCTCTATCATGATGCTCTATGAAGGTAGGGATTTTTATCAAATCTTTTTTTTTTTCACATTTACTGCCAGCACTTAGGAGAATGCCTAGCACTATAATAAGATGCTCAGTAAGTGTTTGTTGAAATGAATTTCAGTTGATTTATTCTTAATTCTATAATTGGTTAAGTACCCTTTATAAGAAATACTTTAAATTGTATTTTGGAGTCTAGTATATACTTAGTAAGAATTCAGGAGTCATTAATGAACCTGCAAAAGTTCAGTGATAGGGAAATGCCAGTAGCAATGTTAGAGCTGGACAATTGTGAATGGCTGTCAAGATAATTACGTGTTTCCTTCAGTATGTTACACAGACATAAAACTTCTGAATCTTTGAACTTAAAAATTTTTAATACGTCGGTGACATGACCCCATTTGTCATCCTTGTTCCCTTTCTAGGAAGAACCCAGGTAGAGTTGATGCTCCACTGGGTGCCTAATTCAAGAAAGATTAATACAATAGAATCCCACTGGCAAAAATTGGGAAGATAAATGGGTTGAATGAAGAAGCTTGAAAGAAAAGATAGGAATCTTTGGAAATAAGAAAAACACATGTGAATGATTTTGATTATAGAAGCTGTGTACAAGTGATTATATAAATTTTTAGGGAATCTAATTTTAAAAAGAGTATAAGAATGTTAAAATCAAATGTATTACCAAGGATTATTTGATAATTTTCATTAAAATGATCAAGAAAAATTTCTCAACAAAAATTTAAGTGATTTAATTTCTTAAGACACCAAATTCTCATCAAAATATAAAAGAAATCAAATGACCATAGGTGTAGTATTTTTTTAGTAAGCACAGATTTCAAAGCCTACATCAATTATCAAATTTAGGTCTCAAGAATAAAAATATAGATAATTAGCTAGGAAATAAACTTTTATGTGTATGTTTCCAATACTTAAATGTAAATCATGGCCTGCCTTTAAAGGAACAGACAAAAATATTCAAGAAATTGCCATCTCAATTTACAGAATGAGAAGAAATATCAAAAATAATCAAAGTTATATCAAATAATCAAAAATAATTAAAGTAATAGTTTTTTTGACATTCAATTGAGAACATGATTAATTCTTTTTTTTGAAGATTGTTTCTATCCTTCTTAAGAATAAAGGAGAAATCCTGGTCTTTTCACTGTGGTAAGTCACCACATTAAGATGCTTAGACATAAAAATAAAATGTTCTTACGGTCTGACCCTTGGTAATAATTAAAATACATGAAATAAAGGTGGCATCAAAAATGTTGGAGCTGACTAACAGACAGTGACGGTAGAAAGAAAACTATTTAATATTCTAGTCTGAAATACCAGAAGGAAAATAAATATACCAATTGATGTATATTATATATGTATATAAGAATATGTGTATTCTCAATATGTAAGTTCAGGACTGCAATTAAGAATACTTATTTCTTTTTGACTTAATGCACCAGCTGCTTATTCCTTCATCTGTTTCTGGTGGCCTGATTTAAAAATATATCATATGTGGTTACTATTTTAAAAGCTTTCATCAATGTGCAGCTTCAGTGCTCTCTTATATGGTTGAATGAAAAATGCCTGTATTTTTGGAAGAGCTTCTTATAACAAGATATCCATGTGGGGAGATTGGAGATAAAGCTACAAAATAGTACACTGAAGGAGTCTAATTGCAGTATAAAATAAAGCTCGGATTTATTTGTTTATTTGTTTGTTTACTTATGTATTTATCTGGGTTCTAGTGCTAATGCAATGGCCAATTAGGTTGAAATGAAATCAAGTACAAGCAAATGTACTGAAAGTATTAGGAATGCACCATCTACTCTGCTAAATAATTTGCATTCCGCATTCTGCAATCACATGAGCATGCCATTGATATAGAAATATTTAGCATGTTAGTTTCAAAAAGAATGTAGATACATTCATAGAAATCAGTCTATTACTTGGATTTTTTTTTCACAAAGAAGGAACCATGTATAACAGTTGATTTTACCTTCAGTTTTGATAATAGGCTGAAGACTGCCTTCAATCACTTTAATTTTTGGTTCCACAACTTTGGTTATAATTTTAGTTGCTGAAAGTATAGAAAGTGGAACATAAATGATGTTTACATAAAAACAACCTGAATAAAATTGTCCTCTCTCTCTTTGGTTTAATCTTTGCTGGGTACTGAGGTATAAGGGGTGGTAATGTGTTCAGGCAGTCAGGTCCAGTAAATATTCATGGTACATTATCTATCGTCTTCTCATGTCCAGATGGTGTACTCTGAAGTCCAGACACATGGATTTGTTCCAGTGAAATATATACACACTAAGTGAGGAATCCTATCTAGAGACCTGTAATTTTGAACTGCAACACTAAAGCTCTTTACCTTCTTTAGTACTTCTTGAAAATATTGGCTGCATAGCAACAGAAGACAAATAAACATGATTAATGTCATGCAATTCATAATATCTTCAATTGCATTGTTGGGTTTTTTTTCTCATAAGAAAAAATGAAAGACAAAGGCAAAATATTTTTCATGCATTTGATAACAGTGATATAGAAAGGAAAATATGAAAAAATAGTTCGAAATGATTAAAAGTAAAAATAAATTTCAACCAGCCAAATATGAGCTCTATGCAACAAATATGATATGATCAGTATTTAAATTATAGGCTAAAATGTTTAATTTTCAGCCTTAATATCATCATCATTTTTTTAAAACTTAGAAGTACGTATTTGAAATGTGCCATCCACCCAACTCAGAAAATAATATGCAAACTTTATTTAAAATAGCAGCAAACTATTTGGTTGACTTTTTTTTTTTTTTTTTTTTTTTTGTACAGATTAACTGGAAATGTGCCTCTGGAGCCATACAACCAGAGCTACTGGCTTTTGTCATTTCTACTTAGAAACCTTAAAAGATGGCTCCATTAGGGGTGCCTGGGTGACTCAGTCAGTTAAGCTTCTGACTTCAGCTCAGGTCATGATCTCACAGCTTGTGGGTTCAAGTCCTGTGTCGGGCTCTGTGCTGACAGCTCAGAGCCTGGAGCCCACTTCAGATTCTGTGTCTCCCTCTCTCTCTACCCCCCTCCACCCCAACTCACTCTCTGTCTGTCTGTCTCTCTCTTTCTCTCAAAAATAAATAAACATTAGGGGCGCCTGGGTGGCTCAGTCGGTTGAGCAGCTGACTTCGGCTCAGGTCATGATCTCACAGCTCGTGAGTTTGAGCCCCGTGTCCGGCTCTGTGCTGACAGCTCAGAGCCTGGAGCCTGCTTCCGATTCTGTGTCTCCCTCTCTCTCTGTTCCTCCCCTGCTCATTCTCTGTCTCTCAAAAATACATAAACATTAAAAATAAATTTTAAAAATAAATAAACATTAAAAATGTTTTTTTTTTTTAAATGATGGCTCCATTAGATAGTGGGCCACACTAAAGCTAACTGCAATTATAACAGATTGTGTTGACACATTAGAGATGAGATGTTAGCACAATTTGGGTTTCTGTCACATTCTCACCTTTGGTTTCTGAAATGTTTAGCTGTGTCAACTTTTAAAAATTCCTATGAGTTCCAGACCTTAATTGTGACTATGTTTCAGTCATATCAAATTTTATATCTTGAAATCTTAAATTATGAAGCTCTAAAATATATCAAATCTATGCATCTAATTACTGATCCCACAAGTGGTCTTGCCACAGGAAACCTTTCCATGAAAACTAAATCCACAGAGGTCTCTGCTGCTACTATCAAAATGGGTTAATTACTTTTAGCATAAATTTTCAAGTGGGACTCAAAGTACGGGATGTTGCTATAGGTTGGTAGCTTTGTTTCAATCTTGCTTGACTGAAGACTTAAATAGTTTTGACAAGTCCTGGGCTGAGGATCAAATACTGATTTTATTCTGCTGTACCTCAAATGTTATGTATTTGGCAACATATACTAAAGAGAATTTTTTCCCCATACAGTTGAAAACTATGATATTTTGGGGATAAGAATAATATATAGCAAGGAAATTAAAGAAATTTTAGAGACAAGTCAATAAAGGAACATAAAAATGGAACCTTAGTTTTAATTACTCTCCACCTCTATTTGAGGAACACTTCTAAATAGCAGCATTCCCATGTGGGGAGGAGTTAAAGAAACATCTGGCATCAGAATGCAAATCTCTGAGCAGTTTCAAGAGCTTTGAGTAGGTAGACAAGGTGTATTAGACTTACATATTTTTGTAAATCGTAACGTATTTTCTGTGAGTGAGGATCCAATTTTAAGAGAGGAAAATAAAGGAATTATAAGATTGTGGCTCACTCTAGGCAAAATATTGCATTGGCACATGTAGAAAGTAGTGGACCTTTAATGGATAAAGTAGGAAAGGTAAAGAAATGTAGTATAGTTATACATCTTTAGTGAGAAAGATGACATAACATTTCTGATGAATAGAGCCCATAATGATTCTTTAATTTGTTATAAAATATATACAAGATTGTATACTTCCATACTGGAATTTATACCAGGTTGAATCATAGCTATTCCAGCTCCATCTTTCAAACAGTGCTGAGCTGGCCTGATACTGGATTTGCATGTGTTATTATTACATCATTCAGCAGACATTTTGTTTTGCTCCTTACATTTTCTTTATTCTTTTTCCATATCTAGTGTAAATCTTAAGGAATTTTTTTTATTAAATACCAGAATGATCACAGTATAAAATGGAGTTATTTTCTAGGCAGAGTAAATGTGGGAATTGAAGTAATCCTTTAACTACTGGTGCATTTTGAGTGTTTAATTGTAGAGTCAAAACAAAATGAAAAGAATTTCTGCTTTGAAAGCTACAACAAAGGAAAGAAAAAAGACAAATGACGAAAAAAGCACATTGGAAAAAGAATACTACACGTCACAGTTATGAGAATGAAATGCCCTTTACCATTGTTAAGTAGTAGAGGTTTAATTTTGATAATCTGGTAAAGTCAGGGATAAAAGAACCTTGGAATCTAGGAACTTAGGTTTATTGCCTGGCAAAGTCCAATTTTTGGATTTGGATTTCTCCCCATCCACTTTTGGATGGGGAGAGTTTTTGAACTGCCAATTCATAAACATTAGGATTCTTTGGCACACCCCTCCCACCGTGCCCTTAGAAAGCTGATGGCTTGAGGGTGGAATGAACTACAAATCCTTCAGCAGTGTTACTTCTGTGTCCATACATCTGAATTTTCAGATAGCTCTGGAATGCCTTTTAGCTGTCTCTCCTCTTCGTATGTTTGTATGTTTTTTTTTTCCATGCTAGCAATTATGTTTTACTGCTATTCCCATATCCTATCATTCTTGTTTTTCAGATGAATGGGAAAGTGGTCCATAGAGGCTGAATGGTAATGGCCCTGGCTGAGAGGTCTCATCCAGACCTTAAGCCTGTGTCAAGTGGGATGAAATTTGCCATTGTTTGGAATTCTAAATACCAGATTATCAGTAATTTCCAAGTACAAAGTAAATATTGTGTTTTCTTTTTTGTACATCTTGTCACTTGTATATGACAAATATTCATTATGTACTTACTGTAGACAGTCATGGGGATTTCTTTGAAGGTGCTACCACGAACAAACTGAAAATAAATACACTTGTATTTAGTAACATGAAATTAGTAGTTTTATTAACAAAATTATGGCACCACTTTAATTCTTACTAAAGTGAAAATAGTGAAGGTATCATTACATTTAATAGAAATGAAGTCTTCATCTAAACCATTTTACAATCTCCTGCTATTGGGCCAGATGGCGTAAAAATTATTGAAGGTGTTACTCAAGAGTCTTAAAAATTATGGAATAGTTAATCCAAAGTTAAATGTTTATTAAATAATATTTCATACGTTTTCTGATACTTTGACTTTATAAGGATAAAGGGGGAAAATACTTTTTTGCCTTTAACTACTGTGATTAGTGATAATTTTTTTACAAGTACATACTTTCTCTTTCCCTTATATTCTGTAGCAAAGGCATTTGGTGATAGAAAGATTATAGTATTTTTTATCTGCATTTCTTTTCTTTCCAACTGGACTGTATTTTTTAAATAAAGGGACATCTCTGATTCAGCTTAACATTTCCCATTATAGTTAATACAGTGCTTGAGCCCAAGTAGGTTTCAGAGATATTTGTAGAATAAAACCATAAAGAAATTACCTCATTTACTCACGGGTGAGCCAGTGGCACATAATCAACAAAGAGCGGTCCAAGTCCAGGGTACATCTAAGCTACTCATGTATACATTTCTAGTCTTTTATGTAAAACCTGCAATATCTGTTTAGGAACAAATCCAATAATGTTCTGTACCTTAATCTGGATGTATTTGATCAGTTTATTAAGGATTTCCAGTAGCTGATCATTTCCAACAGGTGTGTCTATGAAGAGGAATATTAAATTAATATTGATAAGAGCATTTGAAATACAAATATACACTTCTATTGAAAAAGATGTAGCCCACTAGTGAGTTCAGTAATTACCAACCTGCTGGGTAGAGGAGTTTATCTACAACATGAATGACACCATTCGTTGTCATGATGTCAGATTCTTTTGATTTCACTTCATTCACCAGAAGTGTATCATTTACCTATCAAAACAGGGGGTAACATCAGTGAGAAATTTAATGAAAAATTAACACGAAGATAATTGAACAATAAGTGAATGCTATCATAAATTCATTCTAGAGAACTCACTCCTTTCAGATAGATTTTGCTTCCTTGTGTGGTCTTCAGAATGTTAGTAACACCGGGTTCGAATCCCTTTCCAATGAAAACTCCTGGTGTCAGGTGATAAAGGATGATGTTTTGAAGGGCATTTTTGTCTCCTGGAGGGAAAAATATATATTTATTTATAACGTGTCATATTTTTTGATAATTTGATACTAGAAAAACTAAGGATAAAAATATTTCTTTGTCTTTAGTTTTTCCACACTGTGATTTCTCATCATTTCATTGTTCTTTCAAGTTGCTATCAACGAATGCCATGTCAAAACAGTCACTTCAGTCTGTTCAATCAAAATATTAGCCAACTTACTGGGAGGAAAAAAATCAAATTATTTTTGGAATTGTAATTGTTTCTTTCCTTGTCACCTAGTTGTGTGGACTTGAATAGAAATAGCATAAGTGAACATTTAGGTCAACAACATGACGGCAAGCAACTGCTAATGTAATGTAATTACTAATGTAATTAAGAACATTAACGAGTGACTTTCTGTATATTCCATGTGGAATTAAAGGAAACTAATGCTAGGCATGAATATTAAAGTGGGGATTTTTTTGAGGCTGACTTCTGTGCAGGAATGCTTGAGGAAGAAATGAGATCCTGAACACAAAGGACAAATATCTGGTATCCACTTTTACTCACGAATCAGAATTTCTTTTTCTTCATTTGTCATTCCCTTAAAGGCATCATTGGTTGGGACAAATAAGGTCCAATCCCCAGGTTGTGTCAGGAGCTCTTTCAGGTCTGCGGCTTCAAGTAGACTGAGGAAAATGCTAAGCAGGAAAGATATGTATATTTATTCTGTTAGATTTAGATTTAGGTATGCTCACCCACAATGCATGGAATAAAATAGCATCCATATATTCTGGAAAGCATGAGAAAGTGTTCATACATTTTCATAGTTCAGATGCAGTTTACCTGTTAAAGTTTAATCAGGGGGAAATTATTTAAATATACATATGGTTTTTAAAATTTCCTAAACTCAGGGAGTGCCTGAGTGGCTCAGTCAGTTAAGTGTCCAACTTTGGTTCAGGTCATGATCTCACAGTTCGTGGGTTTGAGCCCCATGTCAGGCTCTGTGCTGACAGTGCAGAGCCTGGAATCTGCTTCGAGTTCTGTGTCTCCCTCTCTCTCTCCCCCCTCCCCTATTCATGTTCTCTTTCTCTCTCCCTCTCTCTCTCTCAAAAATGAATAAACATTAAAAAAAATTTTGTTTAATTTCCTAAACGTGGTTTTTATCCTATAAAACTTAATAAGGTCACACTTTATAACAAAAAAGCGTGTAGTTTTCATTTAAAATTCTACAAACTAGTCTTGGCTAGTATATAATATCATTTTTAAAAATTAAATATTTACTGTTTATTAATAAAATACTTATTAATGAAATATGTATTATTTTAATTATTAATAAATATTAATGATTTTAACATTTAAAAACTTGGGGCGCCTGGGTGGCTCAGTTGGTTAAGCGGACAACTTCGGCTCAGGTCATGATCTCGCGGTCCGTGAGTTCGAGCCCCGCATCGGGCTCTGTGCTGACAGCTCAGAGCCTGGAGCCTGTTTCAGATTCTGTGTCTCCCTCTCTCTGACCCTCCCCTGTTCATGCTCTGTCTCTCTCTGTCTCAAAAATAAATAAACATTAAAAAAAAATTTTTTTAAAACATTTAAAAACTTAAATACAAAAAAAATTTGCAAGGAATAAGTCAATCTATTAAATTGTTTCACTCACCAAATCATATTATGGTGAAGTAGGAAGTAAAATAGTGTTAACATATTTCAGTTTTGAAAACATTTGCATGGACTTCTTACTGTAAATTCTACATTCAGTATTATTGAATACTGAATGCCTTTTGGAATACTATGAAACAAAACTATGTTAATAGTTCTTGCTCTCTCTCTCGTGTGTGTGTGTGTGTGTGTGTGTGTGTGTGTGTGTGTGTAAATGAAACTAATAGGCTTACCTAAAGCGTTTATCTTGTTTTAGTTTTTCATGGAGGGATTTCTCTGCTGGTTTGATGATCTCTCGGAATATGTGAATGGCACCATTTCTTCCTTGTTTGCTTCCTCTCACCATGCATGAATTTTCAATGCAGACAGCCTAGCAAAAAAAAGAAAGACACAGCTGTACATGTCCTTAATCGAGATGTCCTAAGTGGAAGTAGTTGCATAGTTGAGTTTCTGGAATGACTCTTCTAAGAGGTCTTCTGACCTCTGTGACTGGAAGAAACATCATCTCAGTTCTGTTTTTATGGTGTGGCACAATCTGATCTCACACTTCTTATTCGGTCAGTTACTAGCTAGGCTACTCTATGTATCATCATCAGGAAATAACAAAAATTCACCAGGAAATAGTTTCATCAGGAAGTAACAAAAATTCCATAGAATTCCATGCCTACATCTTTCATCATTCTTCTCCAGGTTCTAACTATTCTTCCACACCCCCTTTAAGAAACTTTTGCCCTTTAACTCTTTAGGACCTTCTTTATTCCTGACTTCAGTGCCTTTTGTGATCTTCACAAATATTTATTATATTTTCCTGACTGCGAGTCCCTATCAATTTATTTTGTAGTGTCTTTGATCAAATATATGTATATGCAGCCCATTTTCTGCAGCCTGTAAAATGTGTGTCATGGAATTGTGGAGCCATAGTGAGCAGCTGCTGTGTGCCCTATCAGGTAATGCTTGACTTCCTATGAAACCTTTGAGCTGTAGATGCATTTGTTACCTGGACAGAAATTGAACAGCACTGCTAGTTGAATTGTAACCTTGATTAGTAATACTTTCTAGAAATTTTCCCTCAGAAAAAATATGTCAGAGCCATTTTATAGACATCAGAGATCTTTATGTGTCTATAAAAAATTACCTTGTAAACTGCACAAGACTTCATAAATCAAAAGCTTGCTTTAGAGAACTTTTAGTGATTTCTAGAATTAAAATAATAAATGCCTTAGAACATAAAGTTATTTATAATGAAACAAACTCAAATTATCTGATTTATTATTACACTGCACTTTTTGTGTCCTTTCTTCACAGTCTTTTCATACATTACTCAGTTCCCTGATCCTCCTCTGAATATTTACTATTATAAAACCACATTAATAAAGTTCTAGAAGCATTCATTATAACAACATTCTTAGACAAGGACATGTCATTTGACATTTAGGCCAATGTGGATGTCTTATATTTTCCTGATTTACTTACTGTTCGATAGACAAAGACTCTGAGCTGTTTGCCTCCAATGGTTTCAAGTTTTTGTCCATTGTAAAGCTCATTAAGCCCAACTTTTACTTTCAGTATGTGATTCTGCAGAATTAATTTAAGAAGCCGCTGATCCATGCTCAGAGTATCATCTATAAATAAATTCACGAGGACAAGGATTAATTGGAAACCATTAAAATTCCTCCTGGTAAGAGAAAATCATGAAAATGGGAAATCCCTAATGCTATCCATATTGTGGATTCTGCGCTCAAAACGTATATGAGTCAACTAACTGCTCAAGGCTATGAATTCTATGCACCAATTAGGAACTCTGTGAGATACTCCATCAAATGAATACCATTTGATGATAACATTGATTTGATAACATCATTCGGAGGAGTCCAAACGATGGACTCCATCTCAGTAAGGGCTACATAGTGTTGTGTGGTCATTGGCAAAAGTTAAGCTCTAATATTGGCCAAGATTTTTTCTGAGAATTTGATATACACTAATCACATGAAAGACTATGGATGAATCATGTATAAATTTATATTTACCTCTGAAGAGAAAATCAAAATACATACACTCTCTTAAATGTGGGTTAATGTCAACACGTGGATTTATTATTACAAAGAGGAATAATAGTATTTCTAGGAATTTGAATGTTTTATTAATAACACTATGTACCACAATTTAGCATTTCAAAAAATATTTTAAAAATAATGCTTGTTTGTTAACTACTCAATTTTGCCTTATAATTTAAATACATCTTTATGAAATCACTTTTCTGGAAAAAGTGGCAGGTTGCATTAATCTAAACACCATCCTTGATTAGCAGCTCTTAGATAAAATACTTATAATAATAGTTTACATCATAATATGAAAGTGATAATAAATAGTCTCTTGCTTTTATTTATTTATAATTTGACACCTCACATCAAATTTTGAGATGGAAAATATACTTATTTTTTCTTAAATATTATGTTGGTGTTAAATAAATCAGATTTATTTTTCTTAAGATCTATTAATACATACCTTAAGTGTGCTGGAAACATGATTAGAGTCATAGAATAACTGAACATCCTTTATCAAAAACTTTCACTCCCTGTAGGCTATTATCTATTCTAATGAAATGTTTTGAAATGAAGGACATTTTAACAGAGACGACGTAGTGCTAATGATGTGTAGTCAATAAAGTAATAATCTGCACCTTGTAGAATGTCTATTATTCCTTAATGCAGACAATCATGGTGAAGAAAAACGGTGCCTGAAGGTTGGTGGGGGGTGGTGGGAGAGTAGGAATGACAGTATCTAGTACATACCTGAAAACGCATTATTCACAGGGGCCAGCAAAGTATATTCTCCATCTGGCCGCAAAGCAGATGCCAAGCCTAGTTGGGCCACGAGGTCTGTGAAAGTGGTTTGCTGATTTCCAGCCAGCTCAATAACTTGTTTAGCTGTAAAGGAAACCATCACCATCCCAACAACATCATCATTGTTATTATCATCATTCTGAAATCAGTAAATCAATTCTTGGCTGTTTTCTATAAGCTATTTACTGCAATCACAATGTGATAAGATAGTCTGCCCTTCCCTAGTAATAGTTCCAGATTCCCTTTTTTGGGGTTGATACAGAAAATTTCAAAAAGAAAATATCTTTCTGGCTTCTTACTTTTCATTGTCTTTAATTCTCTATTCCTCATCTTCCTCCTCTCTCTGCTGTTGCGAATGCCATAGTTCTTTCATTTATCCAAAGCTGACCATTTGGTTATATCTTTCCCTCTGTTTTCAGGAAAAACCATGGTACTTTGAGAACCTTGATAAATTATTAAGTGTTAGAAACTCTGGAAAGCTGATGTTCCATGCATGGAATGCCTGTGATTAACAAGCTACCTATTTTAGTACTCAGTTCACTATTTTGTATCTGTGCTTCACATACCATTCCTTATACTACACATTCATTTTTCATAGGCTTATTCTTGAGGCATCATAACTGGTAAACAGTAGTAGGTAGAAGAATATGAAACTGTTGCTCACCAGAATCAGGAATTAGGACCTGATCAATCAAATGGATAACACCATTATTTGTCACGATATCTTTTTTGTTCACCATTTTGATTCCATTTACTGTTATACTGTCACTGTCACATCCTATCTCAATGGTGTTTCCTTCCAGAGTCTCAAAGACTGCTCCTCCCATAATTGCCTCAGAACACTGGAGGGTGTTCAAAAGGTGGTACTTCATGAGGGCTGGAGAATAAATTAAAAACAGCAAGTTTTTAGATCAAGAGAAACTGCACTTAACCCTTCAAAGATGTGTTTCACTGTGGAACTAATTATTCCTAAAAAATAAAATACATATAAGACCTAAGTATTGACTGAAGATTTTTAAATTCTGTTTATGTTCTAGGAAAGCTTCTTCCATTAACTATACAATAGAAATAGCTCAGCTCAGTAGGAAGAAGAGAAGATCAGTTGTGTGAAATGATTTGTGTAGCACTAGAAAATGTGTTAGAGAAACTTTTCACTATCATAAGAAAGTAATTTCTGATGTGAAAAAAAGAAGAGTTGCTCCTTTCAAAAGGCCTGTATTTATTTGTGATACCTGTTCCTAAGTGCCCAAGCAACCTCTTGCCTTAGCCACTCATAACAGAATGTCTACATATAATTTGTAAAGACATTAGTAGCGGAAGATTAGTAGGGTAAGACAAATCATTCCCTAAAGAAAACATCTGGAGAGTAGACAAAATGAAGATGATTTCTTGGAAGATACTGAAGGAATTTTAATGCCTCAACTGTTTTCTATCCATATCTGCATCATCCAAGTTTTTCATTTTAAATCAGTCAAAATATATTTTGGGAGAGGCTAAGTTAAATGTACTACTCACAATGTAAAATCTATTTGAAAATAGAAAGGGAGATTAGAAAGAAGGCAAATTCTGTGTATCAAATAAGTAATGGCCAAAGAGAACCATGAAGTTTTCTCAACTCAATGATATCTTTTAGCATAAATGTAAAATGAAAAGCATCGCATAATACATATATGATATTAAAATTTGATGATCTAATATTTATTTTCAACAATGGCTAAATCCTTTTTAATGCCTGCTATTTATTTACTTGAAAGCAGTACAAAAGGAATGTGATCTTTAGGATATTCTTATCTTTTAAATTCATTATTTAATTACTCTGCCTACTCTTTCAAGGGCTTTGTTTTCTTTTAAGATTTTTAGAGTCCACCTTAAGAACAAAAATTTTTCTTTGCCTTTGCTTATAAAAGCTGATAATCTTGGCATGACTTAATCTTTTTTTTTTTTTTTTCTCTTTTCTTCTTGGAATTCTGGGAGGGTTCTCAAAGAGGAGGACATTTTTAGTACCTTCAGAAGCCACTTTGTCTCCCATGATCCTTTCTAGGACACCTCGTGGAAGCTTCTCAAAAGCCTCATTGGTGGGAGCAAAGAGAGTGAAGTGACCATCTCTTCCAAGGGCCTCCAGAATATCAGATGTGATAGCAGCTGCCTGAAACACAAACGTGCTTTTTAGAGGCTTGCACACTGCAAATCCAAAGGCAAATGACAACACACTTCACCTAGGCTGATGCAGGGAGCTGATTCTACAGAAAACTATAGAAGTTTGTTCTTGCTAGATCTTTAAAACATTTTTTGACACAACCAACTATGTCCTTTCCAACTTTTTTTTGTAATAATGGGAATTCTGCCCATGTTTGTTTGACTGTAGCAATATCCAGCAGTACATGTAACTGAGATGGACACATACTAAATACACCAAATACACTATGGGCACATAACTAACCATTCTTTATCTGTCATGTCCAAATAAATATGATTATGTCATAGGAGATGATTTCTTCCTTGTAAAATAAAAGTCTTTTCATTTCAAGAAACACATTTGTTATATTTCTGCCAGAGTTTTAAAATAGCATTTTATGGTTAGACTCTGGGAGAGAAAGGAGATGTTTCAATGGTCCAAGGCAATCTGCTGTTATTTCTTCTACTTACTCTAAAAGATGAGAGTTCATCTTCTGCTTCAATGAAGTCTTGAATTGAGGTACCAATTTGTGTAAGGACACGATCAATGACATGTACAACACCATTTGTTGCAATCTGGTTCCCATGGATGATTCGAGCGCAGTTAACAGTGACAACCTATAATTATTTGGGAAAATCCAAGTGCAGAAATCAGAGCCATCCATTGACCACTGACACTGCAAGGCCATTATTTTTCATTTCTGCTAGTAAATGTAACATGAAGGAACCAACATTCTAAGTGTAAATGTTAAAGATGAAGACATATATTGTTCTGTCTAAAAAAGAAACTAAGAGGAGATAGGACCAGTTGAAAACCCTACCCAGTTACACTCAACAAATCTAGAAACTAAGGCAAAAAAGCATTTTTTTTCATTTGAGTTATTGCTTTTTTTCCTTCTCTTCCCTTTACAGACATAGTCATAAACTATTTCAAATGCAGATCAATGAGTTACATTTAAAAAAAGTCTATCGGTCCTAAAATAAGTTCTGAGAGAGAGAAATAATTATTGAACAAATATAATCAGTTCTATTGCAGTGATTTCCTAATTATTGCCTCACTGTTGACCCTTTTCATCCCTGGAAATTTGTTGAAAGAGCCCTATGACCCTGCTGGAAGTTTCCCACAAAGACTTTTCTCTAAATACACAAGAACATAAATCAGTACAGTAGTTAGAGGATGAATAAAGGAATACTTATTCTGTGATTATTTTTTGATAAACTCTTATTTACTATTTTTTCTTAGGTTGTTATTTTTAAAACACATCAACTACTAAAATCTCCTTTATTAAGAACATCTAAGTCTGCTATCAGTCAACTGTGAATTTAATTTCTTCCTCACGATCACTCTCAAGTAGAAATCAGCCACAGAATCAGAAATTTACATGCTATAAACGTGGGGAAAAGGCATAATATAGTACTTACAGTCACTAACATTTTACTGTTTCTGTGAATATTATATAAAAGGTATAGAAAAAATTAAGGGTGCTATTACTCAGAAATGTACTTTTTATTAATGAAACTTACCCCATTAGGATAATGGTTAATGAAAAGTCCCAAATTGTTATACATTGAGGGAATAATCATGCCATTTTTTAAGTCCTTGGTCAACATTCTGTTATTAACCATGTGGCTATGTAAAGCATTCAATAATTCAACATTTACATTGCTCTCCAAACCTCTACGGATATCCTAGGAAAAAATTGAAATAGTAGAAGTTTATTTTATTGAGGTTCATCATTAAAATACTTATAATCACACTATTTCTTACTCTCTTGTTACTTTCTTATTGCATTTCCCAGATGATTAAAGTCAAATCAACATAATTAAAATTATATTATTTCAACTGATTAAGTAATTTTGTAAATTCAGGTACTGAGTTAAGGCTCCTGAATCTGATAGAGTGCTTGGACATTGATAGTGACAAAAAAATTTTTTAAATAAAGATATTGATGAAGAGACAAACTTGATGTAAATTAAAGGCTTAGGGCAATATGAAATTATCAGACATTTGAAATATTTTAAATGGTAAACAAAACAAAACAAAAATGGCATTATATTTTTGTACAACATTTACATTTTAATGAGGATGTTATGTTTATTTCATATCAAATTCAAGAATTCAACCATACTGTACCTTTTTTTTAATCCAATATATATCCTATACATGTGTAACATATGTATATCCTATATTACATGATACTGTATATGGCTCTATGGGAAAGTCTCTATCTTTAAGGTACTTATGATATAGGGGCAGTTAAAAATAAACATAGTAAGGGGTGCCTGCCTCAGTTGGTTAAGTGTCTGACTTCAGCTCAGGTCATGATCTCATGGTTAGTGGGTTAAGAGCCCCATGTTGGGCTCTGTGCTGACAGCTCAGAGCCTGGAGCGCGCTTACGATTCCGTGCCTCCCTCTCTCTCTGCCCCTCCCCCACTCACACTCTGTCTCCCTCTGTCTCTTGAAAATAAATAAATGTTAAAAAAAATAAACATAGTAATATAAAGAATAGAAGGAGAAAAAAATGCTGCTAGGGGTCAAATGAGGAAGAGCAGCCATTCAAGGCTTGGTAATGGATATTGAAGGGTAGACAGGGTAAGAACGGTAGTGATCGTTCTCAGTCCAGTTGCTGACATAGGGTAAAAGTTGGGAGAGCCGATGCTGTCCAGTTTGGTTAGCACATACTTTTATCTTTCTTAGATAATATTAAGAAAGAATTTTAGAAAAGTATGTGGGACAATAATGTGGAAGACTTTAATGCCCGACTAAAGTATAAACTAAACTGGCAACAAAGGGCCACCGAAGATTTTGTGGCATTGGAATATAATGTTTAAACTGGGCTTTAGGAAGGTTAATATAGGGATAATGCATAGCAAAAAGGAGGTATCAATTAGGAGGATGAAAATTGAGATATAGGTAACTAATAATAGTTTGTAAGAATTAGAACAGAAATAAGATGACTAGCAATTTTCAAGCCTGAATACTAAGATTGATACTCCCAATTATGGGGGGCGGGGGGGACTGGGGGAAGCCAGCAGAAAAGCAAATGTTTATGTGAAGAAAGAAAATAGCATTCTCTTAGATATCTTTTTGTTTAAAGATGCAGCAGTGTAGCTAAGGGGAGATATTAAAATGGACATTAGAAATACTCTCCTGGGTTTCCAAGGAGAGCAACTACAGAAACAGATTTCATGGTTATACACGCTAAAGTCATGGTTGAAGTCATCAGAAGTATATATAAAGAACAGAGTCTAATTCCTAGTAGAGACTTTAATAAGACCCATTCTTAAGGAAGGAAGAAGAGGAGTCAGCAAAAAGAACCAGAAGGGTGGTTAAGAGATGAGGTCAAAGACAACCAGAAGAGAGAGTTCCATATCGCAAGCAATTAAACATATAGTTAATGTATCAAGATAATATCTAGAGGAATATGCCTAAGTTTTACTAAATATTTGACTCTAGTGGTAATTATCAATTCATCTTCATATCAAATAGAAAGTAAAAATATATTTCTATACTAATTTTACAGATTAGAAATTTAGTGTATTATAAAGCAGATTATGCACAAAATGTGAAAATCAAATGCATTATTTACAATATTTCATTTAAATATTCCTACACATATATACATATGTCAATGTCTGAGCAGCCATATATATTTACATATAATTAAAAGTAATTAATTGCATCTCTAGAATATGCCTTTATAATAAATTTTAAATTCCACTAGGCTTCTTAACTTACTGTTCTATTAGATATGTCATCTAAAACTCAATAAATCTCTTCCCATCAAAAAAGAAAGAGGATGGGAGTAAAATAGAATAATGACAAACACCAGTTCAGTCCACTCTTGGTTTTCCCTTTCTTAATTGGTCTATGAACCTACTGGGTAAGTTATTCCACTTATGGATGTATTAAAATACTTTACTCCTTACATTTAGTAACTCATCCTTTCATGTATCCTCATGTATCTATTATAAAAAGATATAAAATTTCTATTAATTTCCAAGTTAATAAATCCATTCAAATGGAATAACTACAATAAAAATAATTGTATTAATAAAAATAGTGAATTACAGAATCCAAGTTGTCCCAAGCCTCATTACTCGGTGCAAAATAAGTAAATGATCCCTTTCCTTCAATCTCTTCCCTCAGTCTTGAGACATCAGAATAGCGTTGTGTTGTGGTGGCTCCCACGATGCCCAGAGTGCCGTAAACATGGTCAATAGGCATAACTGAAATAATCAAGAAATCAAGATCTTAGAATAATATTTCAAGGATATTATTTCACAATCATTTGAACTTTATACTAAGTTCCTCAATACATTTAACTGAAAATTTTAGCAATAAAATTCTCTGCATGAATGATCAGTTTTATACAAAGATTGTCACTTAAGTGCTAGATGATAAAACACCACTGAAAACTATTATTTCATATATCTTTCATGTTGAGGGAAAATGAATTTTAAATTATCATCTTGGTATAACACTTACTCTATGTAGGTTTGACTCCTCTTATGTCAATAATAGTTCAATTATAAGTACCAATAAATATTTCTGATTCACTGAACAGAAGAATATGCTCTTCACTTCTCACTAAAAGAATGGCCAAAGGTAATATTTTCTTTTATGTTGGCTTAAGGCTCTTAAATGGTATAATATTGTTAGGTATTGGGTTATTAATTTTTATAGATTTGGATTTCTAAAAGAAATACATAGACCTGCTTCTTTTCAGCATAATTTCAGGAAGGAAATAGATGGAAGTATCTAACACTTCCAGAGTATTTTTCCTGAACTTCAGAAGAAATATTAATATATGAATATCAACCTGAAATTTGGTACAGCCTATTTATTCATTTTTTGACCCTATCTTATTTGAATAATACCATAGGAGAAGTGGTTATTACATTTGTGAATATATCAAGACTGGGTGACACAATTAATAATCAAATTATAAAATCAGAATTTAAAAGACTCCAAAAGGATGAGGAAAATGAGTCAAGATTAACAAGTTAAATGTAACAGAGTTCCATGTATATCTTTACGCCCAAGCTGAAAATATAAATCCTAGAAAAAGAGCTGACTTGATAGTATTCATAGTCAGATAGGCCAGACTTGAAGTTGAAAAACAAATCCTAGAGAAATGCCCAACTCGATAGAAAGAACTGTAATCAATTTTTAACTGATCATAAATTCATCAGGAGCTGATGATAGCATGTGGTTACCAATGACAGTAACCAAAGTTCAGGGGCCCCCAAAAGTGAAGAATTTGTCTTGATGATATTCTCTCAGATGCTGGGACCCACATAGATTGCAGACACCAGTCTGGGATCAGATTCAGAGAAAAGATGACTGGACTAGAGGCTTTTTATGTGTTGGTGTCCATGATGGTGACAGCTCCAAAGTTTATGTTATATTAGAAGAACTGGGGATGCTTAGCCCAGAGAAGAGAAGAGTCTGTTGGGGAAAGGAGGATAGTGGAGGAAGTATGTGATGATTGGTATTAAATATATGAACGTTTTTTCAAAGTTGTTTCAAAGAGGAAATAGATCAACTTTTTTCTCCAGTTGGCAGTTATAGGAAACCAGCTTTCAAGATGAGGGATGTTATAAGATCAGAGCTGTTCAATTAGAGATTATGCCTTTCCAACTAGTCCACTCCATGTTTGTAAACAAATTCAAAGACAAGGATTTTGTAGAGAGGATTTTCATTCTTGAAGGAAAATTGAACTAATTTGAAGTTACGATCAAGCTCCTATTGTCTGGTCCAACATTCAATGCATGAGCAGTAGGTTTTAATACTTTATCACCATGACAAATTCATGATTAACACAAAGATATTGGTGGTTTATCTTGGATTTATTATGGTGCTAAGTACACACACATACACACACACGCACATGCACTCATACACAAAATTGGGTTCTCTACAGGCTAAGCTACCTCAAATCTCTTTCTTCACACAAGACAAGCTCCTCATTTATTTCAGTAATTGAAATTTTACCTGCTGGGCAGCCTTTCATTCCTTCCATCCTCATATAACCAGGGCAACATTCATATAACACTGTCCTGTAGGTCAGAAGAAAATTAATATTAAAATGGGGAACTACGTAGAATTCATTTTGTTATAATCTTAGCAGAAACATACCACTTACTGTGATGATTTTTGAGACTCTAGAATTGTTTATTTCCTGATATCAAGTTATTTACATTACTTTGATTTCTCTATACAACGTCATGGCATTATAGAAAAGTTCCAGGATCTTGAGGCAGAAAAATGGGGTTTATGGTTCCCAGTTCTATACTTGGTGGATGTGTGACTTTGAGCAAGTAATTTAACAAATTCCAGTGTCAGTTTCTCCAACTATTTAACATGGATATAGTATCCCTGACACCTACTCACAAGCTAGTTGTGAGTCTCAAATAAAATGATGCATTGGGAATCACTTCGTAAACTATAAACGGTCAGAAATGTTTATTAGTATAAGGTTATTAGAAACTAGAAACATCAGGAAATATATTAACCCCTTTCAATAAATAAAAGCTATTCTACTGCTAACTAAAATAATGCTATTTTACATTTGAATTGCCAGTAATTAGTTTGATTATACTAAATACAGTCCTTAATTTATTTAATCCAATGTATTGTATTGTTTTCAAAGACAATACAATATTCAAGAAAATGCTATTCTGTTCATAGTTAACAAAGTGTATTAAATTATATAAGGCATAATTAAGGCAACAAACAAGAAAAATCAGCAAAGATGTATCTAAATCAACTTTGTATAAATTACTATATATTGTGGGAAAATAGTAACCTGAAATCATCTATCTAATTTCTTTTATTTTTTTACTTTATTAAAAATATAATCCTGATCTTCGTTTTATCAAATTCCATTTGACATTTTCTGGTCTTCTTCAGATTCTAGCATAGGTAATATATTTTTTAAAATATTTTTATTTATTATTATTTTTGAGAGAGAGAGAAACAGAGCACGAGTGGGGGAGGAGCAGAGAGAGAGGGAGAGAGAATCAGAAGCAGGCTACAGGCTCTGTGACCTGTGAGCACCGAGCAGACATGGGGCTCGAACTCACGAACCGTGAGATTATGACCTGAGCCAAAGTCAGACACTCAACTGACTGAGCCACCCAGGCACCCAGTAATATTTTTAATTAAAATTTTACATAATTCTCTGTTTCCTCTCAATAGAAATATGAAGGTGAATGCACAAAACAAAAATTGGAAATGGGGGAATATTATCACTGAAGAGGGGATATAGACCATTTTGTAATTTTTAATTGATAAATTCCATGTCATGCAATTTAAAATAATTACTTATAAGCTGGTTATCTTGCAATATAGTAATTAAGCATGCATTAACTAGTTCAGATATTTTATTTTGGCTTTTTTCTAGTTGTGATAATTGTACTCAAGAAGTATGAGTAAATGAAAGAATATATTTAAGAGAAAGGTCATATTTTCTTAGAATGATAGAAATTACAATAAAAGAAAAAAGGAGAATATTAATGATATAAGAAATTATCTTATATAGCTTAAAAAGTAAATAAGCTTTTCAAATTGAAGCCAGGTCCATTAAGTGATTATCCATGATTTGTGGCCCTGTTTGTCATCTTAGAATCCTATTTCTCGGGGGCGCCTGGGTGGCTCAGTCGGTTAAGCGTCCGACTTCAGCTCAGGTCACGACCTCAAGGTTCATGAGTTCGAGCCCGGCGTCGGGCTCTGGGCTGACGGCTCAGAGCCTGGAGCCTGCTTCCGATTCTGTGTCTCCCTCTCTCTCTGCCCCTACCCCGTTCATGCTCTGTCTCTCTCTGTCCCAAAAATAAATAAATGTTAAAAAAAATTAAAAAAAAAAAAGAATCCTATTTCTCTATTTTCTTGATGTCAATTTAAAAAGTACAATGTAACATTATTTATTCATACCCATATATGCAGTAAAATATGAAACACGAATGAAAGAAATGTTTCTGGCATGGAATATTAACTTAAAGATAGTTGACAGATAAGACATGGACAAATTTAAGTGGGGAATGCCAATTTCAAATTGTTCTTCAATTTCAAAATAATTTCAAGAATAGTTGGTATTAGAAACATATGGAAACTATATGGGAACCTTAGGCAATTCCTAGCATGGCCTCTGAAATAATTTATTCACTAACATCCCCATATAAATAAATTTGAATACTTGGATGCCAAAGGACTGATTCAGAATGTTTCCACGTTAGCTTTAGCATATATTATACATGATTAAAAAACTGGGACACATATTTATTGGTCCAATATTGATAGTACGGACTTGACGTAAAATAGTGAATAGAAGAGGAAATTGTTAAAGTAACAAAAATTTCTATAACACTTGCTAATATGAACCAAAGATTAGCCTTACCGTAGACAGTTCACCAGATGGAACAAAATTCTAAAATAATCAGTTGCAATTTAAACTGATAGTTGAACAATATGGTTATGTGAGTTGATATTTTAAAAACAAAAAAGGAGGTTTTTTCAGGAGATCATTTATTCTACACAAAACTTAAATCTCTCACATGGTTGGTAGAATGAAACAAGAGTAAAAAAGAATCATAACTGTGCACATCTCTGAAAGTGGAAAATCTATCCTCATTTTCTGAATAGTATCTAAAAATCTCATGAAAATGGAAGCTGAAAGGAAGACTACAAAACACTATATTATTCAGCCAATATATATTATGGAAAATATCTTAAACTTAGGAAATTCATGTTTATCATTAGACCTGGCCAATTATTTCCTTCAAATCTGCAAAGCAACTGTTCAATGAGAGGACAAGCTTTTCTGTCAACTGATACAAAGAGTCCTAAAGATGCCTCTGGAAATTTTAGCAGCTGCAAGCAGATGGCAAAACAGACATTCCTCTTGTCAACGTTATTGATTTATTTGATTATTTGAAACTAGCAGCTAGCATTTATATTTATATCAGAGCACAAATGTAAATGTGGTTGTGAAAATGAAGCTACTTGGGGGAAATAAGCTAATATAGTATAACAAAGGAGACACTGTTATGTTTCTGATAAAAAGCCAGGCTTCGAAACGGGATTTTTTTTTTTAATGGAGAGCAAGAAAGAATGTTGGCATGACCTTTGCACAAGCCTTGGCATCTCTAACCGTGTTTAGATGGTTAAAGTGAGATTACATCATACTTTCCTAACTTTCAGGAAGAATGCAGTAAAGATATCCCCTGAATATTTCAGACAGCAGGTCCTTTCTTATGTAGTTGGTGTGCATTCCAAATATGCCTCATGGTAACCAAGAATGTGAACAAAGGAAGGAGAATCCAGAGTTTTGGAGTTCCCAGTTGGGGCCCAGCCTGCATTGTGGCCAAGATCATCGCAATCACTGACTTGCATTGTAATTGTGTGAATGACTCACAAATCTAGGAGATGTCTGCAAACAAGTAAGAATTAGATCCAGGCCAAAAAGGAACTCTATCAAATCAGTTGAAACTCTATTAAGCAAATGAATAGGAAGAGGCAGCAAACTCCTGTGGTGTCCTAGACTTAGTTCCCATGGGGGAGTAGAGTCCAGCTAAGGTTATATACATTGAATATATGATTTTTATATGGAAATAAAGATAATCTTATGTATTTTTTTTTAATTTTTTTTAACCTTTATTTATTTTTGAGACAGAGAGACACAGAGCACGAACGGGGGAGGGTCAGAGAGAGAGGGAGACACAGAATCTGAAACAGGCTCCAGGCTCTGAGCCGTCAGCCCAGAGCCCGACGCGGGGCTCGAACTCAGGAACGCGAGATCGTGACCTGAGCCGAAGTCGGACGCTTAACCGACTGAGCCACCCAGGCGCCCCAATCTTATGTATTTTAGGTAGGGATCTGGTTACAACCCCTTTTCCCACCCACATATATCCATTTGTTAAAGTAGTTTACACTTAAGGACAATTGACATTGTGAGTTACTTAGCGACTTCACAATCATCAAATCATTCTACCCACCCCCCACCCCCAGAAACTCTGTAAGTAGAAAATCGACATTCACAGGTAAAGAAACAAAGGCTCCAAGAAGTTAAGTGATGCCATATTTAGTATTTGTACCAATACTATTAAGTTAGGAAGAAGTTTTTAACAATCCCCCAATCTTCCACCTGAAGTTTAATGATGATCTACTAAGCAGGTTCTCATTCAGATATTTAATTCTCAAGGCATCCTTCATCAAGAGTGGAGTCCAAATTAATAGGAAGCACTCTTTTCTTGATCGGGAATGGTATCACTAATCTTTGTGATACAGCAACTTGCTCTTTCTATGACTCAGCTCCTTCCTTTTAAAATGAAGAATTAGACCACTCGAGTAACTCTCAACTTGTATATATGCTCAGGATTGTATTTTCCTACCAAGGTTTATTGATAGATTAAACCACTATGCATGTTTATCAAGTAATAAAAAATATTTTCTTCTAAGTAAAGAGTGATTGTCTTTTTGGCTATGGAAATAGTAAATACAATGATGGGCTTTATCACCTTTGTGGACCTCTGGGGATCTGGCAGTTTGGGATGGAATAATTGGATTAAATGAAGAGACGAAACTTAAGTTCTTTCCAACTTCAAGTGTTGATGAAAACTTTTAGGTAAACTGGAGTAATTCAGATAATTTCCAAGTGATTGTAGGGAAACATTAATTAGTGCTTCAAAAATCCTGATATTTTAGATCAGTTTGTTTTTCTGGCCCATTTTTTTTATATAAAATGAGGAAACTGAGGAAACCATTTTTATAAAGTGAGGCATAGAGGTTAAGTGTCTTGCCTAAAAAAGAGGGCCAAACCAGGGTAGAAATGCCATAGTCTCCCACTGATTCCATACCAAATTACATGGCAATGTGGTTGCCATCGACCTCTTTTGGACCTCTGTGACACATAGATTCAAGGCTCATGAGAGGTGCACTAGCAGAGGGAGAAATCCAGGGAGAATTCATTTATTCACCTTTATGATATATATATATTTTTGTTTTTAAAGCTTTCAATTTGGGAGAATATTTTCAAGAAAAATGGTGCATGTGTCCAAGGAAAGGCGTAGTGTTGCTTTGGGGACTGGGACATTAAGGAAAAGATGAGACTTACGTTTTCTTTCCACAGATGGCACCTTGGTACCAGTTCCTACAAGTGCTGAAGTATTTCTTTTTGGTGCCTAAAATCTGTTGAAGGGCACAGACATTTGGGCTGGAAGACAGAGGGAAGGAAAGAGAGTTAGTGTCCTAATGACAACCAGTGTTTCATACCTTCAGGTCAGATGATTCAGAAAAAAAGTTAACATGTGGACTCAATTTTCAAAGATGTGATTCTAGTCTTGCAAAAATCTACTTCTTGATTCAATCATACTGAATCATTAGAAAAACTAAATTCTATGGGAGAGAAAAAAGAGAGAGGAAATTATACATCCTTGAGAGGAGAACACCAGCATTTCAAAAGTTAATTTAGTAGGAATATTCAAGCAGCATTAAGTTCAACTTAGTTTTGTTGTCATGTGTGTCTTATTATTTCTAGTAGTAAGATAATCTACTGACCCTTCCTAAATCAAACATGTGCTCATTTGGGATTCTAATCTGGAACAATGGACTCTGGAACAGTGAGGAATCAGAAAGCAAAAGAGACAAGTTTTCCTATGTCAAAAAACACCACATTCTGTCATTTTCTAGGTGAGTAATCACAGAAGTAAATAAGTATTAAAATTAACTTGAATAATATGGCTGCACAAAGGAAAATCTATGTCTTTGAGTGGAAATAGATCAGAACATCCTGTGCCAGAATTTTAAGTGTTTTTCTCTCTTAAAGAGATGGAAGTTTTATTTGCACTGTAAAGCAAAGGAACATTTGAGCATTGTGAAAATCTCTCTGAGACATTAGAAGAGTGCCAAGATCCATTTCAAAAAAAAAATTATAAATGGTTGGTTAAGTTATTAAATTATGCCTGATAACTTTAAAAATGCTAAGTTGTAGTTGGATTGATTCCAAGAAATATGTTACTTTTGCAAATTTTACAGAATGCAGAATTTAAAAGCATTCTTAAATGCTTTAAAATATTCAAAGAGCTAGTTCTATTACTCATTATTTTATTTTCATACATAATTTAAATGAAAATTTCCTTAACATTATGTGAGATATTTCAAAGATAACTTACTTAATGAGAACCCTAACCATATATATTTTTAATTTTGGAAACCTCATTTCAGGTTTTTGGAAGGAAACAAAAATACAAATAAATAAAATAATAAATAAATGTCCCGTTAAATGTTGTCAATTAGATTAAAATTATGTAATGCTTCATAAAAAGCAATTACATGAAAATTACCTTGACAGAAATTTTTAAAGTTGAAAACACATTTATAAATCACAGAATACTCATTTTTATTGTTACTTTTTAGTAAATAGAAAAAAAAACCTGAGGCATATATAAGGAACTTTATGTATACTTACACATAAAACAAGCTAAGAAAAAAAAATTATAAAACTGAACTACTGACTTACCCCTGATCCCGGCCCCTGATTCGGCTATGAGCCAAGATCTTGTCATAATGGCCATTGGCATTTGCAGAGTTAACAACAACCAGCAAGAGTAGAGAAAATATGGGTAAGAAAGGAATCATCTTTAGTCTCTCCGTTACAGTTAGTCCACGAAGAGAACTGGCAGTGGGCTTTGGAGAGCTCAGAGTTTATATACATGTCAGAGTCGTGGGAGGGAGCACTGTATAACCTGGGAATCTGAGCTCTCTCCAAAAAACATCAGCAACTTCAATTTGGCAGCTAAAATGCACTTTTGTTATGTTTACTGAACACATCAAGCATCTTTTACTTCTCATTCTGAAGAAGATATCTATTTTTATTTTTAAATAATTTATATTTCCCCTTAATAGCTGACTCCTTGCATGTTCATATTTCAGTTTTATTCTTTTGTAAGTTGGAGGGGTTTATGGAAAATGCTTTTGTCTGGGTTTTAAGGAATATTCTGCCATTCATCCCTTTCAGAGTATATGTCCCTGTGCTCAATGAGATCATTGTTTGATCTTATTACATCTTATCACATTTAGCTCACATCAGAACTGAAAGAAAGGTTATTATTTTTCACCAGGAACAAATGTAGATGTAAGTTTGATAATTTTAAGGCAGTAATGGCTGTTGATCAAAAACAGATGTTGGATAGATTTAAAACTTGTACAAAATATGAAATAAGAATTCTGATTGCTGACAAAACACGAAGAGACTACATTTTCTTGCAATCCTACTAAACTGGGAGATACCTCCCACTTCACTTATTTTTTAAAATATTAAGGAATAGATAGAGTTAACATAAATCTACTTCTGGCAAGTTTTCCTAACTCTTGAAACGAAGCAGAAAAGAAAAACATTTGTGCTTTATTGTTTCTTCATTACATACTTCACACGATGATGAACTTGTCTAGGTCGCGCATCTGATAGCCACTGGGTGAAAGCAGCCCCTATTGGAAACAAATATTACTAATCTAGCTGTAATAGGTTAAACACATATAAGAAACAAAAGTATTGCCAGAATTATTCTTCTGATTTTACCGAGAGTAACTGAAGTCTCTTAATGTTACACTATGCGATTCCTATCCAAGAGAATATGCGTTCTCATCCCTCCACTCATGATACGTCAAATGTTCAGAACCCTGGATAAAAGAAACCTGAATGTCAGATGTCAGCAATAAGCTGAAATGATAACCTACAATAAGACTCCTTGAATAAGTAAGTTTCACACTCTCCTAAAGTAAAAGTGTAATTCCAATACGTCTTGTTGCAAAATTTTCCCTCTGTGATAGCACATCAGTATTGTTTCCCACAGGCAATATGGAGAAATTTTGTACTAACCATGTTTTCCAATTGGAAGGGCTTTTGGAGGAGGTTGGTTGGGCCTGAGAGGATTCCAGGTATCAGGAGAGTTACATTAAGCTTGCTATAGAATTTTGCTTTGAGGCACTAAAATAATTCTGTAACTGGCTGCTAGTTTACTAAGAAAGCATACAATTAGACAATACATTCTGAAATATGATGCAGAGACCTGTTTGAAAATCTTGGTATGAAGGTATAGAAAATGAAAGAGCAATTCAAAAGGAGACCTGGAGAAAAGAGGGCATCAAAATATAAATTAAATTCTGTCCCTGGCCCCCTGTGGGAAGAAAATTAATCTAACATTTATATTTCTCTGAGTGAAATTATTTTGACTTCATCTCTATGTTACTGGTTTGCTTTATATAATAGGTTTCTATTATTCTCTTGTTGTGTTAATTGGTATGTGGTCAGTAATTATTTATTGAGTAGGATCGGAAGACTGTTTTATGGAAATAAGGTCTTCTTAATGCCAGTAAATTAGCTGCTGGAATATTGTTGGTAACATAGTTATATAAAAATCTTCAATTCTAGACTGGTTCGACATTATAATGTAGATTACTCATCTTCTAAGGCATAATGGAATTTTGGAATTATAGAAGGGTAAGTCAAACTTATAAACAAATCTCTCCAACATCACCATTGTAAGTAGTCATTCATTCTTTACTGGGATGCTCATTGCTGTTAATGCAACCCTTTTCCTCTTAGACAGCTGTAACCATTTATAAGCTTTTCTGTAATGAAGCTGAAATCCGCTGAAATCCAATGGGGTTCGATTGGAGAGGAAGGAATGAGGTATTGGGAGAAAGAGTTATAGACTTGGATAATATGTATCAGGGGTAAAAGAGCTCTTTAAACACAGTCCAGAATGATGACAGACTTGATTATGAGTACGGGGTGCAGGCAAAATAAAAAATTTCCTGTCACGTTACCTCCTTTCTTAGTAGTGCCTGTGGTACATTGAAAAAATATTGATAATTTTTAAGAACAGTTTTGACCTACTTTTTCTTTGTTACCATTTTTTTTATTCATTCCTAGTTTTATCCATTGGAATAAATGGCTTCCATTCACCTGGATTCCTTCTATGGTCTAAATGGACAAAGAATTGCATTCATATTTCAAAAGAGGACTGCACCTTTCTGACTGGAGACACAGGTTTACTTTTTATAAAACATGTGATATATGCTCATACACTAAAAAGTTTCTTAAATCTTTCTTTTCAGAGTTTCAAGTAACAGAGTCTTAATCCATCCTGGGCATCATACGGGAACTTGTGTAAGTCCCATGGATGTCAACAAATGCTACCCCTCAACAAATATTTACACTCAGGATAAGTAATACCATCAAGGACAATCTTGAAAATGAGGGCCAGACTGCACATAAACTACATGTAAATTTAGAGGGTGGAGAGGGTTCCAAAAGAAGGAAAACCTTAGTGTAAATATAAAAACATGAGAGTACTGCAACTGAAAAAGCCAAGCTCAGCTCAGGAGTGTGATACTATATGATATTATGGAGTAGTAGAAAGTCAAGCAACTGTTTTAGCCAGGATCCTAGCTTCTGGTAGACAAATTGAACCATAGTCCCTATCCGACAGTGCTGGGTAGGCTGAGGGAAGGAAAACAGTTTCAGAGAATGGGAGAAAAGATAATCTAAGGTGTGGAAAAGAGAAAAATCTCTCTTGTCTGAGCGTTCAGCAGGGTCAATGTCTCTCTCATTCTTTCTCTCCACACAGGGCCCTTATTCTTTTGCTTCATGAAAGGATCCTGCCTCTGGGTTGGCTACGTAATTTTGTTAGTAGTTTGTAGGAGGGCTGACATCTTGGCAATTGAATCTAATTTTCAGGGTTGTAAAGTCTGACCTGGAAATGTAAGTCATTAATGAAAAGGAAGTGGCTTATTATGCACCCAAAGAAAAATAATGTGTCTGAAAGATAGAGCCATTTGTTTCTAGCTATCAGGTTGCTAATTTATGGGCAGTTTTCAAATTATCCAGTGGATCTTTGCAGCAAGCCTTGTAGCCTCTGGAGACTGTGAAATCATTGTGATAGTATGCTTACTCTTGCTAGCATGTAACCAATATGGCCCACACACTGTAGGGTTGAGATTGCCTATGGATTCAACAAACCTGGATACCCAAGCCTAGAGTAGATTTTTTAGAAGACATTTCCTTGGTTTGGAATGATCCAGAGTAGTTATTTGCCTCAAATTATGTATAAACTCCTGCTTTTTAACATATGTTCTGTGGGATATTAAAAACATTTCTTGGAGCACCACACTGCTTTCTCATAATAATTATAAAACATGGTAAGGCCTTAAAGCTAATGTCACACATTCTTGGGGGCAGCGTGACTCAGTGTCCAAATGCTTGGTTAGTGAAGGTCTTAGCCTTTTTTGGTACCTGGGTTTGCAGCCGTATAAACTGAAGTTCTGACAAAGACCCAGTGATCTTTGTTTCCTTTGAGTAAGAGACAGTCAACAGTAGAAACAAATTCAAATTAAGCAAAAATTAAATTTTTCTTAGCTTTAAAATATTAGCTAAAATATAGCTAAAAGAAAATTGAATGTCAGTGCCTGACTTAAAGAAGTCAGAATGGCAACGTATAAGCTCAGATACTTGTGGCTGACACACTGTAAAGCCTGTAAGTGGAACTTCCCAAGCCATACTCCCAATATTTTTCCAATGGATTAATCTCCTCTGCTTCCATAGATCTTCCAGGCATGGTCTGGCTTACCATATTTAAGGTAATGAAATCATATTCAGAGAAAAAGATGACTAATTTGGCCCCAAAGTAAATGATGTCTCTTTAATGTTCATTCTTTTGGAAGCATACAGAAGGTTTTCTGTGATAAATGTGGGTAGTATGCCTTCTTTCTTAGTTAAATTTAGATGCTGTTCTCCTTTAAAAGCTTATCAAGTAACAGATCTCACTTTAAAACTTAGTAATTAATGTAACTGTTGTCCCTCATTGAACTGAGCACTTCTGAAATTTTTAAACTGGGTACTTGTTATCAGTATTTCTTATTAACAGTGTTTACTTGTATTTCTCTGGAGACATCTAGTGGAGAAAGTACAGTATGTGTTTCTAGAAGCACAGATACTATTGCATTTTGATTTAAAGAATAATTTATATGAAATTGATATGAAAAAATCTTAAACATTTTATGTACATTTCAAAATGCCAAATAACTGAAGATTAATAATGATCTCTTAAATAAAAGATTTTAGAGCTGATTTAGATTAACCACATTAATGATGCCAAATCTAGATTAAAAAGTGAAAAATCTAGGGGGACAAAACATAAGAGACTCTTAAATACAGAGAACAAACTAAGGGTTGCTGGAGGGGTTTTGGGTGGGGGGATGGGCTAAAGAGGCAAGGGGCATTAAGGAAGACACTTGCTGGGATGAGCACTGGGTGTTACGTGTAGGGGATGAATCACTGGATTTTACTCCTGAATCATTCTTGCACTACATGCTAACTAACTCGGATGTAAATTAAAAAAAAAAAAAAAGAGAGAAAGAAAGAAAAAGAAAAATCTAGGGTGCTTGGGTGGCTCAGTCAGTTAAGTGTCCGACTTCGGCTCAGGTCATGATTTCACGGTTCATGGGTTCAGGCCTCATGTTGGGCTCTGTGCTGACAGCTCAGAGCCTGGAGCCTGCTTTGAATCCTGTGTCTTCCTCTCTCTCTCTGCCCCTCCCCTGCTCATGCTCTGTCTCTCTCTGTCTCTCAAAAATAAATAAATGTTAAAAAAATTTTTAAGTTAAAAATCTAGTCTTTTTTTTTTATGTGACTGAACAATGAATTGCTTTACTTTTTATCTGAGATTTTTGTTGTTGTTCTACACTGACATCGACTATTGACAAGATTAAGAAATTGTGACAGATTTTTCAACTTCACATAAATGATCGGAAATAATAGTCTGTTTTACTCACCGGTTCCCTTCACATTTATAAACCCTTTCTTTCTCATCTCTGGCATCCTTGATACTGTTAACATTGTGCCTTTCATCTTTTCTCTCATTTATATCTGGACAAGTTTGTTTCAGAGACTGCTAAGACCCTAATCATCACATCTGTCTCCCACTTACAAATAACTTCTAATATTCTTTCATATCAGACTGTAAGATGAAGGGGTGCATAATTACTGCAATCAGGAGAAATCTGTAGATGGCCAGAGCTTGTAGTAGGAGAGTTTCATCAGCCCATCTGGCATATTTAGTCTGATTAAAGAATGATTCAAATTATGATCACTTTATAATTAATAATCACCCATTTATCACCTTCTTGGGCCTCTTCTCTCTGAAATAGAAATATTTTCAGGTCCCATACTCAGATGGCCATCTGCTGATATCCCCTCTGTTTATTTGTCCATGTCAACATTGACCTCAAATTTGCTTCATCTTCTATTTCCAGTGTTTGTAATACGTGGTATATATTCTCTCTCTCTCTCAACTTCTGAAAAGCTTCTTGTACTTCTTCCGGGGGGCAGGGGGAACAGAAATTTTACTTCTCATTTTCTAACCATAATGTGTCTGGTGTCCTCAAAGACACTGAATATATTGTGTTCTAAAGTAAACTGTTTCTCTTCTTTTCCAGATATTAATCTTACATGATTAATTTCCAATTGCAGCAACTCAGTATTGTTACTGATAGAGATGCTTTCTTCTTAACTCTCCCCATATATCATGAAGTTTCCTGCTTTCCTTATGCAATTTTCTCAAAAATGCCAATTCTTCTCTAAATGTGTGGATCTGATGAAGGTTTTTATTCACTATAATTTTCTTATACGCAAACCGATCTGGGATGCTGTGGGGGAACAAAAATGGAAAAAAACTCTATTTGTTTTATGCTAACAAATATGCAACGTTCTTTATATTTTTATTCTTTTTCCAAGTGATACCCATACTTGTGGAAAAAATGGAATTAGACAAATCTCAGGACTCAAGTTATGTGTATATGCCTGACCTGCACAGAGGTTTGGTTTCCCAGTATATAATGAACAACATTATTAGTTTCCCAGTATATAATGAACAACAAGAAAGAAGGTGACATTATTAGAAAAAGTTCTGGGAAGGAAAATTATTCAAGTAGATGTAGAGATTAATTCTATGGTTCTTATTCGGGGGAAAAAAAGCCTATAGTAGTGAAAGCTTTGGGCTTTACAGGAGAAAAAAAATCTTTGATTCTTTAAGTCTGCCTTTAAGTTTCATAGACACAAACACAGACAGTTGTACATTTTTTGCCATTAGCAAATCTTTCAGTTAAACAGCATAAACTCTCAAGTATGCAGAGATTGGTTAAAATCATAATAACAATGACAGATGCTGTTTACAATGGATATTGTCATATGCATTTGCACTGTTTGGAATTCATACCAAGGAAAATGTGGCAGGAAAACCATTATTTCGGGTGGAAGCTGGTAGTCCCAATACAGCAAGAGATTTTAATAGCCAAACAGTGTAAAGCCATAGAGCTTGAAAATTAATAATTCTTCAGTCTGAAAGAGGATTTGGGGAACTTCAATTTTGGAACATATTATGCCCAATTTTCAGTTGTATTTAAACATCTATCGGCACATATTTTTACCATGCAGCAGCTTTCTCTCCAGTTTTTTTCTCCCAGCCCTGACTCTTAACAAGATTAATAGCCAGAGGGTGGTTGAGAAAAGCAAGCAAATCATTTGCCCATGTCGACCCATGATTTGGATAATTCTGCTTTGACAAAACCCAGGTGAAGGGAGGGAGCTCAGTTCATTCCTCTGGGTGTTCTAGTTATCTATTTCTGCCTGACACATCACTCCAAAGTTAGTGGCATAAAATAGCAATCTACTTGCTGCACTTAGGTTTCAGTGGGTCAGGGATTCTAACAGCGCACACTGGGGATTGCTTATAAGCCATCGTGCTCCACGATGTCTGTGGCTTCAGCTGGAAGCTGAAGGGTAACTGGAAGACCTGGCTCAGCTGGGACTATCAGGGGAGCATTTCCATGTGGTCTCACCAACGTGGTAGCCTCAGAGTACTTGGACTTCATACACGACAGCTCAACTATCCATTTAAAAAGCAGAAGATGCATAGCCTTTATTTAAATGTCTATTTAGTTTTGAGGTGGGGGGGATGCACACAAGCAGGGCAGGGGCAGAGAGAGGGAGACAGAGGATCCAAAGCCGGCTGTCAGCAGAGCAGAGAGCCCTATGTGGGGCTTGAACTCATGAACTGTGAGATCATGACCTGAGCTGAAGTCAGACACTTAACGGACTGAGCCACCCAGGCACCCCCGCATGGGCTTTTCTGAGCTGGCCTCAAAGCACACACAGAGATCTTCTGCCAAGTTTGCTAATGGTTGAAGCTGTTACAAGTGAGCCCAAATATAAAAGGAGAGCATATAGAACCCACCCCTCAAATGCAGGAGGATCCAAATGTTTGTAGCCATGAGAGAATGGCATTTAGGCTCTTGAGACTCCTCGTAGACCCAGAAATGCCTACAGTCTTCTAACTTGGGGTTAAATTGGGTAAGGTATATGGATGTAATATATATCTAATAGTTACTTCCTTTTCATAAATCATCACAGAATCACAATGTTGTTAGTGCATCATCTTTTTGTGTTACTGGATTACATTCCTCTTGGGATTTTGCAGTTTGCCTTAAATACAATATAAAACACCTATCCATCAGGCAGGGAATGCATTGAGCTTTTTGAAAGGAAAGAGGTGTAAATAATGGGAGAAAATTTAGAAAATATTTTGAAAATCAGGTACAGAGTTCTGAACTGGATGAGCATCATATTGCAAATTTAAACGTCTGACCTCTACTGGTTGCAACTAATTTTTGCAACTGTAAATCAGTAGGCTTTTTTTTTTTTTTTTTTTTTGCGATGAGTCCTCACAAAGTACTTTATGCTGTTGGATCTATTACAAATGATAGATTTTTTTTTCCATTTCAATTTTCAATTGTCCACCGTTAGTCTTTTTTTCCCCCTATTTTTTCTTCTGGGATTTTTACTTGTCCGGTTTTATGGTTAGGTGTTTTAATCCATTTCAAGTTAATTTTTGTGAATTAATTTTTCAAGTTAATTTTTGTAACATAGGGATCCAGTTTCATTTTATTTTGCAGGTGAATATCCGGTTTTCCCAACATCATTTATTGAAGACACTATCCTTTACCCACTTAGTATTCTTGGTTTCCTTGTCAGCTATTAGTTGACCATATATATGTGGGTTTATTTCTGGGCTTTCAATTCATGTGAGTCTATGTGTATGTTTTTATGCCAATACTGTACTCTTTTGTAATATACTTTGAAATCAGAAAGTATGATGCTTCCAGCTTCGTTCTTTCACAAGATTACTTTGGGTATTCAGGATCTTTTGTGGTTTCATGGAAATTTTAAGATTGTTTTTTCTATTTCTGTAAAAAATGCCCTTGGAATCTTGATTGAGATTGCATTAAATCTATAGGTGGCTTTGGGTATTGTTGATTTTTATTCTGAGCTTTACAAAAGATAAGTCTGAATATTTTGGATACTTGTCTTACTGTGTTCAGACTTGCCCTTACAGAGATGACAGCGTTTTTTTTTTGGGGGGGGTGATTAGCATCGATTTATTATTATTATTATTGTTGTTATTTTAATTTATTTTTTAAATTTTCATCCAAGTTAGTTAGCATATAGTGCAACAATGATTTCAGGAGTAAATTCTTCAATGCCCCTTACCCATTTAGCCCCTCCCACAACCCCTCCAGTAACCCTCTGTTTGTTCTCCATATTTAAGAGTCTCTTATGTTTTGTCCCCCTCCCTGTTTTTACACTATTTTTGCTTCTCTTCCCTTATGTTCATCTGTTTTGTGTCTTAAAGTCCTCATATGAGTGAAGTCATATGATATTTGTCTTTCTCTGACTAATTTCGCTTAGCATAATACCCTCTAGTTCCATCCATGTAGTTGCGAATGGCAATATTTCATTTTTTTGATTGCCGAGTAATACTCCATTGTGTGTGTGTGTGTGTGTGTGTGTGTGTGTGTGTGTGTATATATACACACACACATACATACACATATCTTCTTTATCCATTCATCCATTGATGGACATTTGGGCTCTTTCCATACTTTGGCTATTGGTGATAGTGCTGCTATAAACATGGGGGTGCATGTGTCTCTGTGAAACAGCATACCTGTATCTCTTGGATAAATACCTAGTAGTGCAATTGCTGGGTTGTAGGGTAGTTCTATTTTTAATTTTTTAAGGAACCTCCATACCGTTTTCCAGAGTGGCTGCACCAGTTTGCATTCCCAACAGCAGTGCGAAAGAGAACCTCTTTCTCTGCATCCTCGCCAACAGAGATGACAGCCTTTAACACAATATGGCATTTTCTCCAAGGGCTCTCAAAACTTCAATCTGCTGAATAATCTTATACCAGAATTAGGGCTCTTTTGCTTAAGTGAATTCGTGGACAACGCAACCTGTATTTATACCAATTAAATTTTCTGATCACTACATTTCTAATTAAGTGTCTTGTTGCTAACTTTGTGCTAGTGGTCAGGAACATACTCGGAACATCTATATTTTATTTAAGTAGTATATACGTGATCATGTAGCTTAAAAATATGATACATTCCAAAATAAAAATACACTTGTTTTTATTTTGCTTTTAGCACCATTAGAAGTTCTTGATTTCTACTCATCCAGATTATTAATTTCATTATAATAGTTCTTCATTAATGTGTTAGTAAAACAAAAATAAGTGATTTATTTTTCTTTCAAAGCTTCAAGAAGTATTTTCTTCATAGCTTATTCAGATATAACTAACCTAATTCCTTTGAGATTTTATTGACAAAATAACAAATCCAGGATGTAGCAGATGAAAATATTTTTGATAAACTGTTAGTGACTAAAGCCTTTTCTAAAAAAAAAAAATCTTTTTAACGTTTTTATTCATTTTCTGAGAGACAGAGAGAGACAGGGTATGAGCGGGGGACAGGCAGAGAGAGAGGGAGACACAGAATCTGAAGCAGGCTCCAAGCTCCAGCTGTCAGTGCAAAGCCCAATGCAGGGCTCGAACCCATGAACTGTGAAATCATGACCTGAGCCAAAGGCAAATGCTCAACCAACTGAGCCACCCAGGAACCTTAGTAATTAAAGTCTTAAAAGTTGACTTTTCACTTATCTATATATCCAATTATAAATCTTAAAAAAAAATGTAAAGATTTTATACTTATTTAGGGAACAAAATATTTTGACTATCAAACAGCTGATTTGGACTCTAAAGCACTGTTATATAAAATGTCTAAATCAGTGTTGGTTGACCCTTACCTACATATTAAAATGACCTGAAGAACTTTAAAAAATATAGAAAGCCAGACCATCACCCCAGGAAAAAAATAAATAAATCAGCACTTCCCTGAGAAACAATAATAAGCAGCCAGGTTTGAGAACCACTGATTTCGGTGACTCTGACACAAAGTATATCAAATGGATTTTGTTGTTATTCTTTTTAAGTTATTCAAACAAATACTTTATGCTTCTAATAAATTGAGCATGTAAAAATCCTTTGAATAGATAAAATATTTAGAACTGAATATAAAGATTGTGGGTTTTGATTAGTCCAAAATAAAGCGATTCCATTAATTGAATCTTAGGATCACTTTTGATTCAAATAGTGTTCTATACGTTCACACAGTTGAACATGTGAAGATGGGATGGATGGTGTTTGGAGTGAGCCTGGAGACCGCAGTGACCCTAACTGTCCAATCTGATGGCTGAGCTTACTGCTCTTACTGGCCATGTTCTCAGAGACCAGCAGAGACCCTCTTTCTTCCCTTCTAAATTCTTCATCCTTCTAAGGTCCTCCACCATTTGATGTAGCCTGAAATTCTATTGTATGGAAGTCTTTATTTTTAAAAAAGCTTTTTAATGTTTATTTATTTTTGAGAGAGAGACAGAGTGTGAGTGGGGGAGGGACAGAGAGAGAGGGAGACACAGAATCTGAAGCAAGGCTCCAGGCTCTGAGCTGTCAGCATAGAGCTCAACGCAGGGCTCCAACCCATGAAAGCAAGATCATGACCCGAGCCGAAGTCAGATGCTCAACCAACTGAGCCACCCAGGTGCCCCAAGAAGTCTTTATTTCTTAAAGAATTTGATCTGGTAAGGCACGCTTCTGAGAAGCAGAGGTAACTTACCAGTTACTTTTTTTTTATTTAATTTTTTATTTTTCAAAATTTACATCCAAATTAATTAGCATATAGTAAAACAATGATTTCAGGAGTAGATTCCTTAGTGCCCCTTACCCATTTAGCCCATCCCCCCTCCCACAACCCCTCCAGCAACCCTCAGTTTGTTCTCCATTTTTAGGAGTCTCTTATGTTTTGTCCTCCCCCCACCCTGTTTTTATATTATTTTTGTTTCCCTTCCCTTATGTTCATCTGTTTTTTCTCTTAAAGTCCTCATATGAGTGAAGTCATATGATTTTTGTTTTTCTCTGACTGACTAATTTCACTTAGCATAATACCCTCCGGTTCCATCCACATAGTTGCAAGTGGCAGGTTTCATTCTTTTTGATTGCCAAGTAATACTCCATTGTATATATATACTACATCTTCTTTATCCATTCATCCATTGATGGACATTTGGGCTCTTTCCATACTTTGGCTATTGCTGATAGTGCTGCTATAAACATGGGGGTGCATGTGTCCCTTTGAAACAGCACACCTGTATCCCGTGGATAAATGCCTAGTAGTGCAATTGCTGGGTTGTAGGGTAGTTCTATTTTTAGTTTTTGAGGAACCTCCATACTGTTTTCCAGAGTGGCTGCACCAGCTTGCATTCCCACCAACAATGCAAAAGAGATCCTCTTTCTCCACATCCTCGCCAACATCTGTTGTTGCCTGAGTTGTTAATGTTAGCCATTCTGACAGGTGTAAGGTGGTATCTCATTGTGGTTTTGATTAGTATTTCCCTGATGATGAGTGATGTTGAGCATTTTTTCATGTGCCAGTTGGCCATCTGGATGTCTTCCTTGGAGAAGTGTCTATTCATGTCTTTTGCCCATTTCTTCACTGGATTATTTGTTTTTTGGGTGTTGAGTTTGATAAGTTCTTTGTAGATTTTGGATACTAACCCTTTATCTGATATGTCATTTGCAGATATCTTCTCCCATTCCGTCAGTTGCCTTTTAGTTTTGCTGATTGTTTCCTTGGCTGTGCAGAAGCTTTTTATTTTGATGAGGTCCCAGTAGTTCATTTTTGCTTTTGTTTCCCTTGCCTCCGGAGACGTGTTGAGTAAAAAGTTGCTGCGGCCAAGATCAAAGAAGTTTTTGCCTGCTTTCTCCTTGAGGATTTTGAAGGCTTCCTGTCTTACATTGAGGTCTTTCATCCATTTTGAGTTTATTTTTGTGTATGGTGTAAGAAGGTGGTCCAGGTTCGTTCTTCTGCATGTTGCTGCCCAGTTTTCCCCAGCACCACTTGCTGAAGAGACAGACTGTCTTTATTCCATTGGATATTCTTTCCTGCTTTGTCAAAGATTAGTTCGCCATACGTTTCTGGGTCCATTTCTGGGTTCTGTATTCTGTTCCATTGATCTGAGTGTTCTTGTGCCAGTACCATACTGTCTTGATGATTACAACTTTGTAGTACAGCTTGAAGTCTGGGATTGTGATGCCTCCTGCTTTGGTTTTCTTTTTCAAGATTGCTTTGGCTATTCAGGGTCTTTTCTAGTTCCATAAAAATTTTAGAATTATTTGTTCTAGCTCTGTGAAGAATGCTGGTGTTACTTTGATAGGGATTACATTGAATATGTAGATTGCTTTGGGTAGTATTGACATTTTAACAATATTTGTTCTTCCTATCCAGGAGCATGGAATCTTTTTCCATTTTTTTGTGTCTTCTTCAATTTCTTTCATAAGCTTTCTATAGTTTTCAGTGTATAGATTTTTCACCTCTTTGGTTAGATTTATTCCTAGGTATTTTATGGTTTTTTGTGCAACTGTAAATGGGGTCGATTCCTTGATTTCTCTTTCCGTCGCTTCATTGTTGGTGTACAGGAATGCAACCGATTTCTGTGCATTGATTTTATAGCCTGCAACTTTGCTGAATTCATGAATCCATTCTAGCAGTTTTTTTGGTGGAATCTCTTGGGTTTTCCATTAGAGTATCATGTCATCTGCGAAGAGAGAGTTTGACCTCCTCCTGGCTGGTTTGAATGCCTTTTATTTCCTTGTGTTGTCTGATTGCAGAGGCTAAGACTTCCAATACTACGTTGAATAACAGTGGCAAAAGTGGACATCCCGTCTTGTTCCTGACTTTAAGAGGAAAGCTCTCAGTTTTTCCCCATTGAGGATGATATTAGCATTGGGTCGTTCATATATGGCTTTTATGATCTCGAGGTATGCTCCTTCTATTCCTACTTTCTTGAGGGTTTTTATCAAGAAAGGATGCTGTATTTTGTCAAACGCTTTCTCTGCATCTGTTGAGAGGATCATATGGTTCTTGTCCTTTCTTTTATTGATGTGATGAATCACATTAATTGTTTTGTGGATATTGAACCAGCCATGCATCCCAGATATAAATCCCACTTGGTCGTGGTGAATAATTTCTTTAATGTATTGTTGGATACGGTTGGCCAATATCTTGTTGAGGACTTTTGCATCCATGTTCATTAGGGAAATTGGTCTGTAGTTCTCCTTTTTTTTTTTTTTTTAAACTGAGTTGAATCCTCAGCAGCTTTTTTTTTTTTTTAAGTTTATTTATTTTTGAGACAGAGAGAGACAGAGCATGAACAGGGGAGGGGCAGAGAGAGAGGGAAACACAGAATTGGAATCAGGCTCCAGGCTCTGAGCCATCAGCCCAGAGCCCGATGCGGGGCTCGAACTCACGGACTGCGAGATCGTGACCTGAGCTGAAGTCAGATGCTTAACCGACTGAGCCACCCAGGTGCCCCTATAGTTCTCCTTTTTAGTGGGGTCTGTCTGGTTTTGGAATCAAGGTAATGCTGGCTTCATAGAAAGAGTTTGGAAGTTTTCCTTCCATTTCTATTTTTTGGAACACCTTACATGTGTTAACTCTTCCTTAAATGTTTGGTAGAATTCCTCTGGAAAGCCGTCTGGCCCTGGACTCTGGTTTTTTGGCAGATTTTTGATTACTAATTCAATTTCTTTACTGGTTATGGGTCTGTTCAAATTTTCTATTTCTTCCTGTTTCAGTTTTGGCAGTGTATATGTTTCTAGGAATTTGTCCATTTCTTCCAGATTACCCATTTTATTGGCATACAATTGCTCATAATATTCTCTTATTGTTTTTATTTCTGTTGTGTTGGTTGTGATCTCTCCTATTTCATTCTTGATTTTATTTATTTGGGTCCTTTCCTTTTTCTTTTTGATCAAACTAGCTAGTGGTTTATCAATTTTGTTAATTCTTTCAAAGAACAAGTTTCTGGTTTCATTGATGTGTTCTGTTTTTTTTTGGTTTCGATAGCATTAATTTCTGCTCTTATCTTTATTATTTCCTGTCTTCTGCTGGTTCTGGGGTTTCATTTGCTGTTCTTTTTCCAGCTCCTTAAGGTGTAAGGTTAGGTGTGTATCTGAGATCTTTCTTCCTTCTTTAGGAAGGCCTGGATTGCTATATACTTTCCTCTTATGACCTCCTTTGCTGCGTCCCAGAGGTTTTGGATTTGTGGTGTTATCATTTTCACTGACTTCCATATACTTTTTAATTTCCTCTTTAACTGCTTGGTTAGCCCATTCATTCTTTAGTAGGATGTTTTCTTTAGTCTCCAAGTATTTATTACCTTTCCAAATTTTTTCTTGTGGTTGATTTCGAGTGTCATAGCGTTGTGGTCGGAAAATATGCACGGTATGATCTCGATCTTTTTGTACTTACTTAGGGCTGATTTGTGTCCCGGTATTTGGTCTATTCTGGAGAACGTTCCATGTGTACTGGAGAAGAATGTATATTCTGCTGCTTTAGGATGAAATGTTCTGAATATATCTGTTAAGTCCATCTGGTCCAGTGTGTCATTCAAAGCCATTGTTTCCTTGTTGATTTTTTTTTTTTTAATTTTTTTTTTCAACGTTTTTTATTTATTTTTGGGACAGAGAGAGACAGAGCATGAATGGGGGAGGGGCAGAGAGAGAGGGAGACACAGAATCGGAAACAGGCTCCAGGCTCCGAGCCATCAGCCCAGAGCCTGACGCGGGGCTCGAACTCACGGACCGCGAGATCGTGACCTGGCTGAAGTCGGACGCTTAACCGACTGCGCCACCCAGGCGCCCCTCCTTGTTGATTTTTTGATTAGATGATCTGTCCATTGCTGTGGGTGGGGTGTTGAAGTCTCCTACTATTATGGTATTACTATCGATGAGTTTCTTTATGTTTGTGATTAATGGATGTATATATTTGGGTGCTTCCACATTTGGCGCATAAATATTTACAATTGTTAGGTCTTCTTGGTGGATAGACCCCTTGATTATGATATAATGCCCTTCTGCATCTCTTGATACAGTCTTTATTTTAGAGTCTAGATTGTCTGATATAAGTATGGCTACTTTGGCTTTCTTTTGTTGACCATTAGCATGATAGGTGGTTCTCCATCCCCTTACTTTCAGTCTGAAGGTGTCTTGAGGTCTAAAGTGAGTCTCTTGTAGACAGAATATAGATGGATCTTGTTTTCTTATCCATTCTGTTACCCTATGTCTTTTGATTGGAGCATTGAGTCCATTGACGTTTAGAGTGAGTACTGAAAGATGAATTTATTGCCATTATGATGTTTGTAGAGTTGGAGTTTCTGGTGGTATTCTCTGGTCTTTTCTAATCCTTTGTTGCTTTTGGTATTTCTTTCTTTCTTTCTTTCTTTCTTTCTTTCTTTCTTTCTTTCTTTATATTTTCATCTTTTCTCCCCTCAGAAATTTCCCCTTAAAATTTATTGCAGGGTGGTTTAGGGGTCACAAACTCCTTTAATTTTTGTTTGTCTGGAAGACTTTTTATCTCTCCTTCTATTTTGAATGACAGCCTTGCTGGATAAAGAATTCTTCTTTAGGGGCGCCTGGGTGGCGCAGTCGGTTAAGCGTCCGACTTCAGCCAGGTCACGATCTCGCAGTCCGTGAGTTCGAGCCCCGCGTCGGGCTCTGGGCTGATGGCTCGGAGCCTGGAGCCTGTTTCCGATTCTGTGTCTCCCTCTCTCTCTGCCCCTCCCCTGTTCATGCTCTGTCTCTCTCTGTCCCAAAAATAAATAAAAAACGTTGAAAAAAAAAATTAAAAAAAAAAAAAAAAAAAGAATTCTTGGGTGCATATTTTCCTGATTCAGCACACTGAATATATCCTGCCACTCCTTTCTGGCCTGCCAAGTTTCTGTGGATAGGTCTGCTGCAAACCTGATCTGTCTTCCCTTGTAGGTTAGGGACTTTTTTTCCCTTGCTGCTTTCATGATTCTCTCCTTGCCTGAGTATTTTGTGAATTTGACTATGATATGCCTTGTTGATGGTCGGGTTTTGTTGAATCTAATGGGGGTCCTTTGTGCTTCCTGGATTTTGATGTCTGTGTCTTTCCCCAGGTTAGGAAAGTTTTCCACTATGATTTGCTCACATAACCTTTCTACCCCTCTTTCTCTCTCTTCCTCTTTTGGTACCCCTATGATTCTGATTTTGTTCGTCTTTCATGAGTCACTGATTTCTCTAATTCTTAAATTGTGCCCTTTTGCCTTCATCTCCCTCTTTTTTTCTGCTTCATTATTCTCGATAAGTTTGTCCTCTATATCGCTCATTCTCTGTTCTGCCTTGTCCATCCTTGTCGCCGCTGCATCCATCCGTGATTGCAGCTCAGTTATAGCATTTTTAATTTCATTCTGGCTATTTTTTACTTCTTCTATCTGTGCAGAAAGGGATTCTAATCTATTTTCGACTCCAGCTATTATTCTTATTATCATGATTCTAAATTCTGTTTCAGACATCTTGCTTGTATCTGTGTTGGTTAAATCCCTGGCTGTCATTTCTTTGTGTTTTTTCTTTTGGGGTGAATTCCTTCATTTTGTCATTTTGAAGGGAGAGAAGGAATTAATGAGGTAGAAAAATTGAAATTAAAAAATTAAAATTAAAAAATATTAAAATTAAAAATTAAAAACACACACACACACAAATAGATGATGCTAGATCCTAGGTGTGTTTTGGTCTGTGTGTTGAAAGTGGTTTGACATATTAGAAAAAAAAGGGGGGGGAGGAAATCGTTTGAGAATTTGACAAAATGAATACACTGAAGTAGACTAAAATGAGATGATGGGGGTAAAATAGAATTTGAAAAAATATACACAAAAGTAAAGAATATAGTAGAAAAAAATTAAAGAAAATTATTTTTAATAAAAATTAAATATAAATATGAAGTTTCATTTTATGTATTTAAGAAAAAAGAAAAGAAACAAAAAAGAGAAAAAAAAAAGAAATCGTTTGAAAATTTGAAAAAGTGAATACACTGTAGTAGACTAAAATAAAATGATGGAAATAAAATAGAATTTGAAAAAATTTACATAAAAGCAGAAAATATGTAGTAAAAATTAAATAAAAATATTTTTAAAAGAAATTGAAAGTAAAAATGAAGTGTTTTCTCTTTCTGCATTCAAGAAAAAGAAAAGAAACGAAAAAGAAAAAAATAAAAAGGAAGAAAAAAAGGAAATTGTTTGAAAATTTGAAAATGTGAATACACTGAAGTAGACTAAAATAAAATGATGGAAGTAAAGTAGAATTTGAAAAAATTTACACAAAAGTAAAAAATACAGTAATAAAAATTAAAGAAAGGTATTTTTAATAAAAATTAAAAATAAAAATGAATTTTTTCTTTCTGTGTTCAAGAAAAAGAATTGTAAAAGAGAAAAAGAAAAAAGAAAGAAAGAAAATTGAATAGATGAACCTGCTAACAGATTGAAGTACGAATGAAATTGCTTCATTTTCCACTAGAAGTCAGTCTATGTGGCTCTTTCTAGTCCATAAATTAAGCTGGTGGTGAGACTTGTGTTCTTGAGAGTGAAGTTGGCCCAGTTGGGCGGGGCTCAGTGTAACAGCTCTGCTCTCCACTAGATGGCGCTGCTAGCCTACTGGGGTGGAGTGTTGAGGTGCTCCTAGGTGCATATGCGCATGCGCGGGCGAGATGAAAATGGCGTCTCCCAGCTACCCAGTGTGTTCTTCTGGATCAGCAATCGCGCACCTGTCCTCTGTCTTCAACTCTTGTCCACTCCCCGCTTTTTCACTCTCCGTGACCAGGCCCCAGGCAATACCTCTCTCCCAACTTTTGTCTCAGATGTGGCTGTTTTCTCCGGCCCCTTACTTCTGAAGGACTGCGGCTTTGACCCGTTCCGCCCCTCTGCGGGAGGGTCTCACCAAGCAATAACCGAATGTCGGCTGCACCCAGGGATGCCCGCTGGACCCTGCTGCTGCCGGTGCCCTGAGACTGCGGCCAGGTGCCAGCCCACCCCAGAAAAAGTTCGCGAGACAGTGTAGCAGCAGCGTTTCAGGGATTATGGGCACCAGGCTTCACCCTCAACGACCTTGTTCCAGCACCAGCGAATGTGGCCGTTTTCTGGGGTTTGCTGCAATCAGGTGGCTTCAACAGTTTCTACCAAATGTCCTTCCGGCAGTGGAACTGCTTTTCCCTGTGTGACCCGAGAACCTCCTGGACCCCACTCTGTTCCTGGGGATTCGCCCTTCCCACCAGAGCACCGCCAGGTATGAGCTGCAGAGTTGCAGCATTTGTGTTCCCCTTGTTTACAGTCTTAATGGAATTTAAACCCTCTCCTTTCTCCTTTCTCCCTTTTTGGTTTAGTCCCTGCGGCAGTTTCCAATTTTCTACTTTCTCCCCAGCTGCTTTTGGGGAGGGGTGCTTTTCCCATCTTCTCCCCGCCTCCCCAGTCTCCGTCCTTTCTCCACCCACAAAAGCGGTTCCCTACTTTTTGTGGCTTCTCGCTCCCTAAGTTTAGCTCTCCGCGCCACGTACCTGCTGAATTCTGTGGTTCAGGTTGTGCAGATTGTTGTGTTAATCCTCCAATCGGTTTTCTAGGTGTGTAGGATGGTTTAGTGTTGGTCTGGCTGTGTTTCTTGGATGCGAGACGCACAAAAAACTTCCATGTTGTTCCGCCATCTTGGCTCCTACCCCCATCAATTACTTATTTTTTAAGGTAAAAATGAGTCTATGATATTTCTGTTTGAACTCAGATTCTGAGAAGAAAAATTTGGAAAAATTCTAAGTAAATTTATGAAGCTGGTACATATCTGTCACTTAACAAGTTATTTTCTCTTTATTTCTCTTCTTTCCTTCCTCTCTATAACCTTTGTATTGGATCATTCTTTCACAGAAACTTCTGTATTAGTGTTAAAATTTAAAGGGAGATTTGAATATTAATAGAAATAAAAAGGCTTAGGGTAAAGAAATTAAAACTTAATGACTTGAGGCAAAGAGAGAGACCATGCTGTATATTTTGGGAGGTCAGATGGCCTGGATTGAACCCTTGATCACTCAGTCATCAGCTGAGAACACTGGGAAAGTCTCTTACATCCCTATTCCTCGATCTCCTTAGCTGAGTAATCAGCTAATATCTGTCCTTTGAACCTCTCAGTGATGTTTTACTAGTTATTTTTAAAGAAGGAGGAAGATTTTAAGTAAATGTCCAAATAGAGTAAGTTCTGTGCCGTTTCAAATTTGAGAAGTGTGAATCACTCAAAACTGCCAACACTATATTTATGTCAGGAGCGGCCCTCAGACGCACTCAGGATGCCTACTGTTCAGCCTTGACAGGCATGGTGATGAACCTCAAGAAACAATAGCACCAGAAACAGCAGTGAAAATACCCAGAGTAAATTTTTTGTTGAAGACAGAGTGAACTGGGTGTAAAAGTGCTTTTTAAAATGTGAAGTGGGTGAAAGAAGGTTTGGAGTTTTAGGATTAAGACACCTCTGGGGAAGGAACATATGTAGAGGTAGCTTCTCAGTCTATTCAGGAAATCAACTCTGGGGAGATACAGAGAGAGCCCAGCTCTCTTCTAGTAAGAGAGAAAAGGCATGCTGAATGAGCAAAGGCAAAGTACTTGCTGAATAATTTTTACTGTGAGGGTTGTGTGGTTAGATCACAGTGACACTGAGATGCTGAACTGACAAGTCTTCAAAATAGAGCATATCCAAATTAAAGAGAAAATATACATATATACACACATAGGAATATTATTCAAATGTATCAGGATGATATGCAATAACTCTCCACATCTGTCTGTAAATAAATGTAAATTGACTTTTAAAAATCCCTTTTGAGCATTCTGTCTAGACAGGTTTAAGGAATTTTGTTGTTGCACTGTTTGGTTTTTGATTTTTTTGATTTTTGTCTGCCAGCAGACAGGGATGGTTGCCAGTGCTTTGAAAGTAAGGAGTATCTGACACCTGCCTGGTGTGTGTTGAAAAAGCAACTATGCTTTGTGTCCCTTATCAACATGTGAAATACACAATCTCAAAAGGAGTTTCTGAGTATTTTGCATGGTGACATTGAGGGTAAAGCTTTATATAACCTCCTCATGAGGTTGCATTAAATTGTAGCTTAGGTGTTGAGCTTGAGGTCTTTGCAGGTCTTACCTGTATGCCATGTGGTATATCAAGAGAAGACTAATCCTATGAGCATGTCAAGATCAGTGTTGCTATTTCTGTTGGGGATCACGTTACCATAGTAATATCTTCCCTGTGGCTTATAAAAGACTTATTTTGATTAAGTGCTACTTTTATTTTATTCAAAATGAAATAGAGAAAGAATTATAATTTTTTTCTTTTTGTTTTTGCCTTCAGCCTTAATAGTAATTTCACGTAGAAGAACAAAGGTAATCAATGCATCTCTCTCTTTTTTTTTTAATGTTTATTTATTTCTGAGACAGAGAGAGACAGAGCATGAATGGGGGAGGGGCAGAGAGAGAGGGAGACACAGAATCCGAAGCAGGCTCCAGGCTCTGAGCTGTCAGAACAGAGCCCGATGCGGGGCTCGAAGTCACAAACTGTGAGATCATGACCTGAACTGAAGTTGGTCGCTCAACCGACTGAGCCACCCAGGTGCCCCAGTGTATATCTCTTTTTAGCAACTTTCTTTTACTTACTGCATGCTGGTTCCGCAGACCAACATCATCATATGAATGACTATGCGAATGAGTTAGTACCTGTGTATATTTTATTTTTCCTTTGGATTTGTGACTGCCCTGAGGCACTACTCAAATTTGGTCTGGATGTCAAGACTAGTGATGCCACACACCCACAAGGAAGGTATAAAGAAATGCATTACTTATGTAATAAGGCTTTCTCTGGGAAGCAGGGTAGACTCTGGAGAAGGTTCAAAAGTAGTTTGGGAGAGTTGGAAGGAAGAGCTGCCTTTGACTTTTATTGGAGTTAGGCTGTGGGGCCAGAACGAGTGGTTTCATACCAGATCCTGGGTTTGCTTGGCTTGAATTTCCTACCAGCACCAAGGGAGAGAGTGTTGTGGGCTCTCTTATTGGCTTGTCTGGATGGGAGTCAAGAGGAGAAAAGGGAGGGGTGAGGCTTGAAAGCTGTTAGTGAGCAAACACCAAAAATGGAGTCAGACATTTACAGTCTCTTCAGTGTATCTTTATTATCTAAGCAGACAGTAAAGACATGAGTGGAAATTGTGTGTGAATATAATTATCAATAAAAGAAAATGGCAGTTTGCGCTTCTTAAAGATTACATGTGTTTCTGGGATGGATGCTCTGGAACTATCATAGGGACACTTTTCTGTACCAACAGTGAAGACAGGTGAGGCACAGCCTAATGAGCCTAATGTTAAATGGTGCTCCCTACTTTTCTAACTCCTCCTTTCTTTTTCTTCATGGAGTTGGTGGATTGAAGATCATGATTTTCATGAAACATTACCGGAGCAGGGAAGTTTAAGGCTCCTTCCTTGTTCTGTTTTATTTTTTTTCCCCCAAACTCTCCCCACATGGCATTCCTCTTATTCCTATAGAAACTCAATGATTACAAATATATGTGTGTGGTAGGAAAAAGTGTACAATGTTTTATTTTTTATGTGCATACTATAAATTTATACCGTCATATTTTGCTATAGGTATGCATATTTTTTACTGAGTACTGTGTTTTAAAAATCATTCCATGTGGTTTTATGTAGATTTAGTTTGTTACTTCTGACTGCTGTGTAATATTTAATATTATGCTTATGGAACATTGTAGATATCCATTCCCTTAGTATAGACCTCTAGAAATCTCTTCATTAACCTATGCTCTTTTTATAATGCCCTAAGCTAACATTCTCTCCTCAGTAACATAAAAACATGTTTTCTTCTCAGGGGATGTGTGTGTGTGTGTGTGTGTGTGAGAGAGAGAGAGAGACAGACAGAACGGGATTCTGGCATCTTTCAACCTCTCTCTCGCTTTTGTGGTATCTATAAATCGAGTTCAGGCAAGGTAGCCAGCCATGAGCCTATGCTTGTTTACTACACTTTTGTACCTCAAAGAACTTTCCAACACTTGACTTCATTTGATTCTTATTATTAGTAAGTCAAATGCTATGATTAACTCCATCTTATTGCTAAGGCAACCAGCTTTTGGTGAAGACAAGTTGGAATAAGACCTAAATGATGGATTTCGAGTAACTCTAAGTCTTTTGATTTTTTTACACTGATTTAGGTTAGTCAGAATGAGCTACTACCAACCAAATTATGATAAATGGACCCCAGATTGTGGTATACTTTTTAGTGCTGGTGCTTAGTATTACCCAGAAGAAAAAATTCTTACAAGGAGATGAAATATTACAAATTATTACAGGATAAGAACTCACTCATAAACTTCCTGAATTGGACTTGCCTATCCTACTACAACCTAGTCTCTAAGCATAGTTTAATTCTAGCTATGAGGTATTAGCCTGCTGTAAGTTCACAAAGGTTCTGAGCGACCCCAATTGTATCTCATACAGTGTGTGAGACTTATATAGGAAGCTCTAAAATACAGCATTTAGTCAGTGTTATACGCCACTCAGTATAAGATTTAAGATGCTGGCTTAGGAATTCGGGAACATGGATTTCAGTGTTGCTTCCATCTCTAACTTGCTGTGTAAACTTGTGAGTATAATTTCACTTCATCAGACCGCAGTTAAAATTAGAGTGTTAGAGTAGATGATTTTAAAGCGTTTCTCCAAGTTGAAATTCTGTAGCTACAGTATATTGTTAATTTAAATAACAACTCTTAAATATTCCTCTGAATAATGAATTTAAAAAAATCTATAGCTTCATGTGTTTTGGTACAAGATGTAAGTTTCAACGATTCTCTACTGTTTTGACAGATAATTTTTATAAAATTTACACATTTTAAGAGTATATAAAGTAGAATAATGCTATACAACAATGTGCTAGGTAAGATAGTCAATTTTTAGGGGCGCCCAGGTGGCTCAGTTGGTTAGATGCCCGAGTCTTGGTTTTGGCTTAGGTCATGATCTCGTGGTTGGTGGGAATCAAGCCCCGCATCAGGCTCAGTGCTGATTGTGTGGGGCCTGCTTGGGATTCTCTGTCTCTCCCTTTCTCTCTGCCCCTCCCATGTGCTCACTCGCTCCCTCTCTCTCTCTCTCTGTGTGTCTCAAAATAAATAAATAAACTTAAAAAAAATTTTTTTAAAAGGATGACAAAAGTTTTAGAAATAATATGTTACTTCTACATGGGTGAAAGCAACAATTTCTGATATTCAGAGAATGGTATACAAACTACACACTCAAGGATAGTTTTGTCATAACAGAAAACAAACAGAAAGTTAATAGGTACACAATCACAAAAGTCTCCATCCTGGAAATGAAAGAAAAAAATGAGCGGTATCGATTCACCACTTATTAGGTAAGATTCTTTGAAGTCCTGTTATGACTCAGACCAGTGTGTCTGTACTGCAGCCGCACAGGAACAAAGATCGTCCGCTGCTTCATACATTTCTGGGATTCCTTTTACTAGCGGCATTCTCAGTGTTAGACCCTGGATTCCCACTAGCAAGCCCAGACAGAGGAGAGCAAGATTGAGAGGCTTAAAGCATGCAGTATGGAAAAGAAAAGTGGTAGACGGTTTCTTTCTAACAGTATAGAGTAGGTGACTTTTTTGTGTAACACTCAAGCAGCTAGTACACGAAACAGAAAGAATTTGAATTCTGGCACAGTTCTACTGGTTGTGGGAGGTGTCGGCAGCTTTTTAAGCTTTACGACCCTCAGCTTCATCATCTCTACAATGGAAATGATAGCACATATTATTTGGAAAGATTTAGAGTAAATATTTTTAAAAGATCTGTAGTGCCTGCATCATATTTTGTGGTTTTTCTAATTATACTTAGTATTAATATCTCATAGGGAGTTTCATGGTACTAATAAACAGAGAGAATGGAAAACTCTCTTAAGTTCACAACGGTAAGCTTATACAACACTTGAGTTTGTTGCCACTGCCTAACTTTTCTCTGCTGGGAAGAACTACCTTGAACAGTTTCCTGTGAACTGGGGGCCAGGCCGTGGTTACTCCTTGCCTTTGACACAGACATACATGCGCCAGTGTGCAAACTGACACCAAACATACGTCCAAAGGTCTGACCCAGCTTGAAGTCACCTTGTACCACTCTCTCTCTGACTGGAGTTCACAATTCTCCCTGCTATACTCACAAGCAAACTGTTGGGGACCTGGGCACATCCCATTGTGTGTCTTCTGCAAAACGATTCCCTCAGACATGTCGCCTGCTTCTTGACAGTGAGTGAAAGGTTGAAAATAAAGAGATTGCTATTATCATAACCTATATTAGAAGAATTAGAATTAAGGGGTGCCTGGGTGGCTCAGTGGGTTAAGCGTCTGACTTTAGCGGCTCAGGTCATGACCTCATGGTTTATGAGTTTGAGCCCTGCATTGGGTTCTCTGCTGTCAGCACAGAGCCTGCTTTGGATCTCCTGCCCCCTCTCTCTCTGCCCCTCCACCACTCATGCTCTCTTTTTCTCTCTCAAAAATAAACAAACATTAAGAAAAGTTAAAAAAAAAAAGAATTAAAACTGAAACAATTGTTATTATTTCTCTGCTGAGTCAGGTCAAGAGAGTATTCTAATATGAGCAAAATCTCACTGATCTTGAGAACTGATCATCCAGCAGATGACAGAATATAGGACAAGCACAGAGAGGAATAGACACAGAACCTTTGTGTCCTCATTTGTTCTCTCCCGACCGGTCAATAGCCAACTCTGTTCAACTGCTAAAGTTATCCCACACAGGGTGAGGGAAGAATGTGATATTTATTTTATTTTAGAGTCAGGCAAAGACTGGGTATAAAAAATTTCACAGAAATCTTAAAAATATGGTAAAATACTACAAACAAAAGCAGCATTTGTTACCTTTGGTCTCATATCAAGTGTATTCAGTAAATTTTGGAAAACATCATGTTATGACAATAGAACCTGTCTGGAGTGTATGTTGATGTGATTGTTTGTGTATCTCTTTTTGTCTGCACATAAAACTGATTTTGACCTCTGTAGCTCATGACTTTTCATCTCCTACTATTATATGCCATCATTTACTCAATAATCAGATCAGAGAAACTTTTACCAGAGTCTACAATGACTATGTTGGTTATGACGTGAATCCACAAAATGGCACGAAACATCAGAAAAGGGAACAGATGTGAGAAGTTAGAGTCGACACAGCCCATTAAAATCGCTCTGCCTTTATTAACTGAAAATGCAGCAATTCAAATGCATCTTAAGTGAAAAATGCACCTTATGTCACACCACACTCTATTTTTCATCGCGTAGCTCACTCCTGGGCTTGAGGGGCTAATTTCAGATTGTGTTCGAGACTCCCATGGGGACTCCAGCTGCATATGTTATAGAGGCAGAAATCAAAGGGGAAAAGGTCTTCTTGTGTCTGTACAGTGGTTCTCTGACAGGTTTTCTGATGTCAGAGAAAACAATGACCTGTGTGGGTGATTATATGTGTAAGGGGGAATAGCTTATTAATCATTATTCCTTCACGTTTTAGTTTTTAGTATAGTATTCATATGTAAATGTAAACACTGTAACCTCAGCTAACCAAAGCATGGGGATTTATGAAAAAGAAGGAATACCATATCTCTCATTTACCATGACTGTAAGAACCAGCCCAAATACAGTTTTCTGAAAATCAATTTGAGTTCCAAAATAAACTGAATATACTCTGCCTTTATTTTCTCTTAATGTCAAAGATGGTGACATAATCAGAAGAGCCTTTAAAATACCCCAGTTCAAATCCTGACTCTACTACCTTTTAGCTATGAATCACTTGAAAAAAAATCACAAAAACTCTATGATCATCAATATTAAGTGATATGGGAATGGAGTTTATCACATCTAATTCTTGTGAAAGTCTGACCTAAAATGTCTATCCCAAGAAATGCTAATTTTTCTTCTGTCTTCTTTCTCTTCCTTCCTTCCCTCTCCCCATCCTCCTTTTTTCCCTCTGCCTTTTTTCCCTCTTTGAAGTGAGATGTACATGTAAAATCCATCTTATTCCACAAGCATGTCAGTTGACACACGGAAAAGTACTAAACTTTTCTGTCTTTTTCCTTCGCCTATAAAGCTTTTACTTACAAACTTTATCAGTTACATCAAATAAAATACATGTGAAAGTCCCCTCGTGTAAGTAAATATTCAAAAAATAGATTTCTTTCCTTCATTTGTTAAATTTTCTGTAAACTTTGTGATTTTAGAAAACCATTGAGTTTATATACATTTTTACTATTCCTACTTCTTTGACTTATTGAGAGAGAAATTTGGGATGGTACATGACCTTGGTAATAGAAAGGAATATTTAAAAACTCTATTCAAAAATACTCGCTAGGTATGCCCTAATACCCAAGCACTGTTCTCAAAAACTAGAAACATAAGCGTGAACAACATGGACAAAGCCCCTTCTTTATGGAGTAGCATTTTAGAGAGGAAGAGGCAGAAAAACAAAACAAAAGAGATGCAATGAATAAACAAGTTTCTGGCTAAGAACCAATTTAGGTAGTCTAGTGATTTTTTTTTTTTAATTTTTTTTTTCAACGTTTTTTATTTATTTTTGGGACAGAGAGAGACAGAGCATGAACGGGGGAGGGGCAGAGAGAGATGGAGACACAGAATCGGAAACAGGCTCCAGGCTCCGAGCCATCAGCCCAGAGCCTGACGCGGGGCTCGAACTCACGGACCGTGAGATCGTGACCTGGCTGAAGTCGGACGCTTAACCGACTGCGCCACCCAGGCGCCCCGGTAGTCTAGTGATTTTTGAAAACCATCATAAAAATGGAAAGCTAGAAAGTAATTTATTTAACCTCCTATAAAAATTGCAGTGGATTTATTAACCTCTTTAGAAGAACTTTATATCATTATTTTAACCAATCTTTTTTTTCTTTCCTGGTTTTCAGCAACAATTCTCAGTTTTCAAAAATGTTGATTTCAGTGAATGCCTTCATTCAACAAATAAATAAATCTGCTATTTAGGACTTCTGGTTAGACTCTTAATGTCTAACTGAACCTATTACACACCTGCTAACCTGGGCTAAGTTTCTCTTAGAAACACAATTAATCAAAGATGAGGCTGATTTATCCTAGAAAGGTTAATAAAGTAAGTAATGCTTTCACGTTCTTTCCAGATCCACCAGGAACTTGGGAAATCAATTATTTTAGGAAATCTTGCAACACAGCACAGCCACCCTGTTTTATATCTTTGTTATATTGTTAACTACCCTTAATGTTATTCTCCCTAGTCATTGATTCTCTCCCATGATTTCTTTTCGAAACCCGTTTATTTTAAACTCTGGGGCAATTATTCTTTTTACTTATTTTGTGTTGAATAAATGGGTTTTAAATAATCTCCCACTACTTTGAAAATAATTTTCATCAATTTTCCCTTCCTGAATCCTTGATGCTCACCCAAGGAAACCACCTCCCCAGGTAGCCCGTCCTATGGATGTAATTCATTCTTCACTCCCATATAATTTGAGAGCAGGAAGTTGCAAGTCCAAATCTGTTTCAATTTTTAATGCATCATTCAGAATATTGCTCCTCTACCAAGGGAATCTCATGGGAACTTGCTGTAACCCACTCTGTTCTCCATTCTTATTCCCAGAGAAATTCCATCTTTATGATTTGACATCTTGAAGCTCTTGACAATGTAAACCACTTTCTCCTGAAAATTCTTCCCTTTCTTACATTTCCTGAATTTCCACCATCTTTTTGGTGATGACTGTTTAGGTTGTTTGGTCATTTCCTTTGATTCTGCTCATCCCTTGCACTATTCATCGGTCTAGGCCAGAGATGTGAGTATGCTTCTCGACTTCTCCATCTTTGTGATCACCAGCTTGAGTTGGTCTTTAAAGTCAGACCGTAGGGTATGTGTCCAATGTATTTGCATATACATTATGTTTTATTTATTTCTGTTTTAAAGCTCACTTATTCATTTGGGGAGAGAGAGAGAGCATGAGCATGCGCATGAGTGGAGGAAGGGCAGAGAGAGAGGGAGAGAGACAATCCCTAGCAGGCTCTACACTATCAGCACAGAGCCCAATGAGGGGCTTGAACTTACAAACCGTGAGATCATGATCCAAGCCAAGATCAAGAGTTGGACGCTTGGTTGACTGAGCCATCCAGGTGCCCACATTATGTTTTATTTCTGTAAATTTCAGGATCTGATCTAAGCCAAAGTAGATAGCACATCTGTGATCCTTTTACTTTTTTGTTGTTTAGTCAGTATGCCTAGAGATGTAGCCACGTGTGCACCTTGGGAAAGATGATCTGTTTGTCCCCTAGGAGATCTCACAAGTTGGCCTCACTTTAATTAATAGGCTTTAAGTCAGTGTCTGGTCTTTTTGCCTGCAGGCTCTGACAACTTTGTAGCATGCTCTCATCTCTCACAGACTCAAGTCACTTAAGTTGAACTTAGGTTCAAGACTTGCTTTCTGTAATCAAGATGCCCACTTCCTTGTTGCATGGTTGTACTGTCACAAAAACTGGAACACATGATTCAACAGTAGCAGTGCATTTGCTCTGTGAATAAAGCTGTAATGTGGGATCTCACTAGAATTAGAAAGTCAAATTTTAGGCATAGCGTCAGAGGCACGAGCTAACATACCTTCATTCACTTATCTTCACACTGGGTCAGCTTTATCCATGGAACCTGAATGATCCAAATCCACGGGCTAAGATTCCTTCTTTTCCAGGACACTATGAAAATGCCAAAATTGGCTGCTCTGACACTTCTTTATCTTTTGTCTACAGCATTTCTCCAGGTTATGGCTGTCACCCCCATTCTGACAGGCTCCTTTGTTTAGCCACATTAATACATTAGATTGGCCTGCGGTGTATTCTGCTTCCTAAGGTGATCTGCATAGGTTTTCTTTGATCCAAGCTAGATAAGAGGAACTTACATACCTCTTAATCCTAAATTCTTTTGAATTCCTTGGTGTTATTCTCAGGCAATACAAAGAAAATAGTTCCTTACCTTTGACAAAATGATTTTCATTTCTTTTTCTATTTTATTTTATCCTAATGATAACTGAGCTCCTTGGTCTAGTGGTAGATAGCTACTTTCTTATTTTACAAATGAGCAAATAAAGACATCAGGATAAAACTGAAAATTGAACTTCTGGCTACCACGTCTAAAGCAGAGGATTCTGGCCAACAAATTTGGATTAGGGTGGCTTTGGCTATTTTCATTCAGTAAACATGATTATAAACACATTCCCACTGAGTTTAATGCCACATAGACATCTATCTATATCTATATCTATATATATAGATAGATATAAATATCTATCTATCTATAGATATAAACTATCCATAGATATAAACCAGATATAAATATCTATGGGTAGATATAGATAGTTATATATGTCAGAATATTTATATCCATGATAATTGGCCTATTTTATTTCCTCAAAACATTTTTTCACATTTAAATTAACTCTGATAGAGACAGAAAGAGCGTATGAAGGCCGATGAGTGAAGCATTGTTATTGTCAGGAGCATCAATTCTAATCCTTCTTCTACTAAGAATTGTGGATGTAAAGTTGTACTTGTCATTTTCTTCCTTCTTTTTCTTTTTTTCTCATCCATAGTGGAATATTAATCTTCAGATATTATGGACCTAGTTTTCTGATAGCCACTTATCCTCTTTTCCTCTCACTTTTTTGACTAACATAACCAATTAGTCTGGCTATGACTAGAGTAGATAGGTATATTCTTCCTTTTGTCCTCTATAATAAGATTAATGGAATATCTTTATTCTATACACTGATAAAATTTGTGGGCATACTTTCTATATTAGTCAGAAACACATTACTAAGCATAGAAAAATTGCACATATGTTTTATAAGTGTATAAGAGTACATATTTTATATATAAATATAACTTCTTATTGATCAAAGCCTTATAATTAGATATTCATAAATGAGGTATCCTATAATGGTTAGTGTATATTAGCATCAACAGATTACAGTGTATACATACATAAAATTCAGTTCAGTTTAAAAGCTCCTTCTTAAGAAGGAGCGATGGGAAGTCTGTGCTCACATTATGGTGTGCTGGGATGGGTAATAGGGCTGGGTTTAGGGGTAAGTACAAACATGTTATATATATGTTATATGATGTATATCATATAACCACGATGCAACCTAAACTGACAAAAGTCATATAGATACTGCATAGGGTAATTAAAATGAGACCATTAAGTAGAAATCTGAACAAAAATGGAGAATTCTAACCTCAGATACATAATTATTCTTGACTTTTGTATGGACCACCTTCAAAACAATTTGAGCAGTTCAATGGCTTTATCAACAGAGAAGATTGGATCTTCAGGGATTACATCATTATTTAGCAAAAGTTTCTAAGGTAACAGGAGAGAACTTTTACTTTATTCAGTTTTTTTACTTGACGTAATATAGCACTGACAAGTTTCTTTTTATGTATTTGTGTATCAACTTCCAACTTTTGAGAATCTTAAAAGATAATTACGTTTTCATTAACAATGTCATCGAAAAAGAATAAAGCACTTGGGAATAAGTTTAATAAATGAAGTGCAAAACGTATACTCTGGAAACTGTAAAACATTGTTGAAAGAAATTAAAGAAGATTTAAATAAATGGGAGGGGTGCCTGGGTGGCTCAGGATGTTAAGCATCTGACTTTGGCTCAGGTCATGATCTCACAGCTCATGGGTTGAATACCCACGTTGGGCCCAGAGCCTGGAGCCTGCTTCAGATTCTGTGACTCCAGCTCTCTCTCTACCCCTCCCCTGCTCACTCTCTGTCTCTGTCTCTCAAAAAAAAAAAAAAACATTAAAATAAACAAACAAACAAATAAATAAGAAAGCATCCCATGTTCATAAATCAGAAGATATCACATTCTTAAAATGACAATACTCTCTGAACTGACGTATAGATTCAATGAAATTGCTATTAGAATCCTAGGTAATTCCTTTTTGAAATTGAAAAGTTGATTCTGAAATTCATATGCATTTGCAAAGGACTCAGAATAGCCAAAACAATGTTGAAAAAGAAGAATAAAGTAAGAAGAGTCATATTCTCTGATTCCAAAACTACTACAAAGCAATAATAATCAAGGCAGTGTGGTAATAGTAGAAAGAGAAATATATAACTCAATGAAAAGGAATTGAGAGTCAAGAAATAAGTCCATAAATATATCTTTGGTCAACTGACATTTGACAAGGGTGCCAAGACCTTCCAATGGGGAAAGAATTGTCTTTTCAATAAACCACGTAGAGGCAAGTGGATTGTCACTTGCAAAAGAATGAAGTTGAACCTTTACTTCATTGCATATTCAAAAACTAAATCAAAATGGATTAAAGACCTAAATATGAAAGCTAGATTATAAAACTTTCACAAGAAAACATTTGGCTAAATATTCATGACATCGAAAAAGCATTCTTAGATATGACAGTAAAAGCATAAGTAACAAAAGAGGAATAGATTAAATTAGACTTCATCAAAATTAAAAGCTTTTGTGCTTCACAAAATACCATGAAGAATCCACAGACAGGGAGACAAATCGCAACTGATATATATGATAAGGGATTTGCATCAATGATACATAAAGAACCCTTAAAATGTAATAATAAAACATAAATAACCCAATTAAGAATGGGCACAGGATCCGAAGCGGTATTTCTCCAAGGAAATTATACAAGTGGCCAATAAGCACACGAAAAGATTCTCAACACCATTAGTTATCAGGGAAGTGCAAATCAAAACCGCATGAGATATCACTTCACACCTGCTAGGATGGCCAGAATAAAAAATTCAGAAAAAAAGTGTTAGTGAGGATATGGAGAGATTGGGATTCTCATATGCTGCTGGTGGGAATGTAAAATGGTGCAGTAGCCGTGGAAAACAGTCTGGCAGTTCTTCAAACGATTAAACACAGATTCACCATATGACCAGTAATTCCACCTCTAGGTATTTACTCAAGAGAAATGAAAATGTATGTCCACAGAAAACCTTGAATCTGAAAGTTTATGGCAGCATTATTCACAATAGCTGAAAGGTGGAAACAAACCAAATATCCACCAACAGACAAATGGATAAACAAAATATGGTGTTTACATACCGTGGGCTTTTACTTGGTCATACAAAGAAATGAAGTGCTGATACGTGTTACAACATGGATGAACCTCGAAAATATGCCAACTGAAAGAAGTCACAAAATACCACATATATGATCCAATTCATATGAAAATCCAGACTACGAAATCGATAGTGATAGAAAGGATATTAGTAGTTTCATGGGACTGGAGGGGGGTGAGGTGAGAGGATCGAATGGTGATGGCTAAAGGTTACAGGGCTTCTTTTTTAAGAGGATGAAAACATTCTAAAATTGACTGTGGTGATGTTTGCACGTATCTGTGAATGTACTAAAAACCATTAGATTTTACACGTCAAATGAGTGAATTATATGATGGAGTGTATTTCAATGAACTATTAGAAAATATAATTACTTTTCAGATGACTAAGAATGGCTAGAAGATTCATTATGATTGAATATAAAATATATTCAGCTTTTTAAAAGCAAATATAAAACTAATTATAATTATATTGACTTGTTTGCTTTAGAAAGATTTATTACTCATTTATTATCTGCAGATTGAAGGTTAGGCTATTTAAAACCATTGAGCAAAATCCTAAAAAGCTTCATTTTCAAAATTGAAAGGATTCACTTTTCTTTAATTTTGTAGTACAAATGTGATGATTTCCACATCTGTTCCCATCTATACTTGAAGAGAACTTGGTTATGACAAACTCCTACATGAAATTCTGTAATGATTCTTAGTTGTGCCCAAGATAAAGACCAACTTCTGAACTGTTGCTCATCTAGGAATTGACATAGATATCTCTTGTTCTCTGTACACAAACTGGGTTTAAGTGCCCCTCCTAGATGCTGCCACAGGGACATCACACTTACCACACTGCATTATTATTTTCATAAAATTTACCTTTTTTACATTTGGTGATTTTTTGTTTTATTATTTTATTCTCAGCATGTATCACGCCTGTCACAAAATATGTGCTTCATCAATGCTTGTGAATGAAGGAATAATTGTTGCAAAAGGCAACTTATCAGGTGGCTGGATAAAAATATGAAGATGCTAATTGATCAATGCATCACCAATTAAATTTATTTTAGGCATGACATTAAAAACTGTGTCTTCTCTGCATTTCTTACTACATTTCTACCTCGAAGAAAAATAAAATACATGCCTCATTCAACACAATAGTCTTTTTTCAATGGTTTGATGGATGATGAAGAAAAAGAAATCCAGTCTACAAACCCTGACTGCCAACCATCAACTGTATGGAGAACAATACTATTTCTAATCTCTCACAATGCAAAACATAAGTGAAGTTTTCCAGTTTTGACTTTGTGAACTCCTCTAAAAAGTATACTTCATCTTTTTATCCCTGTGTTTACTCTAGGGCTTGGTCTCTAATGGGGCTTGGTTGGTGGTGGGAGGGAATGAATGATAGAAAGTGAAAGTAAAATGAAAAATCTAGATTGTCTTATGAATTCAGTTACAATTTCCAATTTGGTGCTTTGTAAAATGGTGACTCTGAATTTTATTGGGGAAGAATTCTGATTGTATTGATTAAGCAATTCAGTTGACTGCTGTATTTGCATCAGAGAATCAAAATATTGTGATATAATCATGATAACTTGGCCAAAATCTTAGTCCCTAGTTTTTGTAGGTATTAGTGATAATTTATCTTTCTAATGCAAACCTCAGAAATGATTTTCATTTACATGGGAATTTTATGCAACTCTCTTTATCATTCGGCCCTCTTTTTCTGTGCACCAAATTACTTTATGGTTCATATATATTCTTGTATAGTTAATTTCATTATTCTAGCTTTATTGTTTACATCAATGACTTACATTACTTTGATACCCAAATTATATTTATTATTATTATTATTTTGCTATTTTGCACCATTGAAGCCAAAAGGAAACATTTAAACAAATGGTTATTTTAATGATACCTACATACTAGCTTCAAATGTAGTGATTACTCTTCAGAAAATGGAAGACGAGATCATATTTCAGCAATCTTAGGCTTTTTAAAATAAAATTGGATTTCATGAAGATGGGTGCATCTGACATTTTTTTTTCTATTTCTGGGTTTTAGCCTCCTCATAGCGGTTTTTATTCTTTATTGCTTCTCCATCTGACTCAGGAAGTTGGGAGAAATGTATGGAATTTAAATATTTGAGTTTTTTTTTCTCCCCAAGCTTCAGAAGATCCTTGCTATAGTTTCTGGGTGACGAAGTCCGTGTTATCTCCTAAAAAAGATTTATCTTCCTTGTCACCCAGTTTCACTACTACCTGTATGCTTCCTTGTCAACAGTCCTCCTCCTCATCTCTCTCAAGATGACTTTTCCTCTGTAGATCTGTATATACGCTAAAGGACTTGGAAGAAAAGATTGGAAAAAAACAATACAGTTAAATATAAAACATAATATAAAATATTATTGCACAAAGCTTTTAGAAGAAAAAAAAAGAGAAAATCTTTATGATCTATGCCTAGATAAAGAATTCTTAGAATTACCATAAAACATAAAGTTGAAAAGTTGGACTTAATCAATTATTTAAAAATTTTGCTCTGCAAAAAGCCCAAAGGATTAAGAGGATGAAAAGATGAGAGAAATTATTTGCAAAACACGTATCTGGCAAAAGACTAGTGTCTAGATAATAATAATTTTAAAAAAACCTCTCAAACTCAACATTAACAAATACACATATAAATAGCCTAAATAGAAAATGTACAAAAGACAAACAGAAATTTCATCAAGATATCATACAGATGGCAAATAAGCACAAGAAAAGTGTTCAATAGCACTGGCCATCAAGGAAATGCAAATTAAAACCACAATGAGATATCATTACACAGTGGATCAAATAAAAATTGGTGACAACACCAAATGCTAGCAAAAATACAGAGGAATTGACTCACTCATACATTGTTGGTGAGTATGTAAAGCAGTACACCCACACTGGGACACAGGTTGGCTGTCATTTTTTTTTTTTTTTTTAACGTTTATTTATTTTTGAGACAGAGAGAGACAGAGCATGAACGGGGGAGGGGCAGAGAGAGAGGGAGATACAGAATTGGAAGCAGGCTCCAGGCTCTGAGCCATCAGCCCAGAGCCCGACGCGGGGCTCGAACTCACGGACCGCGAGATTGTGACCTGAGCTGAAGTCGGATGCTCAACCGACTGAGCCACCCAGGCGCCCCGGCTGTCATTTTTATAAACTACCGCATGCAACTACCATACTGCCCAACTCTTACAGTCCTGGTCACAGAAAAACCTGTATATGAACATTTATTGCAACGTAATTTGTAATGACCAAAGACGGGAAACGATAAAAAAAAATCCTTCAATGGGTCTAATGTTAACTTACGCTACATTTATATCATGGCATAGGACTCTGCAATATATAATGAACAAACTGTTGATAGATGTAACAACTTGGATGAATCTTCAGAGAGTTATAGTGAGTGAAAAACACTAATCCTCAATGTTACATACTGTATGATTCTACTTATATAGCAACCTTAAAATGACACAATTATAAAAATATAGGACAAACTAGTGGTTTTTCAGGAATTTGCGACTGGGGAGTATTAAGAGATGCATGTGGGTTAAAGGGAGGGCAGTATCAGGGATACTCGTGGCAATAGAAATGTTCTGTATCTTGACTATTGTATAGAACTCAGTACACACACAAGCCTGCCCACGCAAGTATAAGGAAAACTGCAGAAATCTGAATAAGATAGGTGGATTCTATGTCAATATTCTGCAATGTTGTACTCTGGTTTTGGAAGATGTTTCCATTGGGGGAAAGATGGGTAAATGGTACGTGAGATGTCCCTGTATTATTTCTTCCACTGCATATGAATTTATAATGAGGTAAAAAATTTAAAAAAACTTAATTAAAAAACAGAAGAAATAACCATTCACTTAACATTTTGTAATGCCTTTATTTCTCCTACATTTCTACTTTCCTGCTTGTTTGGTACTTCTAACTTTAGAAAGGTGATATAACATAGTTCAGTATTTTAGAGATAGATAGGACATTTCCATCGAGAAGTCTCAAATATCAGCAGATGAGGTCTAAACAAGTGAAATGCCCAATTTGCAGTCACTCAATAGCAGCAGTGAAAAGATATCAGTTTCCTGCCTTCCCTCAGACCACCAGGGCATTTTACATTCTGAATGCTGAAGCAACATGTTGTTATTTCATGGGAATAAATTAAACCTCTAAGTATATTGATGCCCTGAAAGGAAGTCAATGCAGATAACCTCTTATCCCCAGAGTGGGAAACACTGGCTTGTTATCTGCAGGCTCAGGAAAAGAAAATCTTTATGAAAAAAGGTATTAGGTAAAAGAATTAGACCTAAGGGAAACCATAAAAAAACAGATCAATTAGAATTAATTAAAAGTCTGGATTAAAGAAAATTCTTTAAAGTAATAAAATTTTGGTCCAATTATGATCCAAGCCTAGAGGAATTTGCTAATGTTGGGAAAGAGAAATATTAAGTGTTAAATAGCTAAAGAAATCCAGAATGGCTGAGGTCTAGTGTGTATGAGAAAATGATGCTGGTCCCATAAAGTGGGGCCACTTTAGGAAGGTCATACTATGGAAACTTTAATCACAAGAAAAATAGCTCTGCAAGATAGTGAACAGAGGAGAGAAATGAGCATATTTGCCTTTCAGAAACACCTTGTTGTCTCTCCACACAACCTCATGTTTGATTTAACGAGTAGCTCTTCTACAGCTGTCTTAACAATACTGTATAAATATATTTCAATAGGTAAAAACAATGAATGAAGAAAATTTTTTGAATGGGTTCAAATAGTTCTGCTATTTTAAATAGCTCTAGAAAAAGTCTTCCATGATGCTCTAGTAGTTAAAAAACAAGCAAGTCATTAAATTATAGGTATAGTATAAATTCCATTTTTGATAAAAACAATAAAAAACCATAACCTATACATATATTTACATATTTATTTATATTATAAATTTATATTAATATATTATATGTATATATTTTAATATATATTAATATATTTGCAAAGGCAAGAAAAAACATGTAAAACAACAAATTAATAGCAGTGATTCCATTAGAAGATTAGGAATCAAGGAGAGACAGCAAATTTTAGTTGAACGAAAGCAATATTTTTTGAGTGGTTGAATACGTTTTACCTGTGAAATTCAAATGGTGGATATACATGAACTGAGTGAAACCAGTAGAGATGCTTCAGAGCATCACTGTCCAATAGAAATGTACTGCAAATTACAAATGTGAGTCACATATGTATTTTTAATACTTTCTAGTAGCTACATTAAAAAGTAAAAAGAAGCATGAAACTATTTTAGTTCATATATTTTATCCCAATGCATCCAAAATACTATCATTTCAACGCGTAACCAATGTAAATATTAATGAGATATTTTACATTGTTCTCATATTAAGTCTTTGAAATCCAGTGTGTATGTATTTTATACTCATAGACCCATTTCAGGTGCTTAGTAGCCTTACATCAATAGTAGCTACCATATTGGACAGTGCAGCTCTAGAGGAAACTGATGGTTTTGCTCCTGGTAAATTTCACTGGCAGAGACAACGTCACTCTTAGTCAACTCACTGGGAGCATGACCATATTTGGCCCTGGTCTCATGATCTCAACCTTGGGTCACCTTCATATTTTCCAGCTCTATCATTTTTCAGTTGGGAAGGTTTAATTTTATTTTATACATTTTTATTGTTGCTAATGTGTATATAGCATTATCACAAAATCTACAGTAGAAGTGAAAATGACAAAGTGTATTTTTTAGAAAATGGTAAGAAACCAGTTTTTTTTGTTTTTTTTTTTTAAATCCATAAACACAATTTTGTTGGGAGAAAAGAGTAATATATTCCAAATTTTGGCTGTGGAAAGTTTGAACAACTACAAAAATCTTCTACTGAAGGAGAGGGCAAAGAAGAAAAAATTCCACAAAAATAAAAATTCATTACCCAAAACATTTAGAACCTGATATCTCATCTGAATATCTAGATGAAGAGTTTTTCTTTAAACTCCTACTCGACCACTTAATAGCAGGGTAAATCTGAATAACTGCCATAAACCCTTAAGTGCCCTTAACCTTTGTTTTTCCAGTGACCTATGGAGAACTTATTTAATAATGTTCCATTTTTTATTTATTTATTTATTTATTTTTTTTTTTTTTTAATTTTTTTTTTTCAACGTTTATTGATTTTTGGGACAGAGAGAGACAGAGCATGAACGGGGGAGGGACAGAGAGAGAGGGAGACACAGAATCGGAAACAGGCTCCAGGCTCTGAGCCATCAGCCCACAGCCTGACGCGGGGCTCGAACTCACGGACCATGAGATCGTGACCTGGCTGAAGTCGGACGCTTAACCGCCTGCGCCACCCAGGCGCCCCATTAATGTTCCATTTTTTAAAAAGTCATGCGATAACACTATATAAACAAAGTTCATTGTAGTTTATTGTGAAATAATTAAGATAATATATTTGAAGTTGAATTTAAAGAGACTTCCAGAGATTAACTTTTAAATGTAAATTACTGGGAGGTCTGAACTTTGGAAAATAGAAGTCAAGGAAAAAAATGTAATAAGTTAAACAGAAGAAATAATTTTCAAAATGGTGAAATATATTCATAAATTTGGCTTTTTAAAAACTTGAGTCATTGTAAACATATCGACAGAGACACACGGATGGTTTTTGCTCAGTTGATTTTTAGGGATACAGTCTGAACTGTATAAATTGTTCTGCAAACACATGTACAAAAACTAAGAATGGGCAAAAGTCATGGAACTGGACAATCATTCGCTCAACTAAATCCCAGAATTAGTAAGGATTATTGAATATTAGAAGAGTGCATCTTTATATCACTGGTTACCCATATTCCTTCTACACTGGCTGGAAAATTGACTGCTTCTTGGAGAATAATATGGCAAGTTTCTTTCTTTATACCCTAACAGTTACCCAAGGTATTTGTTAGGATTTGTGTGTTCGATTACTAAGGTATGTCCGTATCACTAAAGCTGCTATCTAGGTCAAGGCAAGAAAGTGGGTATGCTTTTGCAGTAGTTTAATTGCCAGCCAATAAATAAAATATCTAATTTAAGAAAATTTGATATACAAATATCCAACTTATGAAACAGTTACATTTTAGAGCATGATTATCACTTTGAAAAATAATTCATCATTTTACAAAATATTTCACTACCATGTTTTCTTTTTTTACGTAACCAGTTCCCTACTGCAGTTAATACAGAATTATTAACACAGATATTTTCAGGAAAACATCTATCACAAATAAAGAGGTCCATCTTCATAGCATTTTTTTCTTGAAAATGGGTTTTCCAAAATACATGATAAGTGAAGTGCTGTGAGTATAACCTAGTTCTATTAGAGTTAACTGAATTTTCTAGACACTTTTCCACTTAACCCTGGCTATGAATAAATAAGTGAAGGTAAGCAACTAATAGCAAGGTCAACAGGACACAAAACATAAGAAACGTTATTTATACAAGGTATGATATGAAACCTCTCTTTTGTGTTTAGGAGTTTATGTTCATAGAAATATGAATGGAAATGAAAAGAAAACCCCAAATTACTCATTTAGAGACTTCAAAAACTATCCTTCTATTTGAAATCCTGCTGTTTTATGTTTTCTCATTCTTCCCCTACTGTTCATCTTCATTAATGCTACCTAACATCACCGCATATTCAGAATAATGTTCACTTCTAGGACACATTGTACTAACAGTATTCAATATTTTGTTTAAACTCATAGATGCATCATCTGTCAGTGGCATCTGACAGAGGGTCGTTAAAAACCATCATTTTCGGAGCACTGCAAAATGTGGTGTTACTGGCTCCAAGCAAGTCCCTCTGTTGCCACCATGTTTACCTTTAAAACATCAGCACCCTAACCCTTGATATAAATAAACTCCTGGGAAAATTTTGCTTTGTTTTGTTTTTATTGTTGTTGGTGTCATTTGAAGAAACAGAGGACATTTGAAATTAAATTCTGGTAAAGTATGTATAATGGTGGATGTATACGATTTTTACTTTGGAAGAAACAACATGAACAACAGAAGCAGAACAGAATCATTGGAACATACTCCAAATACTAAGAACAGGTCTATGTTTCTCTACAGAATATATGTCTGTCTGACTTAGAACAGTTTGGGTGTTTCACTATCCCCAGGGCTTATTGTGAGTTCTAACACACTCGTTTCTAACATAAATGAATGTGCTTGAGGCAATGAGAACATTCATTAGCCTTTTTGTGCTTCTCCAATCCTACCAGGCCCATTCCTATATCTCTCGGACAAAACCAGATTTGGGAAAGAGCAGTAAACTCAGTGCCTCCGGGTTGTGGCTTATTTGAAAACTAAAATCTAATATTCCAAGTTGAATTCTGATGTCCCATACCTAATATGTTTTTTTAAACCTACTAACTTCTATAATATGAGTCTAATGAATCCCATATATCTTTAATTATATGCATTCCTCTTACTTTACAAGAGGAACACATTTATGGAGTAAACTCCACACTCATTCTCTCTCAAAATGCACCATTTCAGAAGCAGCAATCAATAGTAAGCCCGATAGGTGCACATTTTTTGCTTGGTCTGTTTATGTTGTGAGAGGCAGTACATGTAGTGGTTAAGGGCTTGGCCCTGAAGGACCCATCATAGCTCCATCACTAACTGTGAACTTAGTTAGTGCTTGTCTCAGTTTCTTCAAATATAAAGTGGGCTAAGAACAGTAGCTACTTCACACCACTGTTGTAAGTAGTACATATGTGTAAATACACGTGTTGCATATAGAACGGTGGCTGGCATTGTTATTGCTGTTATTCCTTATTTTTGATGTATGGTAATCAGAAACTGGGGTGTTTTTTCAAAATTTTTTTCATGTTTATTTATTACTGAGAAATGGAGAGACAGAGCATGAACAGAGGGGAGGGGCAGAGAGAGGAGGAGATACAGAATCTGAAACAGGTGCCAGGCTCCGAGCTGTCAGCACAGAGCCTGACACGGGGCTTGAACTCACAAACCGCGAGATTATGACCTGAGCCGAAGTCGGACGCTTAACCGACTTTGCCACCCAGCCGCCCCCAGACACTGGGTTTTGTAATAGTATGCAATTTGGGGTCAATGTTAAATTATGTACCATTTGTCTAGTCTGTGGAGGTAATTTCTGAAGTAAAATGAACTCATCATTTTTCTATTGATTTGAAATAAATGCTTATTGCATGTGGTGAAGGAACTTCTATTTCTATGGTGGCTTATATAGACACAAGTTACATAATTTAAACTTTAAGAAGTTGCCAGTGCCTTTTTATATCAGGTGAAAACATTTTCTTTTTAGTGGTCCAGTGAATGAATATAAGATAAATTACTTTGACAACAACAGAAGAAACAAGTAATTAAGAATGTTGTTCCTATGGGGAAAACTTAATATCTATATCTACTGCTAAAATTAATAATGATTTTCGGAAATCTTAATTTTAAAGAAATATGTACCAGTCACTGGAGGAAAGAAGAGGAAACCATTAGGTTTCTGTATTTTTCTTGAATTGGCAATAATATTGCACTGATTGAAATAGAATTTAACTTTGCTTAGATTTAGAGTTTAGAATGAATTTATGGATCTTATGAGAATGTAACATCTTGCTTTGTTTAAGGAGCATTACCTACTCTAATTTATTGTTATTCTTTTCTAGCACTGAGAACTTTTGCCACATTTTGAAATTCTGTTATTCATAAAGCCTCATATTTATACTGACTAGCAACTGAACCTGAAAAAGGTCATTTTAAAAAACCTGAAATAAAACTTTCTTCATGACAAAATCTCATTAAAAATCATCAATCACCAATATTTATTAAGACAAACATTTATTTTACTTACTGAAATGAAAAAGTGGGCATCCTAAAACTCCAAAGTATACCTGCTTTTCATTTTAGGAGGGGGTTTGATCACGACTCCATGAAAAGAAGGCTTGCTTGCTTTAATCTGTGCTGTATTTACATGTTCAGAAATAATTTGGTAATATTTGTGTTTTAAAGCCAAATTGTAGGGCTGCCCGAAAAGTCCTTGATGTGTAACCATCTCTAGAGATCCCCCCAAATTATGAAAAGCTCTAATATTTCAGCTGCATTGTTTTTCTGCATATAAAAATACCTACTATAGGAGTCAACTACCACATGAAATAAGTTGCATTTGTTTTAGTTGAAAAAGAGAGCTAAAAATTTCCTGTGGATTATTGCAATAGTACAAGAATACAAGGTGCATTTATTTATTAACCAAAAAAAAAAAAAAAAAAAAAAAAGGTAAAACAAATTGTGAAAGCAAAAGCTGGCTATGAAACCAGGGTTTTTGATAGCCTTTGCCTTATTTAAACAGGTTACACGTTAATATGCGACAGTTGATAAATGCTATGAAGTGTAAGTTAGCATTTGCTAATTTACTTTAAACATCTCCCCCTACCCAGGGCACTATGGAAAATATGTATATGTACGATCAACGCTCCCTCCTTCAAGTATCACAATCTTGTGGTCACATAATCTTCGTGGGTGGCTGTGTCCGTGAGGTTTACATCATAGTCTATACTGGAGTCCTCTTCTTTTGCATGCTTCTCCTTTGGTATTATTGGAACAGTGTCCTCCACCACCACCTTCTCCGACTTGAAGGAACACACTCTCTTGCCCACCTGTAAACCCAGGGTGTCCGTATTCCTTTCTCGATGGTCTACTAAGATACACTGTTCACTGAGACCAGGGATGTTCAAGTCACCCCGCGAAGCTAACCCTCGGGATTCCAGTTGAATATTTCTCTCCAGTGGTCTTTCGGCCTGCTGACGAGCAACTTCTTCTGAAACAGAGAAGATTTGGTTTGCATTTTGCTCGGCAGAGTTTTGTTTTGACCGTCTGTGAAATAACCCGAAGTTTTTGATATCGGTCACAAAGTTCACTTTTCTCTGCTTCTCTCTTGGGGGCTCTTGCACCACTAGGGCGGAACCATTGCTGATGTTGTGTCTTTCGGAGGCAATCGCTGCCGATCGCGGGTGAATCAGGGTGGTTAAATCGAAAAGGCTGAAGTTCTTTTTCTTGTCTTTGCTACTGCCTTCGTTGTCACTCTTTTCATCCGAGTCCGCAGAGTTGGAGGACTCCTTTGTGGCCTGAGCCGACTGGACGGTAGAGAGCTTGCTTCCTCTTAGTAACCCCAGGACTTCAAAGCGGAAACTAGAAATGTCTTGCTTTAGTTCCTAAGTGAAATGTGAAATGAAGAAATTTAGTTTGTGAATTAAACAAACATGAGGGTGCATGGTGAGCACATTTCATATATGGCTCTAATGTGTTTTCATTCATTTTTTTTAAAGTTTACTTATTTATTTTTGAGAGAGAGAGAGAAAGAATGAGCAGGGAAAGGACAGAGAGAGAGAGGGAGAGCGAGAATCCCAAGCAAGCTCCATGGTGTCAGAGCAGAGCCCAGCAAGGGGCTCAATTCCATGAACCCTGTGAGATCACCACCTGAGCTGAAATCAAGAGTCCCAGGCTTAACCAACTGAGCTATCCAGGCACTCCTACTCGTTTTTAAGAGCCAGGATTCCATTTTTGCTGTGGTTCTGTTGAGAACTGCCTGTTCTGTCCCTGGCACTGGAGTCATTTTGATGCCTGCTAATTTCCCTGTTGGCAGTTATGTAGTAACAAGGAGACCTCCTGGGGTTGATGCAAAAGGAAACAAGAGTATATCGGATTTATGGGACTATAGTTTCAAATGCTTCCTTTGTAAAATATTCACCTGCCTTCAGGTCACCTCTCATTCTCTCAGGGATGCATTTTTAAAAGGGTTCTCATGTGAGCATATCTTTCTGTCCAAAGGGATATCTAAAACAAAATAATTAAAGTGGTGTCTACTGTTCTAAGAGTTGGCAGTTACCTTCAATTGTTTACTACCTTGGGATTGCATTTACCTCAGCACCTGGGGCAGCTACTAAATCTTGAGAATTGCTTCAGATCAGACAGCATTTCTCAGATGCATCCTCTACTCTTATCTTTTTGGACACTGAATTCTCAGTCCTACTCTTTTTGGATAACTGAGTTCTCAGTCCTAACCTGATAGTGGCCTTCCTGGTGGCTTCGTGCCTCCAACCTATCTCCTAAAGCACCAGGAATCATTTAACTACAAAGTGTGGATGTTGTGACTGTGAAGAACATTTGGGATCCTTTTGATCTGTGCTTTGCGTTTTGCAATTCATCTGTCTTCTTACCTAGCCAGCTGTTCATCTTTATTCTCTTGCCAAACCTGCCATTCTCGTTTAAAGGATCTTCTTCAGTGTTTTTTTATTTGTTTGTTTTTGCCTATAAGACCCTATTGACTTCACTCATTCTTTCAAAACCTCTAAGAACTCAGGCAGAATAACAAAAACATTTTATACATGTGACCTGAGCATATATATTTCATGTATTCTACCTATCTCCTCTGATGGAATAAAAAAAACACAAAAAACCTCAAAAAAAAAAAAAAAACCACAAAAAAACCACAAAAAAAGACTAAGTTTGTAAGTTACAATTAAGCACAAACCTTCAATATCCTGCTACCAAAGCCGTGCATAGGACAGAGAAGGTTTTTGTTGTTGTTTTTAACATGTTGGTTACTACATGTTTCAGGCTTAGAAATCAGACTGGAATTTCAAAAACTAAAGCTCACTCATTTGAATGTTGCTAGGATCAGCAAGTTAAAATGCCACAAGGCACTAGGATTTTCTCTGTCTCCAAGTCCCCTCCACATTTCAGATTTAATGTGCTTTAATTTTTTTTTAATGCTTATTTATTTTTGAGAGAGGGAGACACATAGTGCGAGCAGGGGAGGGGCAGAGAGCGAGGGAGACACAGAATCTGAAGCAGGCTCCAGGCTCTGAGCTGTCAGCACAGAGCCCAAAGGCAGGGCTCGAACCTATAGACCGCAAGATCATGACCTGAGCTGAAGTCAGCTGCTTAACCAACTGAGCCATCTAGGTGCCCCAAATTTAATGTGCTTTAGAATAATGTATTTTGAAAGGAGATTTCACTGCTTAAAAAAAAAAAGAAGACTTGAATTTAAAAGTAAGAAGGCACACAGGCTTGCTGAAACTCATGGCCAAGTTGCCAGTTCTGATTGTAAATGTGCTGCATCTGGTTCCCTGCTCTGCAGAACCTGCCCCCTGGTGATGAGGATACAAACGGTTACCTTAAAGTTCTCTTCAGTCAGACCTTCTTCAGTTTTGGCATCTCTGATCATTGCGGCAACATACCTCTTCACCAGGTTCCGCATAACCTCCTGAGGCATGTCGAAACAACAGAACTGACATTCAGTGCATAAATAGGAATTCTCTCTTGAGTCCATTCTAAAGATGGGACTGTACTTCATTTTAATGCAAATTTCAAGATAGAATAGAATAACTTACTTGATACTGGTGATGTCTTCTCAAATTATCAGCAGCTCGCCTCTGAAAAGGAAAAAGGCATTTACTTTTCAGTTAGTGTGATATATTACCATTTTGGAAAATAATTGATTGTTGTTTTTTTAAAAAAATTAATTTATTTGTTTTGAGAGAAAGAGAGAGAGCAGGGGAGGGGCAGAGAGTGAGGAAGAGAGAGAATCCCAAGCCCCGCACTGTCAGCACAAAGTCTGACACGGGGCTCGATCTCATGACCTGAGCCAAGATGAAGAGTCAGTCGCTTAACCGACTGAGCCACCCAGGCACCCAATTCATTGTTCTTTTAATCGAGAATATATTTTTCCTCACTTCTCCAGAATGAACATTTTACTAGACAATGAACAATAGCTAGAGAGTGCTTCACATGAATCAAAAAGAATGAATGAAACAAAACAACAAAGTGCAAGGTTATAATCCCTATGGCAGTTAACATATAGACCAAGTCAACAATGATGGGAAGGTTGTTCTTTTAAATATTTTAAATGTTTACTTATTTATTTTTGAGGAGAGGGAGAGGCAGAGAGAGCTGGAGACACAGGATCTAAAGCAGGATCCAGGCTCTGAGCTGTCAGCACAGAGCCCAACATGGGCTGGAACCCATGAACCGTGAGATCATGACCTGAGCCGAAGTCAGATGCTTAACCAACCGAGCCACCCAGGCACCCCGGGAATGTTCTTTTAACAGAAGGTGATAGAAAATTAGATAATCATAGCTGATACTACCCCAGATCACTTGCAATAATTCCAAGAGATACAGATGAGACATATCAAATACAAAATAAAGTAAATATCAAATAAAAATAAAAATTCAATAGAATAAAAAGCTTACATTATAATAATATATGGAGGTCTTCATAAATATCAACATAGCAAGTCTGAGAATTTAGCCATTACATGCAACATGTAATCAGAAACAATGTCAGACCACTACACCCCCAACACTAATTTCAATCAAATGTACATTAAGAAGGGACTGCTGCTTTAATTAGATAGTTAGATTTAAGAAAAAGTGGAAGATTCTGTTCAAACATAGGGTTCATAAATTCATCATTTTAAAAAGTAAATGTGAGTCCCAGCTATCATTATAAAAATATCAGAATGGTTTGGGGATGCAGCTGGGTTTAGCACAGAGCAGTGGTGCTGGAGTGCAGAATGGAGAGAGATGATGCCCAATGACTAAAAAAAAAAAAAAAAAAAAGTCCATTATAAATTGAATAAAATAGTAAATGACACTAATTACATATTGGCAGATTTCACAAATATTTTAAAGATACCAGAAAAAAGCTATCAAAATTGTATTTTATGCATGTTGAATAAATATCAATATTTATTATTAAGGAAACTGAACAAACTTATCTAAAATAAAAATATTTGTGTAATAAAGGAATGAATTTGGTAGATTGTAAGAAAGCAAAGACATAACATATCTAGGGTTTAAACAAATCTTTTGATCTTGTTCCTTACTAAATACTTAATCATAGGCTGATAAAATAGAATTTTATAAAGAGTTAGGAATACATCACTGTGAAACGATATTAGGAAAAAATCAAACAATGCAAAAGAAACTTTTTTTTTCTCTTTAGGGGAATAGGAGGAAATGGCATTTTCCCTGGCCAGGAGAATAGATTTGTTTTTCATGATTATTAGTGACTTTTAGGAGCAGTTGAGACAATGTTTAACTTCTTAAAAGCCACTAATTTATTTAAATACCATTCATTTTCAAATGAATCTTAAACAAGTTTTCAGTATGATTATGGTATTCCTTAAAGACTGGGAAGTTTGAAATTCACTACAAAATTAGGATATCTTGGAAAAAAACATAGCATGAGAAGGAATTTTATGACAGGGCCACAAGATGGAGGTATATGACTACTACTGAGACATAGTTTAGCTGAAATTCAAGACAAAAAGGACTTCTATAAGGAAAGGAGCCGTCCAGATCTCCTTAAGTTTACCTCAAGTGGACACAAATACTAAAGCAAGATATACGCCAAGTTCTTTAACACTCTGACTATAGATATTGTACAGGAGATGTGCATTCCATGATTTTAGTAGATAGAAACTCTGAATTTAGTATAGAATTGAGTCAACTCAATTTTGATTGAGTTTCTATTGTATTTTGCTATTCTGTTTTGGTCAAAAAAGTCAATAAAAAGTAGGCAGCAGATAGCAATCTGAAGTCATGATTTAACTTTAAATTTCCTTAATGAAAAATTAAAGAGTGACAGAATCAGAAAATTATGAGTAATAAGAGAAAATGATCACAATGCATCGTAGTATTCAAAAGAGTACAAACTGTCTTTCCTTCAACAGAACCTAATTCATAAACAGATCTCAAAATTTTAATACAAATATAAGAAGATCAAATATTACACTTCATTTATTTATTTACTTATTTATTTTTTGTGAGAGATCGAGCTCACAGCACATGTGGGGAAGAGAGGCAGACGGAAGGAGAGAATCTTAAGCTCAGTGCAGAGCCTAATGCAAGACTTGATTCTATGACCCTGGGATCAAAGATTACACTTTAAAAACTAATTCCAGGTTTATTTTTTTTTAGGGAAAAGGTTTTTAAAAAGCAAAATAGTCTCGCAGAAAGAGAGTACATAGAAAAAGTTTTCTATGGTGAATTTTAGGAACTATTCAATATCCATAGCCCATATCTGTATAAGTTAAAACAGTTAATTGTTTCTGCTCCACTTTTCTTCAACACCTACGTTGTAATACAAGTCAGTTGAACTTCAGTATCCTAGGAAAATAAGAATGGATGAAGCTAAACATCTTCTGAATATCGAAAACAAATGAATGCAATACATTCGCCAATGATGACCACTACATAATGCAGCTCAGATCTCTCTCATGTCTGTCTGTCTGTCTGTCTGTCTGTCTATCTATTTATTTATTTACTTTAAAATGTTTATTTAATTATTTTTGAGAGAGAGAGAGAGCACGAGTAGGGAGGGGCAGAGAGAGAAGAGACAGAGAATCCCAAGCAGGCTCTGTCCTGGTAGCACAGAGTCGGATGCAGAGCTGGAACTCACGAACCATGAGGTTGTGACCTGAGCTGAAATCAAGAGTTGGATTAACTGACTGAGCCACACAGGCACCCCTCTCATGTCTATTTAATCTCTCCTTTTCTGGCTAGCACCACAGACATTGTAGACTATCACTATTATGCCTCCCTGTTTCTACTTTCTTACTTTCTGGCAGCTGGTGGAGTATCACTTTAAGAACATGTACTCAGGGATCACACTTGGGTTTAAAGGTGACTGAACCTAAATAAGGAATTTATCTCTGAGGTCCTCTCCCATCCCCATATTTTTATTCTCTAAGGTAAAGATAAACTCACTGGATGGTTTTGAAGATTAGATTAGATAAGAGATTTAAGACATCTATCACTGACTAATGTTAAATAGTTCCCATCCTTTTTCCATTTTTTCCCCTTTCAAATTAATAACATGATTTAACACAGTTTTTAAAAAATATTCTTGATTCACAAAACTTGTGGATAATTTGACACATATCAGGATTACCCCAGAAGAAGTAAAAGAGGATGTAATTGTTTCTTTTTGTGTGATTTGCATGACATTTCATGCTTGAGGAGCATTTTATTTAGGTAAAGAGTTGAATGCTTTTAACCTAGGCAATAGAGGTTTGAAAGTAAGAAATTTGCATTTAAGTAACAGGGTGAGGAGATAGTTTTAGTAAATATGGATAGATGTGACACAAGTTCTGTATGCAGTAATTTTTGTTTTATTAAGACTCTTTTGTTTAGAGCAATTTAAGCTTCACAGAAAAATTGGCACGTTGTTATAATTGATTAATCTACACTGATACATTATAATCACCTAAAATCCGTGGTTTGCATTACTGTTTACTCTTGGTGTTGTAAGTTTTACAGGTTTGGACAAATGTATAATGACATGTATCTATCATTATAATTTCATACAGAGTATTTTAACTATCCTAAAAATCTTCTATTCTATGACTGTTTATCCCTCCCTCCCCTGATCCCACCACCTCAGCTTTGGTAACCATGACTCTTTTTACTATCTCCATAATTTTGCTTCTTCCAGAATATAATATAGTTAGAAACCCGTATATAGCTTCTTCAGGTTGGCTGTTTCATTTGGTAATACTTAAGATTTCTCTAAGTCCTTGCATGCCTTGATAGGTCACTTCTTTTATTACTGAATAAATAATATTCAAGTGTCTGGATGTACCATAGCTTCTTTATCCATTCACCTACTGAGGGAAATCTTGGCTGCTTCCAAGTTTGGGCAATTATGAATAAAGTTGCTATAAACATTCTTGTGCAGAATTTGGTGTGAACATACGTTTTCTTTTTTTTTTTAAATAAAAAAAATAATGTTTGTTTTTGGTAGGCAGAGAGAGAGAGAGAGAGAGAGAGAGAGAGATGGAGAATGAGTGGCGGAGGGGCAGAGAGAGAGGGAGACACAGAATCCGAAGCAGGCTCCAGGCTCTGAGCTGTCAGCACAGAGCCAGATGAGGGGCTTGAACCACGAACATGGGATCATGACCTGAGCCGAAGTGGGTGCTTAATTGCCTGAGCCACCAGGTGCCCCTGGAAATAAGTTTTCACTTATTTCACTCATTTCACTCCTTTGTCAAGGAGTGAGACTGCTGGATTGTATGGTAAGAATATGTTTAGTTTTGTAAGAAACCATCAAACTGTCTTCCAAAGTAACCTACCCTTTTGCATTCCCACCAGCAATGAATGAGAGTTCCTGTTGCTTCGCATCCTTACTAGCATTTGCTGTTGTCGGTGGTCTAGTTTTTAGGCAATCCAATAGGTGTGGAGCACTGGTCAGTCATCTTTTTTGAGGTTCCGAAAGTTTTATGAACATCTCTGCATAATATTGGATTTTTGCTGTGACCTCCATGAATTTTCCTTTGTGGGTTTCTATTTCATGAATCTTAGCTTCTAGGGCCAATTTAAGATATATTTATTAAGTGGTTGCAGGTACGTGGAAGAGGCTGCAGAAACCAGAGATAAGTAAAACACACCTTTTGCCCTTAAACGGCTTGTTGTCTACTAGGTAGATGCCAAGAATCTCTAGAGATGAAGGTAAAATACAAGCAACAACATGGGGGTGGGGGTGGCGTCTTAATGTTATTTGAGTACAGGGAAGGAACAAGTAATATTGGGCAAAGCGGCCTTCAAACAGGGAAGGGGATTTCAGACTGGATGGGAAAGAATCATGGAACTTTAACAGTCAGATGCACAGACATTCAGGTGTGCAGAAAACTGGAATACAGTGAGCAAATCTGCTAGTGCTGGTGCTGGTGGGTGAGAGACACGGGAAGGCAACTTCCACTAGGACAGCGGCAGTGTGCTCTGATAATAGGAATATGTGGATTAGATCATGTTGGAGAGTTAGCAGGGGGTTTTTATGCAGCATCTTAGAAGGCACGGCGAATTCAGTGGTTGGTAGGCACCTGGCTTTTTGACTACTTGAGTGACATGTGAAGAAAGTTGAACTTCCATTATAATTACCTGGCAGCAGTATGTTTTTCTAATTTTTTTAAATGTTTAACTACTTTTGAGAGAGACAGAGACAGAAACAGAGTGTGAGTGGGCGAAGGGAAGAGAGAGGGAGACACAGAATCGGAAGCAGACTCCAGGATCTGAGCTGTCAGCATGGAGCCCCACTCGGGGCTCGAGCCCACAAATTGTGAGATCATGACCTGAGCCACAGTTGGATGCCTAACCGACTGAGCCACTCAGGCACCCCCCTGGCAGCAATATGAAGTAGGAAAGATGAGTAGGAGAGAATCAGTAGATATTAGTGGGGATGCTATTACCAGAATGTAAATGAAGAGTAACTGGGTGTGAGCTAAAATGGTTAGCAGTGTGAATGGGAAGGAGGGGGCAGCAAGAATCACAAGGAGTTAGAGAATGTTGAAAGGGAACAGAAGCCAGGGGGGCTGGCAGCTGGGGTGGGAGCATGATGACAAAGATTTTTAGCCTAGTTGCTGAGATGTTGGTGCTATTAAAAAAATGCCAGTGGGGTCTCCTGGGTGGCTCAGTCGGTTAAGCATCAGACTTTTGGTTTCGGCTCAGGTCCTGATCTCATGATCTCATGGTTTGTGAGTTTGAGCCCTGCATTGGACTTCACGCTGACATTGTAGAGCCTGCTTGGGATTCTGTCTCCCTCTCTCCCTCTCTCTCTTCCCTCCCCCTGCTTATGCTCTCTCATTCTCTTAAAATAAACTTAAAAAAATAAATTTCAATACCTGACAATTAACACATAGGTATTAAGAACAGACGTATTATTTCTTAGAACCAAAGAGCTTGTCTAGTCTCATGGCCTCATTTATAAGTAAGGAGACCAAGGCCCACAGAGTCGAGTGACTAAATACCACGGTGTTCTCCTGGCGGTGCTGGCTCTAGAATCCCCAGCTAGAACTCATTCTCTACACTCTGCTCTCCATCAACTAGACACTAAGAGACATTTGAACACATCTGCTATGTATTCTATAGTTTTGCCTCCCTCTCCCAATACATCTTAATTTGAGGGTCAGCACCATTAACACACTGGATCCATATTTACTCGAACAAAAATCAGTAACCACAGAATGCATGGTATATGTTGTATTAGTTTCTTAGGGCTGCCATACAAAGTGTCACAATCCGTGTGGCTTAAGCCAACAGAAATTGATGATCTCACCCTTCTGGAGGCAAGAAGTCACAAGTCAAGAGGGAAATGTTCTCTCTGAGGCAGGGTAGAAGAAAGGAAGTTTCTTCTTCCCAGCTTTTCATGGTGACTATCAATCCTTGATGCTTGTTGGTTTGCAGCTGGATAATCCCAATCTCTGCCTGTGTCTTCACAAGGTGTTTTCTGCCTGTGTCTCTGTGTCTTCACATGGTCATCTTCTTATAAGGACTCTACTGCAATATGACGTCATCTTAACCTGACTAATTACATCAGCAATGACACTATTTCCAAATAAAGTCGCATTCTGAGGAAGTGGAGTTTAGGACTTCAACATATCTGTTTTCGCGGGGGGGGGGGGGCGGTACACAATTCAACCCATAATATATGTACTCTTTGCAATAAACATAATGATAATTTGGGCAATTAGTGGTATTATTAAATACTATACAGTAGAATTATCATCAATAATACCTAGCACGTTTGCTAGGTTTTTGTTGGGTAAAGATCAGCTGAGTTTCAAAGGAATTTACTCTCAAAGGAGAAGGTATCACATCTTATAATGATCACTGGAGATGACGGAGAACAGAACTGACAAATCTGTGTTCATAAAAACAATGCAGTATGTTGGAGAAAGATGTGCATTTTAAGTTAGCGGTTTTCTCTGCAAATTATGTCAGGAATCTAGCGCCACTTACAGAATGTACCTTGGCAGGGTGGCTTTCCACGCGGGTGCCCAAGGCACACCTGTGTGCCACATCAGCATAACTCACAATTTGCGGGTTCCTCTTGGTTTGTTAGGACAAGATAAAGGCAGGATGTGGATCACAGAACTAATGATAAAGGAAAAGACCAAAGAAACCGCTGCTGCTGTGAGGGCACCCCTCATGTCCATAGATGTGTCAGGTCAGGTTGCCTTAGAGCAGGAAGGGTTTTGCAGTCGTGAAAGAAAGGGCTCTGGGGAATCAACTGTGACATTTTCTCGGTCTTTATCTCTAGTTCTCTCCACATCCATGTGGAGTGTCAGGCTCACTTCGTGTAGCTGGTTCCCTGCAGTCAATTGTCAGTGCTGCTCTCTCTCATTTTCACCCTGGTTTTGGTCTATCACTGATTTCAAGCCCATGAATTATGCCTTTTATTCTTTGCTCTGCTTGGTGAATCCCTTAGGGGATGCAGCATGCTGTGCTCTTTTCCTTTTAAAAATGAGTAAAAAGACAAGGGGCTATTCTAAGATGTGATCCCTTTTTAAAAATTACATTTTGGCTCATTTACAGAGGGAGCTACATATTATTCTCTATAAGCACACTTTCTATGCATATGAAAATAAACATTATAACATGCTTGAATGTCACCTTGTGAAACCAAATATTCAGAGTTTTACTCTTGAAGTACCAAGAATATCAAGCAATTCATTCCTCTACATCCCTACCTGGGAAAGAAAACTTAATTAACGGGCCCCACCAGCAGATTTTACAGCAGTAAATTAGGGGTTGAGAGAGACTCATGGATGAATGCTATCTGATCTGTAAGATTTGTAGTTAGGGCTACTAAAAGTCATGAAGAATAAGGGGCAATACCTTCTGATAAAAATACAGTCTGAAAAGCATGTACTATTAGCATTTGTCCTCCAGTGATGTAGCTGCTGCTAATCCATTCACTGTTTCTAATTCTTTGCCAGGGACATAACTGAGTGTATTTCTGTGGCAGCTGGTCAAGCATGAGTATTCCGTCTGTGGTCCTAGAGCTGAGTGATGCTAAATGACCCTAACAGACATGGTGTTTCATGTTTTCCTCACTATGTTGTGCTCAGGAGAAAACCAGAAAGTGGAAAACATAAATCCAAGCAAGTTAAAATCACTCTTTATAATTCTGTCAAAAGGCTTCACATGTCTTAGTCTGGCATCTTGACCTATTAACGTAAGCATTCCATTTTAGAAACCTGGTCTATGGCATTGAAATGTTTCATATTAATTAAACACTTTGGCTGTGACATCTTTTTACTTTAATTAAATGATCTGGACCTCTTCAGCAATGAGGACAAAAGTTGCTTTTGTTTTTGTTTAAAAAGCTGTGCTAGATACCAATGCTTTCCCTAACAGGAGTTTCTCGTTCTCCTCCTCCCCCTCCTCCTCCCCCTCCTCCTCTTCCTCCTCCTCCCTCTTCTTCTTTTAATCTGTTTTAATGTTTATTTATTCTCTAGAGAGAGAGAGAGAGACAGAGCACAAGTGGGGGAAGGGCAGAGAGAGAGGAAGATACAGAATCCAAAGCAGGCTCCAGGCTCTGAGGTGTTAGCACAGAGCCCGATGCGGGGCTCGAACTCACGAACTGTGACATCAGGGCCTGAGCTGAAGTCAGTAGTTTAACTGACTGAGCCATCCAGGCACCCCTCTTTAACAGGAGTTTCTAATTAAAGTTACAAGGAAATGCTTATTAAAATAGAGATTCCTGATGATTTTAGCACTCACAAAATTCTAAGAACTGGTGTTTTAATATGGAGAAGGGTATTTGCTGATAAAATGGGGTTAAGCTAAAAATTAGGTAGGTAGTAATACGAAAAACCAAAAGCTACAGCATGTTTCACATTTTATTGACTCCTCAATAGGCTGCCCCCTTTGGTAGGATTTCATAATTTCCCAGAGACAAGCCATTTTTCAATAATGGGTTTTCTTCCTCCAATAAAGGTTTTGCTCAGTAAAGTTATTTCTGCTTCATTTATGTTTCCTGCAAAGAGCATTCCAAATGAAAGGTTAATTTATTTGGAACTCCCAATCACCCATAAGAGGAAGTCCAAAGTTAAAAAAAAGAAGTTAATGAGTTTTCAGCACTAGTTCTATCATTATTACCCGGAAACCATAACTACTAGATAAGATCACCGATGGGCTCCTGGAGAGTGGCCAGTGCAGCTATGCTGAAGAGTGCTTGCTTTCAGGCTCTGCCTGGGCATGTGAAGGGAATGAGCACCAATGTGACATTCAGGCAGCTGCTGGGTGACAAGAGTAGGTAAGTGAGTCACAAGTTGGGAAGGTTAGAGAAAATGCCTCAAAGAATGTATAAGCTCTGCCACCAGTTGAGCTTCAGATTTCTGTCTCAAAAATGTGGCCTAAATATAAGCAAGTTGAGATGCAAACAGAAAGTGAGCCAGGCTGGGAAACAAGGACTTTGAGATACAGGAATCTTAGAAGCCGAAAACAGTGACAGCATTCAAAAGCTGTTGAGAAAAATGAAAATCGAAAGATGAATACGCAACATAGAAGGTATCATTGTATTATCATTACAGTTTTCAGGGAAGCAAGAGAGTGACTGAAAGCACACTGGTTTGGGAAACAAAAGATCCAGGTTTCCCCCCAGCTGTTACCAACGGACCCTAAAACACCTGGCAAGGTAAATAAGTTCTCTCTGAAAGGAAATGGTTGAGCTAAATGATTTCTAAGGTCCTTTTGAAGTGTAATTGATACTGATATTCTAACCCATGCCTTGGTTATACAGAGTGACTGTCATCGATACGTCAACGTCACCTTTTAATTAATGGAAATGTGTATATCTTCTTGTCCTTATTTGTCTGTACTAATGAACTGTCAGGGGTATTAACCAAATTGAAATGAATTCACAACAAAATCAATTACTTTTTGACACTATTTTCTCATTTAACTCTTCCATTAATGTTGCCCAACCTTAATTTACTTTTCCTTTTTCTTATATTTTTCTTCATAAGTAATACATATTATTTGTTTCCATCTAAAATCTAAATGTACAAAACTGAACTATAAGTATGCAGACCAAAATATTATGTCCTTCCTGTTCTGGAAATGCAGTCTAGATAAAGAATACATTTATAGCATTGAGTTTGATTAGGCTAGTGCTTGCCCAAAGCCTTAGCTTGGTGAAGAAGAGGCAGGATTGAGAGTGGGATGACGGTGGGAAAGAGAGACATGACTCACAATATTTATTTAGTTTGTCATAAATTCCCAAAGCATAAAAATATCCCATTACCAAAGGTTTGTAAGATCTACATGGCTAAGGAAAAAGGAATGTCTTGGGGTCATGCCATTAATTGTGAATTCTCTTTCTGTGCCTCAACTTGGATCAAAATAGTCAAATTTAGAGATAGAGACATAAAAAGAAATTTGTGTTTTTTTGAGACCAGTAATGTATAGAAAGGAACATATTTTAACTTACACCATTTACCCTCTCCTTCTGAAAGGTGTGAATCAGGGCTTTAATAGGAAATCCCAAATGAATGTTAAGCTCCTCTTTGCATCTAAGAAATGATGGTAACATATTCCTAACAATGCATCAACCAACAGTGGAAGGATTCTAAGGGGTGTGGGGGGGAACTTGGAAGTCAAGTTCTTAGAGTGGTTTTCTATTATTTTGGTGGCAGCACAGATGGATCTCTTAAAATATTAGAGCAGGGCCCCATATCTTGTTACAAGTTTTGTGGCATCTTAAAACCCAAGATTCTTTCTGCAATTGCCTAAAATTAAACTATTAAAAACAAATTTCTTTTGTGTGTGAACTTTATCTTGGGGCCCAGAAACTCTTTTTAAATCTAAATACTCCTGGGGCACCTGGGTGGCTCAGTCGGTTGGACATTCGACCTGGCTCAGGTCATGATCTCGTGGTTGACAAGTTCAAGCCACGCATCAGGCTCTGTGCTGACAGCTCGGAGCCCGGAGCCTGCTTCGGATTCTGCGTCCCCCTCTCTCTCTGCTCCTCCCCTGACCCTGCTCTGTCTCTCACTGTCTCAAAAATAAAATGAACATTAAAAAATTTTTTTAAAAATCTAAATACTCCTATGACAGACAGCATAAGACTATATTAATCATTCGTATATTTCTAGGGATTGAGTAAATACATTTCTGAAGAATTTAAGAATAAGATGTGAAAAGGGACAAGTATATTTTGATGTGGAAGAGAATAAGCCAGAGTTTGGCTTCCCTGAAACCCTTTTCTGTTTATCTCAAGGAAAACATTATGTCTTACAATGTTGTCATAGCATTTTGCATGTAACATATCGTAATGTTAAATATATAACACGTACTATAGTAATATGTTCTCATATTTGTATGTCCCATGTTAGAAATGATGAGCTCGAGGATGGAAACCATGCCTTTATACCTACTCCTACCCCCAATCCCTAGCTCAGTTACTGGCTGGCACATAGAATGTGTGCAATAATTGCTTATTAAATCTCAGGCATTATGTTTATTTTACACCCTTTTTTTAAATAGTTTAAACCTATTTTATAGCAGAAACATCTGTTAAAATTTTTTACTCAAACATCTGGAGTAAAATAATTTCACTCTTTCTAAGGTCAGTGTTAAAATCTATCAGTATGAGTATTGCAGCCTAAGTCTTCATCATAATTTGACTTTGGTTTCTAAGATCAGATATATGCACAAACTTTAGTCCTCCAAGTTTCTGGAGTAGGAATTTATAAAAAAGAATGTAACTACTTCCCAAAACCACCTCTCTGCTATATGCTGTATATGTTCTTGCCGGTCAATTTCATCCTTAGAATTAGAAATGTGACTGGGGAGCCTGGGTGGCTCAGTGTGTTGAGCATCTGACTTTGGCTTGGGTCATGATATGATGGTTTGTGGGTTCGAGCCCCGTGTTGGGCTCTGTGATAACAGCTCAGATCCTGGAGGCTGCTTCGGATCCTGTGCCTCCCTCTCTCTGCCCCTCCACCACTCACTCTCTGTCTCTCAAAAATGAATAAATGTTAAAAAATTTTTTTTAAATGTGACTAACATGACAGCAAAATCAAGGCCACTATCAGTGGAGAAAGCCCCATTTGATGCTGAGAGAAATGCTTATTGGGCAATGAAGTTAATGAGTGGGAAGGATCACTTAGGGCATAAGTAACAGAAACCTTTTTAAATAAAATTAAAAACAAATTTAAAAATGTTAGTAACTAGTATTACTTGGTGATTCTAATGTAAAGGCATATTAAAATACTTCCAAAGCAATTTCTCTGAGCAAGTCAAAACAAATAATGAACGTTAGAGTATGGATTCTCAAAACGTCACTATGAGAACTTTGAAAATTAGGAAATTAAGTGTGAAAGAAATGAGGAATAACTTGTCCCATGTCAGTGGTTTTGCCGGAACAAAGTCCTTAGTCCCCATCTCTTCTGATGGAACCAGTTGAACTCTTGCTTTCCAGTATGAAAGGAACTTCCAAAGGAAGTTTAATCTGATACTGTTAACAGGAGCATGGCTCCGAATAGTCCTAACATTTTTTAAAAACACAACTTCTTGGTATTTAAAATGATTAGGTGTAGAAGCAAAATGTTGAACAACTCAACATATTCTGAAGTCCCTGTGCTGGAACATGGCGCAGCATTTTTAAGTTTATAATCCCCGTTTAATCCTTTAGTCGAGATGTTTTTGTCAAGCATCATATGCTGTGTGTCAGAGCCTATGTTCGGCACTAAGAATATGAGAGACTGAAACAGCCCCCTTCCCTTATAATCCAGAGAGAGTAGACAAGAGCAAGTAACGCCACAAACAACCAGCGATTGCATTTCTGAAAAGAGCAGAAATTAGGGTACCAAGAGACAATGTGTTAGCTCCCCAAGCCTCGGTCGCTGGGTCCAGGAGAGGCCTGTGTCAGGTGGGGCTCCTACTAAAGTAACAGTGACTGCCCTCACTGGAGGAAATGGGTTTGGAGGAAAAACTCTTAGTTACTCAAACAGTGTCTTAGATGTGGTAGCTGTGCAAACAAAAGGGCACCAAACACAACCAGGAAAAACAAAAGGCTAAAAATGCAAAACTATCCAACAAGAAATACAAATATATTTAAATACACAATCAAAAAAAAGACTAATACTAACATGCTGTGTTCTTACCCCTATTGTTCCAAAACTTTCAGGCTTTCTTCTCATCTTTTTCTTGCACAGGTGTGTCCATATCCATTTGATCAGGTACCAGAGAGACTTGGGGCTCGGGATGACATTGAAGGGAGTGGGCAGAGTACCTCCTTCTTCGAAATAACTCATCCAAAGCTTTGTTCGAGCAAACTTCCATTCTATATCTGCATGGTCCTGAATGGGAGAATATGACAACTGCTGACAGGTTTCTTAATTACTAAGGTGAGACAAACCTCACAGGGAGCCTGTAACCTGACTTGGAGCAGCTCTTGTAATATTAATTAAATTGCTTATAGAAACAAGACTGACTCCTCGAGGTAGTCATCTAAACATTTCAGATGATGGTTTACCCTGGTAAAGAGTCACAGCAGTCTTGTCAGTTTTTATCCTTCCTTCTTCCATGAAACAGACGTCTAAAAGAATTCCATGTTAAAGAGCCTGCAGTGATCAGTTACGACTTGAAGACGAATTTTCATTTCCTGCACTGCAGGCTTACATTAGCCCAAGTGCACTAGATTCTGACCACAAATAGACCTTCATATCTTCCCCGAGGTCTTGAATCCCGGTCTAGGTCAGTGTCACCTTTATGGATGCTCATGGCTTAGCCTTCTGGTGTTTCCAGGAAAAGTCTTAGTTGGTGTGTTTCTATGTGAATTATTCTTGTCCACCTTTAGGCAACAGGCACAAATTAGGACAGAAGCTCCTCTAACAAATGTAGAATGGGGCCTCTGACATGGCACCAAACCCTGACATAGCCTTGTCCAAATAGCACCAGACAGGACTGTGGTTAGTGGCTGTTTGCAACCCTTCATAATTTATTAATCATTCCACTTTATTAACCTCCTAGAAAAAATCAGAACATTTGTGGCAATTAGAGATAGGGCAGCCAGTCCCCTCTTAAATTAGCCACAAATCTGATTGAAGCAGAAAATCTGGGAAGTAGGAGGTGGTAGAAACTAGGCATATCAAAATAGTTCATTTTAACCCATTGATATTGTAAGGAAGAACTCAGATTTTAGAGTGGGAGAATCACATTAGACCATGCTTCATTCTAATATTCTTAAATGGTTGTGTGCTAATGAATGCATGTGTTGCATATACATTTCTACCCTGAGCAATAGAGATTTTCATCTAGACACTGGACAGATTGTGCTTTCAACAGGAATCAGCATATCCAGAAACTGTGTGGCATTCACTGTGTGCTTTGCAAATGTTTGACTGGAGGGACTGATCAATAGACAGAAGCACAGAAGCTCCGGTTTCACCCCCCTATCCTCTCCTCTTCCTCTCCTCGAGTTCTCTTTCTGTTTCTTTCTAAACAAGCTTATAGATCCTGCATTAATGAAGAAAAGTATATATTGTTTGCTGTAGTCGTGGAGGATGGGAGTCAAGAGAATTAGCTTAAGCAAATAAAAAGATAGTCACTTTGATAAAGAGTTGGCCTGTGAGTAGATTCTGCTCCTTCTGATTCTTAAGGAGTCACAAATTAAGGATTACGCTAACCTCATTGTGTTCTCTTATTGCTATCACAAAGCAGACTTCCTGGGGCGCCTATGTGGCTCAGTTGGTTAAGCGTGCAATTCTTGGTTTTGGCTCAGGTCATGATCTCATGTTTCTTGAGTTCAGGCCCTGAATCTGGCTCTGTGCTGACAGTGCGGAGCCTGCTTGGGATTCTGTCTCTCTCTTGCTCTCTCTCTCTCTGCCTCTCCCCTGCTGGCTCTCTATCTCACAAAAATAAATAAATAAACTTAAAAAAAAAAAAAAAAGGTAAACTCTTTCTTTGTTCTTGGTTTGGGATTCTGAGAGGGTCTACAACAAATTCTATGGTAGAAAAACTAGAAGTGAAATGTTATATGTTGGTGATGACCAAAACCACCTCTGTTATCCAAGTGAAAATCAAATAGTTGGCATGTTCTTGCTTCAAGGAGGCATTATGCACAGGATTATGGGAGCTACACCTGTCTCAGGTTATCAATGCCTGCTCTCTTCTTAAGTAGTTTTAGAGTTTAAGCTAAGCAAAAACAGAGCTTTGAAGATCATTCTCACCTCTTTAAAAATCATCTAGAAAGATAAACCCTAAAAGCAGTAAAAACAAAAAAAGTCATACTATCATTAAGTAATGTTCTCTTCTTGATGAAATCAATCCGTTTGATATTTTATAGGATATAAATTGTATATACAGCTTCTCTGTATATAGCTTGATAATTAGAGTCTTTCTAATTTTTTTTAGAAGGGTGGTCTGAAAAATAGAATCTATGTTTTGCAAATACACTGACCAGAATAATACAGAACTTCTAAGGAAATACATAGGGACTATCTTAAAAAATCCTCACTTGCAAGATGCTTAAGTGAAGCCCCATAATTTGGATATTCACCTGCAAATCCTAGGACCTAGGTATACCCAGCACTAATACTTTGTTTATGAATCAGAAAATAAAAATCATCTATTTTTATGTTTTATGTAGTTTTTCATCTGTGACAGGTATCTTGCCCCACAGAGACAGTTTCAGTAAAATTCAGAATGCTGTTTCTCAAAGTAACAATAATAACACTCTGGTGGTTTAGAAATAGATTCAAAGATGCAATATAATGGTAGTTATTTAAGGAGAAAATTATAGTTATAAATTATTCTTATAAAATGCTATTTGATTCAGGTATAAATATGAAAGACTTAAGTGTATTTCATTCCAATATGGGTTTGTTTAGTTGCTATTGCTAATGGCCACCGGCAGGTATGTAAGTTCAAGAGGATAAAGAACTTTGTCTTTCTCATTCATTGTTGTATTTCTAGTTCATAGAATACTACTTGGTAATAGAATAGAATCATTCTATTCAAATGAATTCTTATTCATTTGCTGAATGAATGAATGAAAAGTAAACTAAATTGTTTAGATTCTAGAGTTTCAAATAAACATATATGGTATTGTGTGCTCTGCTGTAGAATTCAGGGTTACCCATACCTTGCTTTTTCTGGATTTAAGAAACCAAAAATACTGTAGATTTTCCCCTCAGACTCTCCTCTAGGCTAGCTTTTGTATCTTGCCAGGCTGGCATAAGTTTGTTTATACCAAGATTGTAGGTTAAATGGACAGAGACAATGCAAAGTCCAAAGGGTGCTACACAGAGATGAGCCACTTGTACGTAATTCATACTTCCCTTGTGCTTTCGTAGCCAATGACTGCCTAGCAAGACAGATTTACTTTATTTTATAATCATCCATAATATGACAAAACTAGATTAGTTTGTAGCTAAATATGGTATAATACTGTTTAGAAACTTCTAATTAACCATTTATATTATAATTCTGTTCTGTCCCATCAATAGCCAATTACAGGCTGTATTCCTTATGATAAATAAGATAGAGTGTGGCTAGGAACAACACATTCTAGGGGGGGAATATTGAATTAAAATAAAGTTATTCAACTTACAGCAATGAGTTGGTACGAATTATTCATCATAGCTATTAACATGTTGAGTAGGACCACCAGAGAGATGACATTGTATGTCCCAAACATCGTGGCACCAACAAACTCAGTGAATTCATGCTGTGCTTTGACATTGGTCACATATAAATTGATGAGCCCAAATATTGACCAAAATAGGGACTGGAGTGTCTCAAATAACCTGTAATAAAGATAAAGTGACACTAATAGCTATATTAATAGAACAATTATACAATAAGGTATAACAATAGAACTTGATTCCTATTATGTATATTTGCTTAATTAAAAAAATAAACTTAATAAAAAGTATTGAAGAATTACTAAATTAAATTTAATAAAAATTAAAGAAAGTTGTTTCCATCATATAGTATAAGTAGTATACTTAATTTTCCTAGTTTTACTAATTTTCCCAAGAGCTTTGAAAGCTGTTTAGTTTCCTAGAGCAGGGACAACAAATCTGACCCTCAGACTGTTTCTGTATGGCTCCTGAGTTAAGAATGGCTTTTGCTTTTCAAATGGCTGGGAAAAAGAAATTCAGAAGAGCTACTTTGTGTCATATGAAAATTTTATAAATTCACATTTCAATGTCCAAGGATCAATAAAGTTTTATTGATACACAGCCATGCTCATTTATTGATGGATTGTCTATGTTTGTTTTTTGTGTTGAAATGGCACAGGTGAGTAGTTGCAATAGAGAACATATGGCCCACATAGTTAAAATATTTGCTATCTTTTTCATAGAAAGCTTGCTAACCAGTGTCTTAGGGCATTAAGTGATGCCAATAAATGATCAATAAATGATATATCCTCAAGCCGAGTCTTTGAAAAATATCAATTCTAATTTTGCTTTTCAGTTGTAGAAGGATTGAAAATAATGTTATCACTGGATTTCCACAATTATAATTAAAATTGGGTATAGTGAATCCTGTAAGATTTCAAGTGTCAGCATGCTCAGATAATAAGATGTGCTATTTTTTTCTATTTCAGGGAACATTTAATTCATCCCTGTCAATGAATGAACTCTAAGTAAGGTTTCCTTAACTTAGTCCAAGAAGCAGGATAAGATGAAAAGTGTCTGAACCTAAATGAGGGAGTGTTGGTTTCAGTAGGATGGTTGTAACATCTTAATATAATGTAATAAAAGATAATGGAACTTTTAAACTCTTTGACAAATGGCTAAAATAAGACCCTAGTCATATTATGTTGTAAAAATGAAAGCAAAAACTAGTCTCATATCTGGCCTGGTGACTAAGAAGATAGGATGTCAGGGGTCAAGTGACCCAAGGAAAGCCAATTCATATGAGGCCAGGGGTTAACGGCCTGGATTGACATGAAAAAGGTAACCCTACACTATCAGATTTCCTCTCTATGAAAATTTATCTTAGCAATATTAACAGAATGAGGTAGTTGCCAAAGGGGGCTGAAATGACAGAAGTTATGATGGAGCCTCAGGGCCATTGGAATTATGCAAAGCCAAAGTTTGAGACAGCACAAACTAAGGGACAAAGAACTGAAGATAAATAAATAAGCCATGTAATAATTAAACACTGAAGAAAATATGCACAGAGTAGGTGACTCATGTTAGCACCGGTTTTCGCAGTCAGTGATCTTGTGGTCCAGTTCTTTGTCATCTCCTGCCCTTCCTGAAGCCTTGCGTTCTGCCCTTGCTAAGATCAACCCTTGTTCAGAGGATCAAAGGGCTGTACCTCTGTACATGGCTCTTGGACCAAATCCCTGCACTTGCAACCATCCACGAGTTTCTGGTCTGTATAACTAGGAGAATCTAAGGGTATCCTAATTGACATTCAGGGTTTCTTTTCTCAAATTTATTTGCTTTTTTTTTCTTAAAAGTAAATAATTTCACTTTTTTAATTTGTATAATTAAGTTTTAATTATAGGATATGAAATGTAATTATGTATTGATTTATTTTGCTATAGCTATTCAACAATGGAGCAAATTATCATAAAATGATAAGGAGACTGATCTGATCCATCTCAGTCAGACTTTGTCTTGGCAGCAGGGATGTGCATGTGAGGAGGTGGCCATGTATTCTTCAAGGGCAACCTACATGGCAGGTGCTAACACTATCAGGGCAAGTTTAATCTAATTCATTGGCCCTAGGCAAAAGCTACTCTTAAGTTATTCTTTGAAAACTTCCTCAGGAAGTACGTAAATTTGACCCAAGGCCATAAGTTCCTTATTTTTAGTAACTTTAAGGACAGTTTCTAAAATTAATTACTGTGTCATTTGGGTTCAATGTGAAATAACTTTGTCCTTTCTTTCTAAATGGTGTATATTCTCACTGTGAATATACAAATGTAATTCAGATGGTTTTCCCCTGACATCAGTAGCAGTTCAGAGACAGAACTAGAAATTACATAATGTAAGTGCTATAATAAATTATATAAAATGCCACATAAATCCCATATCAGTTGCTTTTTTAAATGTTCAGATAGAAACAGTGATGTAGAATAAATGGATGGTTATGGCTGAATAATACTGATTTGCTTCTGTCTAAATAAGAAATACTAACTATTAGAGAATATTAGCAAACCCTTTGGCAAAACATTTATTTAGATTTTTAATTAGACTTTGAAAAGAAGAAGATTAAAAATAAGACATTTTGTGATTAATTCTGGATTTAGTCCCTGTTTTTCTTTTCTTCAGTGAAATGAATCAGAAGTGAGATTTGCAGAATAGTTCCACTTATCCAAAATATATACACTTGACCTCAGTTGTAGCAATTTCTTACTCGACACATCCCCAAAGGCAAGGGAATTAAAAGCAAAAATGAACTATTGGGACCTCATGAAGATCAAAAGCTTCTGCACAGCAAAGGAAACAACCAACAAAACTAAAAGGCAATCAACAGAATGGGAAAAGATATTTGCAAATGACATATCGGACAAAAGGCTAGTATCCAAAATCTATAAAGTTCACCAAACTCCACACCCGAAAAACAAATAACCCAGTGAAGAAATGGGCAGAAAACATGAATAGACACTTCTCTAAAGAAGACATCCGGATGGCCAACAGGCACATGAAAAGATGTTCAACGTCGCTCCTCATCAGGGAAATACAAATCAAAACCACACTCAGATATCACCTCACGCCAGTCAGAGTGGCCAAAATGAACAAATCAGGAGACTATAGATGCTGGAGAGGATGTGGAGAAACGGGAACCCTCTTGCACTGTTGGTGAGAATGCAATTGGTGCAGCCGCTCTGGAAAGCAGTGTGGAGGTTCCTCAGAAAATTAAAAATAGACCTACCCTATGACCCAGCAATAGCACTGCTAGGAATTTACCCAAGGGATACAGGAGTACTGATGCATAGGGGCACTTGTACCCCAATGTTTATAGCAGCACTCTCAACAACAGCCAGATTATGGAAAGAGCCTAAATGTCCATCAACTGATGAATGGATAAAGAAATTGTGGTTTATATACACAATGGAGTACTACGTGGCAATGAGAAAGAATGAGATATGGCCCTTTGTAGCAACGTGGATGGAACTGGAGAATGTGATGCTAAGTGAAATAAGCCATACAGAGAAAGATACAGTATGTTTTCACCCTTATGTGGATCCTGAGAAACTTAACAGAAACCCATGGGGGAGGGGAAGAAAAAAAGAGAGGTTAGAGTGGGAGAGAGCCAAAGCATAAGAGACTGTTAAAAACTGAGAACAAACTGAGGGTTGATGGGGGGTGAGAGGGAGGGGAGGGTGGTTGATGGGTATTGAGGAGGGAACCTTTTGGGAAGAGCACTGGGTGTTGTATGGAAACCAACTTGACAATAAATTTCATATACTGAAAAAAAATACATACACTTATAGATTAATTAAGCCATAGTATCAAGACCTTGGTGTTTCTTGGATTAAAAAAAAGAATCTAAGTTAACATTTTAAAGCCACTGCTTCTAGAAATGTTCCCACAATTAGTGATTCCCAAGACTATTGATGGCAAGATTACCCACTGATTGAAAAGTCATTAGCTGCATTACCTCTCAGACTTCCTTTATATAGCAACTATTTTACTAATTCTTTGGTGAGATAAGAACAGAAAGGTTTGGAATGTAATGCCACACTTAATAAAATAATACTTAGCATAATATCCTAGTTGACTAAAGCCTGGCAATTTCTATGGTTGATGCTATAACACTGCTTTCCTAAAGGTAACATTTTTGCCTCTTGCTCTTTAAAGGTATTTCTCAATTGCTACTTTAAAAAATTAGCTTGTTCTCCAGTTAGATACTTACAACTAGAGAGAAAGAACAAGTAAAAAGGTAATGTACTCCACAGTTGAGGTTTCCCTTTATCCTTTGAAATAAAAACAATGAGGATACATAAATTAATATAAGACACATCTGAATATTTTAGTCTTCGTTTATAAGGAATAATGTAATATTAAAACAAATAATGTATGGGCTCAGTTGCCCAGTTCCAATTTTGAGGAATATATATGAAAGGAGTTTTTTTTTAATGAGACAATATCTGTCCCAAACCCATTCCTCTCTCCTCATAGGAGAGTCCCTTAACAAGAGACTATTAATTTCAAATTGTATGTAGAATAATTTCAGTGACTAAATAATTTGGTTTTCTTTAGTATCATATAGTTCTCCCATGTTAAAGAGAAAACAGCCAGGAAGCTTGAAAAGAGCAGAAAAAAGTGTCCATTTGCTGGTGGGGAAATGAACAGAGAGACATAGAAGACACAGACTAGTCTGTCCAAAGGGCAGCTGAACTTATAGATCTTGGGAAGAGAGATCTGTGCTGGTGATAGGAATATAGGAGTCCTCATCCCTCAGACATATAGGGCTACATCCATAAGCACAGATGAGTTTTCACAACGGTTCTGTAATATGGTCTGAGGATGGTCACTAAGGAAAGATCTTTATTTATTTATTATTTAAATCTCTTTTTAACGTTTATTCATTTTTGAGAGACAGAGCACGAGCAGGGAAGGGGCATAGACAGAAAGGGAGACGCAGAATCCGAAGCAGGCTCCAGCCTCTGAGCTGTCAGCGCAGAGCCCGACACGGGGCTCGAACTCACAGACCACAAGATCATGACCTGAGCCAAAGTTAGATGCTTAATTGACTGAGCCACCCAAGCGCCCCAGCAAGATCACTATTTAAAAGCAGTAACTGCGATATAATTTTCAGAGAACAGTGAAAAAAATTAGAGGAGTAAGAGATGAAGTGCAAAGACATCGTGGTGTTGAAATTAAAGAGGGCAAGATTTCAAAAGCAAACGTGTTAACAGGGTCACACGATGCAGAAACATTAAATAAACTTTAAAGAGATAAGTGTTCCTTGACCGTGGGGATATGGAGGCTCTAGGCATTTTCTAGAGTAGTGTTAGTGGACTGATGGAAGCAGCAGCCAAATTGCAGTTGGATGAAGAACGAATAAGAAGAAAACAAGGTGTCTTGTTCAGGCTTCCTTGAAGGGTTATTTGGCTAAAGGGAAGGAGAGAGACAGGAGTGGAAACTAATGGGAAACACAGGGCTCAGAGTCTCAGCATACATTTGCACCCTGAATGGAAGGAGTAATAGAGAGGAACCGTGTAAGATACAGGCAGGAGATCTCCTGATAATGATAAACAGATGTAACATAGCTAGCATTTTTTAAAATCTGATTCTATGGCAGGCACTGTATTAGGTACTCTACATGAAGTATTAGGTTTCTTAATCCTCAAATGGAATAAGATCTCTGAAATAGTGGATAGTAAAAAAAAAAACACGTTGAAATTTATGGAGTATTATAAATTATAAAAAGAAGTGTATAGAAAGAAGTTATAAAAAGAAAATTGAAGACCAACCAAAGAAAAGAAATAAGATATAGAACGGGAGCCCCGAGGGTATTGCTAGACATCCTCTCACAATGACTGACACCAGTTATGTTGAAATAGAGTCATCAGAGACAGGTCCCTTATACCTGCCTAGGATATTCCCTACATTCTAGTGCATTCTAATACTAAGAGTTATTGCTGTAATTTTTAGTTGTTGAATAATCTGTTGCTTGTAGGTTTACATTCTATTATCTGGAGAAAAAAATTCAGGTGGAATACCTGGTTTACTTGGGCTGAATGAATAGGGCCTATACTATTTGAGATATGCAATTATCTGTTGCTTTTCATGATAATAAAGGACACCATTTACACTAAAATAATACACAAGCCAAGCAGTTCAATACCTTTGCTTCAAGAATACTAGACATTTTGCCTCAGACTTCCATAGCAATGGAACTTCTTGGACAGATCTTAAAATTAGTTCTTAATATGTAAAATCATTTACCATGAAAGCGGTAATAGGTCAGTGTGATTCTTGGGAACTTAGGGATCATAAATCAGATGTCTGAGAAGGGGCTGGATCATGGAACAAAGGCTGTTCCCTGAATTAAACACAACCTGGGAGGTCAGTCAGTTCTAGGTGCTGTGTGGAAGTTCCTCCTGGAAGACAAAGCTTGGAATCAGAAGGTTATGGCAACCTAGGGAGATGGGCCGGTCTTGGCAAGCAGTTTGCATTGGGGCACGCGGTACGAAGTAACAACGGAATTGTGAAAGCCATGGTGAGCAGAAGGGCTCTCCAGCAGAAATCCAGAGACAGACAGCAGACAGTATCCAAGACGTTTGTTAGAGGCTGAATTTTGGTCCTTGAAGGGGGTTGGTGGGATCTGATTGTTGTAACTCCCTACTCTCAGTTGCCAGGAGCAAATTACCAAGTCAAGGGGCACAACAGAGTGGGGAAAGATCTCAGATGTAAAAATTGAGACACAATTCAGGGCCATGCTAGTCACAAGGACATTGCTACAAGGGGTTTCATTGAATCCCTCACCTCCAGGGTCAGAAAAAGGCATGAGGAAGATGAAAAGGCTGAATAAACTGGTCAGCCTGGGCAGCTGCTGTCAAAGAGCAGAAGAATCAAGGCTGGGAGCAAGGGAAGCTGGGATGACCTTTTGTTTTCTCTGTGACTCATGGTTTGTATCAAATCTATTTCAGAAAGGATCTGAGGAAGTTAAGGCTGAGATTAAACTTTTATGTGCAAAGAAGCAGATGTTGATTAATTAAAATGGAGTTTTAATATTGGGATCAAAGACAAAACAGATACAGAATTGAATCAACAAGAATATTTTAGCCATCAGGGACTTAGTTTATATGAAGTCGTTGAGTTCTTTTCCTACTTGAGAAATGACTACTCTCTTATTTTACATAAAATTCTATCATGGCCTGTGAATAGGGTCTGATCTATAGTCCTGTATGAAGTAACCATGTATTCGCTGGCAGTTCCTGTGTAGAGGGAAAGGACCTAGGTGTCTTCATTCCCCTGCTAATGAACTCTTTGGCACAGTTGTGTGGTGGTCATAGTGGGAAGGAAATGGGCACAGGCATGGAGAGGTGTATTCTGTAAGGACTGTGTGAGCATCAGACATGGGGGCATGGGTCTGTGCTATCAGCAAACCTGCCTGAGATCAGCAAGAGGCTGACACTGAATGAGGCCTGTGGCTCATCAGGCGTCAAGGCACAGAGAGTTCTGTGTGCATAAGGATGGCAGCCGAGGTTAGCCTGGGGTTCCTATTTTGGATCATTTCTACATGCTTACATTTTTTATGCAGGGAATTAGAGAATGAAGGAACAAGCAAAGGGACTTTCATAACTGGAAAACACAGAGGAAAGCTCGAAAAGTACTTGGATTTTCTCACAAGATTGGTTTTACTTATATTTTGTCTTTTAATGTGCTTGTAAGATGCCACTAGGGCAGACGTTTCCTCTTATTACACATTTTAAAACCAAATATACAGCTTTTCTTTATATGAGGTCACTGAAAAGGCCATTTTACTAAGACTTAAAATAAATGTAATGGAGATATATATATATGTATATATACGTATATGTATATGTATATATATATATATATATATACATATACATATACATATACATATACGTATATATACATATATATATTTAATGCCAGAGGGATCCATTTGTATTCAAAACCATGTTAATTCTGTTTTCTGTATTAAGCACAATTTCCTTTGCAACCACTTGTCATGGTTCAAATTCATAATGTAATACACTCTACATTCCGCACAGCGTTACCAATAAAAGTGTCTGTTCAACTTACGTTGAAAATGCATTGTTCTGCTTTTCACATCGTATGCCTTTACAGCTTAACTCTTTTGTTTCTTCATAATAGAAATATAATTGATTTAGGCCATTTGCAAATGCTAGCAACACAAGGCAGTATATGAATAGGAACTTCAAAATGTCCAGGAGCATTCTTCCCAGAGATATTTGCAGAGGCCCCAGGTGAGAATTTGCAGTAAACAGTGAGATCAGGCGCAGGGAACTGAAGATGTTTGCGATGGCAAATAAAGCTTCAGCCACTAGAGTGGGATGCCACATGTCCCAAGATTCTCGTGGATTCAGAGCACTGTACTGGAGAGAAAAGAGAAAGTAAAACAAACTCATATGTATATGACTATGTCAAGTTCAGGCCAGAATGCTTTTTCAGGTAGATCTAGCATCGTGGCCTATTGCCCTTCACAGCGGCTGATATCCTCCACGATGGTGGCAGCAATATTCATCTACACAAAAATAAGAGTTTATTAAAGCAATTTATAATTTATAAGCTTTAATCAAAGTGACCTTCCTGGTCTGTCCTTGTCATTTGTATGTTTGTTTATAAGTGAATTACATCTGACCTCGACCTTTCCAATGGAACTTTAAAAAAAGAAAAGGAACATGTTACATAGGAAAAAAAAAATCTGATTTTATATGAGGAAGAGCAGCAGCACGATAACAAAGAAAGATACATTATAAAGGAAAACTACACATTTTGAACAAAATTATCAAGGGCTTTACTTTCTGTATTTACACACTTGCATAGTCTAGATGCATGCATGCAGGATACAAATTCCATATAAGTGAGTGCAAGTACTGGTCCATTGCCCTGGAAATAGGAATGACCACTCTGGGTATAAATGTTGGTGCTTTGTATCTGTTGTATCCTAAAGCAGATAAAACCCAACTTGGAAGCCATCCTGGAAGTCAATGAATTGTTAATTTTGTTATATTTAATATGTAGGACATGTGGTTTTTTTTGAAGATTCCTTAATTAGATAAAATATGTGATCTAAGAAAGAATATTTGCTACATTAAACTTTGACCAGCAATTATTTAAAAAGTAAGACTTAGTCAGTTGACATGTCAGCTTTAAATTATCTTGACATTGAGCTGCATGAAAAGCAAGATGAGTTTTATCCCTTGTATTATTGAGGTAAATTTATATCCTTAAAAAAAAAAGGCCAAATATTCTCTTTGAAATACTGTGTTACAAAAATATATAATTAAACTTGTGTAGGAATCAAACAATAAATTGAGTCATCTTCTTCATACACATCCCTAAAAAATATGTCCAAACAACATGATCTTTTTCCTAATAATCATGTTAGCAAAAAGTTCTACTCCTGTATGAGTCCCATTGGAATATCAGAATATTTCTATTCTTTTTATATTGCATTTTATACCAAAGACCTTTACAAATGTTAATTAATTCTCTTGAAACCAATAGATAGTATTCTTTTAATCTCCCCGGGGACAAAATACATCACAAGCTCCTGATTTTGTTCAACACTCAGACTCTTGCTTGAATGACAATTTAAAACAATCCAATTTGAGCAAAAGGGAAATTATTTTCTATTTTTAAATGCTGATAACTGTTCTTGAACATTCTCAACTTCATAAAATAGCTAATCATTGAAGACACATGAAGAATTAAAAACTTAATACTTTTTATTCATTATCACAAGTATCAGAGTGAGGGTTTATGGTATCAGCCACTACCTAATTCTCTTCTCTTGGTTGTCCCATATATGATGCCACCTCTTCCTTCAAAGACTAAAACCACCTTCACCTTCTTTGTCTTGCTTCTCCCGAAAGACACACGTTTAAATAGAGAACATCCCCCAGCCCCCCATTGATAGCTAATTCTATATTTCTCTTTAAGATAATATGGCTTAGGACTATATCTCAAAATGTACAAAATGTGACATAGTAAGCATTCTTAAGGATGTGATCTTTTTACTTGGAATTCCTCATAACGTTTAACACAATATCCTGCACAGCTCAAACATTTTCTCCCAATGAGTACTTACTGTCCCATGAGGATGGGAGGGACACCTGGTAATAAAAATGCTCTAAGAGATTAACACAAAGTGCTGTGGGAATATAGAGAAAGTGATAAATTCTGTCTGGGGCTGATGGGGCCAGCAATGAATAGAGACTATATGTTGTTCAAGCTTTAAGGGTCCTTTGATGTTATGGCATCTACTGGAGACACTGTTCCTCGTTCTAGATTTCACAGGCAGTTGGAGGCAGTTGGATATAGAATCCGTCATCACATGGTGATATGGTACTTTAGATCCCTTCTTAGCAAATTGTCTCAGCTGGGACTTGCAAAATCATGCGAAAGGTTTTCCATTTTACAAATCATGAGATGCTAGATTCTACCCCAGTATAATTACCCAAGTCTGCTTCAAAGTCTAGCACTTCTGGTAATTGTTGGGAAACAATGCTATGTGAATCTGTTCACATTTATGCATGGTCAGGGCTTCCTGAGCAAAACATTGCATGGCTGTTAAAAGATGTCTGAATGGCAAATAAGCCTTGGAAGTTAAATATAGAGACTTTCTGAGAGATTTGGAAACATCTCCCCTGGAGCCATCTGCTTAGATTCTAAGGATAATAAAACTAGGGACCTTTGCCTCCCCTGAGAGAATTTGTTTACTTTAGAAAGTTAAGGTCTTTCTCTTTCTGGGGAAGGGGGGTGGTGGGGGAAGATGGGCAGCTGGCACAGCTGCACTCTATAAGCTCTGAGATTCATAATTTCCCAGTTCCCCTCCTGTGGTACAAACTCCTGCATGTGAAGGGTGCATCTGGCTCTCATCTGTCGCCCTGTGGGGAATTGGAGCATGGGGGACCAATGTTAAGATTGTTATGTAAGTAAACAATTTGTCTGTTCTCTGATCCAGAAAACTTGCTTCCTGTCAGGATTAAATAGAGATATAAACATTTAGTAATTAGCTCTTGATTTCATTCTTTTAAGTTCTGCTTTTTAATTTCTCTCCTGTCACTCACGCATACATTTAGCTCTGGTTTCTACATATAGGCATTGTTTTACAAGGAGATTTTTAAAATTCTTTCAAACCATGGTGTCCTTTGAACTTGTAGAGAAAAATTAGGATTCTTCAATGTTAAATGTATTTTTCCACACCCTATGATTAGGAATTAAAAGCTTAACTTGAATTTAAAATTTCTCTTTGGCTCTGTTTTCTAAAACGTAGTCACAAAATCTATATTCACGTTTTTAGCCCTCCATGTTTGCCTCTGGCCATTTGTGAGGCCTCTTCCCAGTGTCCCTAGCAGATCCTTCTTTCTCACTTGCTCCTTAAATAACTGAGTTTGCTTTGCAAGCCTCTTCTCTTCTCATTCTATCTACTCTCCCTGGATGTTTTCAGTGATCTCAACTGTCCGTTATGTGCTGATGACTCCCAGTCCTACATCTCCGCCTGGATGTCTCCCCTTACAGTCATATTTTATATTCTACCGCCTCGTTGACTTTTCCACACGGTTATCTCACAGGCATCTCAAGCACACAGGTCAGAATTGGAATTCGTGCTCTGTTGCTCCTCAAGCTCTCTCTCCATTTACGTTCTCTGATCTTAATGAGGGGTGGCAAATCTCCCAAAGCAGAATTTGAGGTTGAGCCTAGATTCTTCCTCTCCCAACTCACAGGCTCTAAACTAAAATCTCATAGATACCGCTCACTCCTCTTCGCTGGTACCCTCACTGTCTTAAAGAAGTTCCTCTATTTCTTACAGAAATTATTATAATAGCCTCCTAACTGCTCTCCCTGCCTTGTATCTTATTTCTACTTTGGCCCATTTCCTCCAGAATTGTGTTTTAAAAGGGCCAGTCAGACCACCTCATATCTTGCTTAATGTTCTTTCTTCAACGATTCTGCAGTGTCCTTGAGATGAAATTCCAGTTTTTCAACATGTCATATGAAGCCTCTGGAATCTGGGTCCTGACTCTCTTTTGAGATTGATCTGCCATTTGTTCTCAGTTTGGTACTTAATGCTCTGGCTCAAACCTTTGGTACTGGTCACTCCCCAGATTTCCCTCACATTCTCACCAAAATTCCTTTCTATGAACATCAGGCCCTATGTCCAGAGTGGATTTAAATTCCAATTATTATGGTTCTTCATCTGCTATTTATTCATTAAATATATGCTGAGTGCCTACGCTGTGCCAGACACCATCAAATAAAATGCAATTTATGGTGAGCAAATAAAATGCAGTTTATGTCACATGAGCTTACAATATAGTGAAGAAAGCAGACATTAAATAAGAAAAGCTAATCCTTCCCTTGACAGGTACTCTTTGACGGGGATGAATGGACGCTAGGATCCTGCTGACCAGAGCTGGTGGTTCCATGTGATAGAATAATCCTTGAAAGAGAAAGATCAAGTCTGTTAATTATACTTGAATTTAAAAAAATAATTAATTTAAAAAAAGGAAAGAGAAAAATCAAGAGCTACTCTACACATTGAAGTCCTTTTAGGACCATCAATTCCTGGTTTCCTTTTTCTCTCAAGTATTTGCTTTTTAGTATAAATGTACCGTAGTGTCGTTTTGTTTGAAACCTTCATTTTTACTCAGATTTTTTTAAGAGACTAGCTCCTTTGCAGACCTATATAACAGAATATTCAACCTTGGATTACTGTCAGTTTTCCATGTAGGGAGCTTTGTCTAATGCATTTTCAGAACCAAACATCTAATAGAGTGCTTTATATATGACAGGAGGTCAAAAAGCATTCTAGGGTGAAGAATCATAGACACATTCATGGTTGTTAGAAAAGATGAATCATTGGTAGAAATGTGAGTATCTTAATATAGCTGGAATATGGAGAATTTGGGTATAGTGATGAATCTAAGAGGAAGTTGGAGCCAGGTCGTGAACACCTTAGCAGAATGTTTAGAGGAAGATGAACTGAATCATAATACTGGGTTCTTTATATATATGTAGTCTTTGATGCATACTTATAAAACTCAAGTAATCTATAAAAAGTGAATAAAAAATTAAATTGATACAAAATGAAAATATTTGTCATATGAGAGTAAACGAAATGTATATACTGGTTTTAATTTCGATTTATAAGGAGAAAACCTTTCCTTGGTTTAGATAATGAAGTTGGTTATATAATGAAGTAATGAAAGACAATAAGAAGGCATATGATTTTCTTCTGTAACAGATAATACTAGATTAAACAATTGGGATTTAAATCTCTACCGAGCTCTGTGCCATAAAACTAAAGAATATTTAGAACATTCCATAATTTGGACAGTATACTGTAGTTACAGCATTTGTGAAACAAAAACAATATTTGCCTCTTTTCTAGCTCATAAGAATAGATCAATGAGATATATACTTAGAACTATTTAGAAGAATAGTACTATGAAAAATTCTATCATGACTGTTAAAATAAATGCCCTTATCTATAATACATTTAATTTTTGAAAATATTACTTCTATTACACAGTGGAATAGGCATAGGAATTTAGTCATTTCTGCCAAATGACTGAAGATAAATATGAGACAAGTTGTTCATAGAAAAAAGGACTGGGAAATATTTAGGACAAAACCAGTTCTAATGAAGATAAAGTAACATTTTTTTAAGAGTGCCCAGGCATCAACAAGCTCTGGATTAACTAGTATTTCATACAGAGTGAGAAGCGGAAGTGGTTGACAAACCTTCTCCTTCAAGAATTAAGAGCAAATACAAAAAAAATAAATAAAAGCTTACAATCAATCCATGAGCCGTGAAATGTTCAAGAATCAAGGTATTTAAGGAAGCACCACACAGCCTTGCATGTAAGGAGGAGAATACTGAAGTCACACACTTTTCTACTGTCTATGTCTCTACAATGCAATGCTGTTGCATTGTACATAAAAGTTAAAACAACTACTGAGTGCTTATATTAAGCTCTGTTCCATGACATTAAACATGTTTATTGATGTAATCCTCACAAACATTCTATAGGATTTGATTATTAGTGTCATTTTATACATAAGAAAATTGAGGTATAGATTAAGTAACTTGCTCCAAATCACACAGGTAGGAAGTGGTATCAGTGATACTCAGATCAAGTATGGATCAGAGCTCAAATCATGGCCTTAGTTAGCAGGACCCTTTGGTGTGTGTGTGTGTGTGTGTGTGTGTGTGTGTGTGTGTGTATGTTAAAATTCCCTCTAGATGAATGAATCACAAAATGATAAGCCAATTAAGCAAGTGTGGCCCTTCTGCCAGACCTATTCTAAAAGTTTCTCCTCCTCGATAGACCAGTTACAGAAAGGTTTCCCTTTTTGTGGACTAATAGTTTTTTTTGGTCTGGATCCGTGGCTTGCACAAAAAGACCTAGGGTTGGATTTTTGCTCCCATTTATGCACCTTCAGACTAGAGGTAGAACCTCTACAATATTACAGATAACCTTGTTATAACTCCTTGGTAATCTTGCCTGCATCATAATAGGCAAACTATTCACTAGGAAGCAGCATCAGGTGATTCCATCTACCTCATATTTCATAATTAATAAATCATCTATTTTATGGCTCTTATCTCCTAATTTTTTTTGAATACCAGCTCTCTATCAGCTTCCCCTATGTTCATTTCTCTACTTCAGGCATCCATTATCATTTGACTCATTCTCTGCTTAAATCTCATTCATGGCTCCTCTTCATTAACAGAGCACAGCCCAAATCCTATAGCAGGATGTGAAAAGTCCTTCTTATCCTAGTCTTGCTCCCATTTATTGGATCATTTCTCTTAGATACTGATCTCCTTTATACACTAAGACTTTTTTGCACATTGTATTTTTTCTCTCCGGAATGCTAATGCGCTTTCATGAACCCAATGGATACCTTCTGGCTCTGTCTTCCAGGACACTTCCAGTAGAGTTGAGTTCCTTCCTCGATGCTACCATAGCCCTTGCTGTAGACCTTATCAAATGGGAAATTCTTATTTACATGCATTTCTCTTTCCACAACCTGACTGTGGACTGCTTAAAGGCAGGAGGTGTACCCCAGGTATCTTTGCATTCTCAGCAAACAGATGAAGACCTGTTCTCTTAGTATGCTCCCAGAAATTCTTATTGTTTAATTCACATAATAGCTGTGAATTGGGATTCACATAGCACAGTCTATTTAGATATATAGCACAGTCTATTTTTGTGCACAAATATAGCAACTTTTCCTAAAATAGTAACTTATAAATTATTTAAAATTAGCATGAAAATTGAATGATAAAAGAAAGGAAAGGTAAGTCAACAAGTCAGCATTACAGACTCCCAAAGTAAGTGCTCTTTTGATTATTATCATCATTTAACAGGTGGTCACATTGAGACCTTCATTTAGTAATTTGCCCCAAATCACACAGGTTTCATGTGGTAAAGGCGAGTGTGAATCCAGAGCTCAATCTTTTTTTCAACTAACATAAAGGAAGAGACATAATAAAGACGTTTAAAAAGGTAAGTCTAATGGACTCATAGTATATGAAGAAGAGGGAGGATACTGGAGTAAAAGAGAAGAAAAATTAATAATGCAGGCTTATTCTATAACAGGCACTTAAATTATATCAACTCATTTACTTCTCATACCAACAGCACAAAGTAGAAATTGTTAGTCTCCTTATTTTATACATGAGGCAAGGGAGGTGAAGAAATAGGTCCAAGTTCACATAACTAGTAAGTGTTGGAGGAAGGAAGTGAGCCCAGAAAATACTACCCATCAAACTCTATCCATGCAACTCGAGTTTTAGTTACACAAACTAATCATTCAGAAAGAACATTTTGTACTTTACACATACAATCACAGCTGGACTCCTATGCAATGCATAAACAAATTATATTTCTGGAAGATTCCATGTTATTTACATCATTGTCAGCTGAGGTAATTTCTGTGCACTTTTCCATCTCCTTTTCTCCTTCTTCATCACATGAGGTGAGTGATGCTTGAATTTTAAGCATAAGTTTTTCCTTGGTGTAGTATTAGGAACAATGTTTATATTTTAATATTAAAATAGATGTTGCACATGAAGAATTTACAACTTTTTAAGAAAATTCAAATCCCATATCTAAAACTGAGACAAAAAAATCCACAAGTACCCATTAATTTATGTAGTTGTACCTACTATATACCAGAGTTCTTATATATGAAAATGTATATGTACCATATATAAACACCATCAAATGTAATATGTAAAAGTATTCCGTATCTTAGTACAAATGTTGCATATAAGAAATACATGAAAGAAGTTCCATTTGGAATCAATCTCATACTTGTCTTAGCTGTTGAATAGAATTATACAGTCCAGTGTCATTCCAGTCATCTTCCTTAGACCAGTTACATCAGCATCATCCGATGAGTTTGCTACAAATGCAAATTTAGGACCCTCTGTAATACTCTTAAATTTAGAATCTCTGGGGATGGAGAAAAGGAATTTGGGTTTTAGAAAGCTTTCCAGGTGATGTTTTTGCACTGGAAAGTTTTAGAAGAAATGCTATAGTTCTATATACCAGAGTTTTATATCCGTATTGGGCCACAAAAAAGCAGATATATTATTTTTTAGTTGAGATATGGCCAAAACAACTTTATAGACATACTTAAGGATCATTACAAAGAAAATAGAAATTGGACAGATATTCACTGAACAACAGACTGCCCATCTCATACATAGATGCATAACCTCCTTGGTTAAGACAGTACCTTCTGCTCTCTTAAGGTCTTCAAGGGCATTAACCTAAAGTAGATAGGAAAAATTACCAAGTTATGATCCTATTATTAAAATATAGCTTTATTTCCATGAAATTGGTAGGCATGAAATTTGGTGAGTGGCAACATTTTAATTGAACAAATTCTAGAAACTAAGGCCTTTCCAATGATGGGCATTTTTGACCCTGACAGAGCTGAACACTATACAAGGGAGACTCAGGCCACTATTTTAGGAACTAGACTAAATGAATGAGTTCACTTACACGTTAGGATTTTCTAGGTCAGATCACTAAATTGCATGAATTATTCATGTAAACCCCAATTAGACACTCTTTATTTTTTGCTAGTACACTAATCATTTTGAAACAAACTTTTAAAAAAGAAGAGACAAAGAAAGAGGGAAAAAGAAAGGCAAGAAGGAGATAATACTTTGATTTGAAAAATATCCCCCAAAGTACAAAATAATCCTAGTTGTCATTGCAGAACAAAATGTTTTACAGAAATTATGTGGTTTGGAAAAGATTGATATTGTACAGAATCTGGGGGAGTGATGGGTGTATGAGACTTCAGGCGCTGTCATGTTGAATGGGATGAGGAAATTATATTCTGTTCTAATTATATCAAACTATATTAGTTTGAACTGAAATAATAATTTCAATGCTTTGAATGAGTAATATTTTGATTGGTCTAGGTAATGTTATCAGTTAGTTATAACTGATAAAAATAGATTTTGGTTGCCAAAATTTAAACAGTGTTTGAGGTAGACTGTTATGAGAAATGGAAAGGATTCAAAACTAGAGCAACTATTGTGAGTAATTTTGAGGCATCATTCAAATAAGATGCAACAAAATTGGGTGACAACTTCAAATTGTTTGTGAAATTTATTTCGAAACTATAATTGGGTATTAATAATGTATTTTATACCTATCTATCATCACAGAAAGATAACGCTCTAGGTAACATTATTAGTAAAATTAATAGCAATCAAAGGTAGGGAAGTATTTATCAGAACTTTATGCTTTACCAAAAATATAAATGATAGTTACCTTTACAAATGCAACGATTTTCAAAGAGATTGTTGCCAAATATAAGGAATTCATCACAAAATCCATTAGATTCCACCAATCATGGATGTAATCTTGAAGTCCACCATCCCACATTTGTTTAATTTCTCCCCATATAAAACCTGCAATTACAGAGAGATTCATTGTAAGTGTGATTTTCAATCAGCTTACTAACAACAGAGGCAACTTAAAAATTATAGAATATTGGAGCGGCAAGCGACTTTAATGTTCACTACATGAAGCATTTATTTTTAAAGACAGTAATATTCAGTCTCAGCCAGACTGTAAAATTTTGAGGACACTGAGCTAATTAATTGGAGAGAATGCTTTTAGGGTAGGTTCACTTTCTTTTATTCATCTGATATACTTGTAAGAATGTCCAATTTTTGAATCAACTGCAATTTCTCTGTAACTCTGTATCCATTTTTCTCATGGAAAATATCATGGCATTTACTTGTAAACAAATACTAAAAGCAATGTTTCCTTTGAAGTTGAGATGACTCAGAGTCATGAAAAAGTGTCGCTGGTGAACATAACTGTCTTAATTCCATTAAGCAGGATATTTTGTTTTGCCTTTGTAAGCAGTTGTTACCTTTGGAGATCTGATTTCAGTTCTGGTCAAAAGATGGTTATAACATGCATGATACTTCATTATAAAACCTTATATCTAGCAATAGCTTTGAGACTGCCTCCATGGAAAATAAAAATCCCTTTCCTTTATAATGGTCATATTTTTAATAAGAAATGTTTTATTTTCAAATTCTAGGAAGTACACATAAAATATCACTATGTATCATTCTATTTCCATAATCTTGTTAAAACTTTATAAATCTAGTTTTGGGGCCCAATGATGAAAGAGAGAGATATCAAAGGGAGTAGAATCAGGAAATATTAAAAGGATAAATATGGTTTCATAACTACATTAATGCAAGCAAACAATACGACTCTATTAAGATAATGAGTCTGGAATGTCACATGTGTAGCACAATGTCTCACATCTGTCTTGCACAAAAAGCCAGAAAAAGTCAGGTTAACTATAAAATCATAACTTTTCATGAACCTATCAGAGAGACAAGAAACCAGAGAGAGTTCCGATGTGAACATTAGCTCACCCATGGCAGAGTGCAGGGGTAAGAGACAAAGTCACCATATCCCAGAGTAAGAAGATTTCAGAAAAACTTTTAAACGAACTTCTGAAGGTTGAGTCTGAGCTTGCACAGAGGACAGAACCCCTGGGACTCAGATACAAGGGGAGTCTCCCTACTTGCATGTTTTTTGTTTTTTTGTTTTTTTTGTTTTTGCATAGAGCAGGCTCCTCTCCCCTAAGAACAAAACACATAAGCCCCATGGGAGAAGCAGGAAACAGGATTTCCTAGGGTTTGCACCAGTATCATTAGAGGTTTCCTACCACAGGGCAAAGGTCAGGAAAGTCTGCACATGACCTGCAAAGTGTCACTGCCATAGGTAGTAAGGTATGGATCATTGAGAACCTGCATTGCCAATGCCCAGGCATAGTCCCACCTAACTCTGCCCTAGACCAGGACAACAGAGAATCTGCTTGTTTCACATCACCAGGTAACAATCACAAGCTAATAACTACTGGAGGAGTGGTGAGAGCATGAATAGAGTATCCCTCAGAGGCATAGGTGCACAGGGGAGGCCAAAAGATGTGGGTGAAGCAGGAATTCTGAGAATAGTCCTCCTAAGTCAGTCAAAGCCACTATAACAAAGTATCACAGACTGGATGTTTTATAACAAAAATTCATTTCTCATAGTTCTGGAGGCTGCAAGTTTATGATCATGGTATCAGCATGGTCAAGCTTTGGTGAGAACCCTCTTCCATGTTCTAGGTGTACATATCTCTCTCTATCCTTACATGGCAGCAAGAGAGCAAGCTAGCTCTCTGGCCTCTTTTTTCTCTTTAAAGTTTTTATTTATTTATTTTGAGAGGAGGGAGGGGCAGAGAGAGGAGGAGGAGAGAGAGAATCCCAAGCAGTCTCCATGCTTGTCAGCACTGACCTGATCAGGGCTCGAACTCACAAACCTGTGAGATCATGACCTGAGCTGAAACCAAGAGTAGGACGCTTAACCTACTTAACCTACTGAGCCACCCAGGCTCCCTTTTGGCCTCTTTTTATAAGCACATTTATCTCCTTCATGAGGACCCTCATGACCTAATTGCATTCCAAAGGTGCCACTTCCAAATGCAATCACAGGGGGGTTAGGTTTTCAATATATGAATTTGGAGGGGACACAGACATGTAGTCCATAATACGACCCAAAGCAGAGTGAATGGTGCTCTGAAACTGATTGTGGCAACAAAACCCAAACCTGCCTCAGCTCCTGACTATAATGCCTCAAATTCCTGCCTTATGTTCCAGCAGAATAAAATGGCATGTCCATTTTCAGGCATCAATGCTATGTACCTTTGTCTAGCCTCTACACAGGCAGAATAAATCCCCTCCCCAGATACACACATGCACACCTTATACATCATATTCAAACTGTTTTAAAAAAGATAAAAAATATTGAATGCATCAGGAGTGGGGGTGTGGTGGAAATAAAAGACACATTGCATTCAAAGGAAGAAATAGAAAACTGACATCAAACTTGTTGTCTGACACGAGTAACATTATTATAGTGCTGAAAGAATAAAAATTAAAAGTGTACCCAGAACGTTCCACATGGCACAAATAGTTCTAATAAATGAAGGCAATTGAAAGACCTTTTTTCAGACAACCAAAAACTCAGACACATTATTGCCATGAGACCTATGCTATAAGAAATGCTGAAGGGATATATTTTAGGCAGAAGGTTTACGATACTGACCAAAAATTAAGTTTATAAAAAGAAATGAAAACATATATCCAGGAATGGTTAAAAAAATAAATATAAAATATATTTTTTTCTGGGGCACCTGGGTGGCTTAGTTGGTTGAGCTTCTGACTCTTGGTTTCGGCTCAGGTCATAATCTCATGGTTTGTGAGTTTGAGCCTTGCGTCAGAGCCTGTTTGGGATATTCTCTCTCTCTCTCTCTCTCTCTCTCTCTCTCTCTTTCTCTCTGTTTCTGCCCCCCCCCCCAAATAAATAAAGTTAAAAAAAAGATATTTTTTCTTTTTGAATTTCTCTAACATATCATTGATGGCCTAAAGCAAAAACACTAGCAATGTTTTGTGGTTTATAACATATATAACATATGTAAAAGTAAAATGTATGACGACATTAGCACAGAGGATGAGAGAGAGGAATTAGAAATATACTATCATAAGGTTCTTACACTACATGTAAAACAAATATTATTTGAAGTTAGATTATGATAAATTAAAATTTTACATTGTAAATCCTAGGGCATTCTCTCAAAATATTTTTACTTATTTATTAGAAAAAAATTTTTTAAGATTTTTTTAAAGCAATCTTTACACCCAATGTGGGGCTCGAACTCAAAATCTTGAGATCAAGAGTCTCATGCTCCATTAACTGAGCCAGCTAGGTACCCCAAAATATCTTTAAAGGTACAAATGAAGAGCCAGAAAGATAAATAAACATAAAATTATTAAAAACACTCAATTTGACAACATGCAGAAAAAAAAATAGAGCCAATAAGAAAAAGTGGGGTAGATTTCAAATCCATCAATATTAATAATTACATTGAATAAAGCATATGGTCTAAACACACCAATGAGAAGACAGAGATTGTCATATATAAAAATGTAAAACACAGCTGTATTAAATTTATCAACAAGTTAAAAGCAAAAGAATAGTAAAGACACTATGAAATACTAAGAAAAAGAAAACTAAGAAAAAGAAGCTCAGTTGGCTATATTAATATGACTAAATATATTTCAGAAGAAAAAATGTTACCAGGTACTGAGAGGGCTATACCTAACATAAGGATGAAAAAGTCAACTCACTGAGAAGACACAACGATACTAAATATGAATGCAGCTAATAAAATAACCTTATAATGCAAGATGCCATAATCAGAGTTGAAACAAAAAAGAGAGAAAGGTACAAATATAGTTAGATAGAGACCTTAGTATTCCCCTCTGTAGAACCACTAGGCAGAAGTTTGGTAGGAATTTAGAAATTCTGAACAACACTGTCAACAACCCGACAGCAGCAATACATGCTTTTTTCAAATGCATGTGTAGTGTTTACCAAGAGATACTGTATCATGGACTATATTAACATATAGAAAAATATTTATACAAGTTAAAATCATACAAAAGGTGTTCTATGACAATATAATAGACAACAAATCAGTAATGAAATGTATTTGGAAAATCTCCAAATATTTTGCAATTGAACAACATACTTCTAATAACCCTTGATCACAAAGGAATTTGCAGAATAATTAGAAAACATTTTGAAATTATTGAAAATAAAAATACATCCAAAAAGGTCTTTGATGCAGCTTATAAAGTATATAGAGTGGAATTTATAGGTTTAAAGGCTTTAAACCTATAAAGAATAAAGGTCTCAGTGATTTCAGCTTTCATTATGACACTATGAAAAGAAAAGCAAATTAAGCCCAAAAGAAGCAGAAGAAAATAAAACAAGAGCAGAAGTCAAATTTTAAAACATAAAACTTGAGAAAAATCCATGAAGATGGAAGATAGTTCTCTGAAATGGTCAGCACAATTGATAAAACTCTAGCCAGAATGGTCAAGAAAAAAAATGGAGAAGATATAAATGATCAATGTCAGAAATAGAAGAAGTGGCATCACTACAGATCTTATGACATTTTAAGGATAACAAATGAGTAAAAGGAACAACTTGATGCCCATAAATGTCACAACATAAAATGAATATTTTTCCTGAAAGACACAAACTTCTAGTCACACTCAAGAGCACATAGAGTAAAACAAAAACAATAACTAAAACAAAAACAAAAAATTAGTACACAGAGTAACCTGAATTGTCCTATTCCTATTGAAGTATCATGAATTCATAGTTAAAAACCTTCCAACAAAGAAAAATTCAGGTCCAGTTTCTTTATGGTGAATTCTACCAAACTTAAGGAAGAAATAAGAAGAATGCTAAAAACACAGGTAACACTTAAAATAGAAAAGGAAGAAACATCTAAGAGCTTAGTATTACTCTGATAAAAAAAAAAGTCTGGCAAAAAGAACAACTACACACTAATAACCTTTATGAATATGCACAAATATCCTCAACAAATATTAGTAAATTAAATGGAGTAATATATGCAATTGATAATAAATCATGCTGTTTTTCCCAGAATGCAAGACTGTTTCAACATTTAAGGGCCAATCAGTGTTATTTATGCCGTCAACAGATTATTGGGAAAAAAAGATCTCATTAGATGCAGTAAATGCATTTGACAAAATTCAACATCCATTCAGGATAAAAGCTTTCAGCAAAGTATGAATAGAAGGGTAATTTCTTGATTTGATAAAGGACATCTACAGAAGTATACAGCTACAGTCATGATTATGTGTAGAGGGCCAGAGAATAAATAAGTTAGACTTTGCAGTAAATGAGTGGGTGCATGTGACTGTGTAGTGACAAAGGGTCATATTTATCCTGCTGGGCCATAGTTTGCCCGCCCTTATCCAGTATCTTGACTGTGGTGGTCTTACGTGATTGTGTGCTTTATATCTCCGTGCCCTGAAAAACAACAACAACAAAATGCACTAAAACTTAAAAGCAACAAAAATGATGAGAGATTGATGTTGACAATTGGAAATAGGGATAGATTAAAATTAAATAAATATAATAAATACATACTATATAGTATATAGTGATTATAAATAAACATAATACAATATCAACTGTGATATATTGCTGATAGGTATGTTTGCAAAGTCTTATAATAAAACTGTGGAAGAAATAAAAGTGAATTAGACATAATGGCCTATCATCACTTAGTGAAAACTAGCAATGGCTATTTAACATTATTTTTAAAATTTTATTTAAAATTTTAAGGCACACTTAAATTGATAACCCAAGAAAGGACTAATTTCAGTCAAATTGATTATAGTGTGCATTTTAAAAGGTTTTACTAAAATTCAGCTAGTTAACATACAGCATAATATTAGTTTCAGGTGTACAATATAGTGATTCAACACTTACATACATCACCTGGTGCTCATCATAACCTTAGTTCCTATCACCCATTTCACCCATCCTCCTACCCACCTCCCCTCTGATAACCATCAGTTTGTTCCCTGTGGTTAAGAGTCTGTTCTAACTATAGACCAAGTGAGCAAGGGGCAGAGAAAGTGAGAGAGAGAGAGAGAGAGAGAGAGAGAGAGAGAGAATCCCAGGAGGAGCAGAGAGATTGGGAGAGAGAAGTGGGGCTCACCAGATGCTGGGCTCGTGAGCTCACCCTACACTCATGACCTGAGCTGAAGTCAGATGCTTAAAGACCGAGCCACCCAGGCGCCCTATAGTGTGCATTTTATTTTTTTTTTATTTTATTTATTTATTTATTTTTTTTTTTTATTTATTTTTGGGACAGAGAGAGACAGAGCATGAACGGGGGAGGGGCAGAGAGAGAGGGAGACACAAAATCGGAAACAGGCTCCAGGCTCCGAGCCATCAGCCCAGAGCCTGACGCGGGGCTCGAACTCACGGACCGCGAGATCGTGACCTGGCTGAAGTCGGACGCTTAACCGACTGCGCCACCCAGGCGCCCCTATAGTGTGCATTTTAAAGCCCTCTGTAGACCACTGCTTTATTCTAGATTTTACATCCTATATTACTCTTTGAGGTCTCTTTCAGATAAAATCTCTCTTGAGAGTTCAGATAAGATTGGGGCATAACTGCAGAGATGGTAATGTTTGCTGCCTCCACATTGAAGAAAGAAACGCATCAGACCTGAGTAAGATATGATGCATGCTCTGATGTTTGTAGGGAACTTACAATTTATATCATCCAAGGAGGAAAAATGCTAGGTACACTAGAAACAACTCTCCTCCCCCCCAACCTCCCCAGTCCACATCTATGATGCTTTCTCCTACTGAGCCTGGGGACAGTCTCAGAATCAATCACAACTTACATAAGAAAGGTAAGACCAAAACAAGCGACCTAACTAGTGCTTCACTACCAGTTAATAAAGAAAACAGAACTCAATCTCCTTAGTACTCTTAGACGTTTTCTTATTTTTGAAATTTCAAAATGTGGTTTATTTGTTATGTTTTATTTGCAACTCTGCCAATATCCAGAGATGAGAATATGTGTGCACTGCAGTTATTAATTGAACAAATGCATTTCAAGTTAACTTTAATCAGAAGGCACAGAGATAACACTTTGACTATACCAGGTGAGTGAAGTGCCAGGCTCAGTCCAACTGGTAATCAGCTTTGTAATCTGAGATAACAGTCTCGTCTCTCTAGATCGTTGTCACCTCATTTCAAAAAAAGAGAGGTTTGGATTATACGCAATCATACGAGAAGTATAATTCTACTTCTGTGGTACAAATAGCCAGACATTACTTTTTCCTGTCTGGATCATTAAATTTTACTAAAATCAATCATCACAATAGCTGCCATGAAGATTAAAAACTGTCTTGCACCAGAGGACACAGACTTGCTTTGGTCTTCCCCAAAATGCACAAACTAAATCTTTGATATGAAAATTATAGAAACTTTCTTGCCCAACGTAAGGGAGAATTCTCCAGAAATCAGAGTTGCTCCAAAACTGGAATGGATTACCCTGTGCATTGAAGATTCCAATCCAGGGCCTGGAATGTCTTCCATCACTCAGGATCCAGAGAAATTCTAGAAGTAACTACAAACCTGTTCTATCTGATCTCTAAAGGGCATTCCAATTCTATGAGTTCGTGAAATCTGTTGTTTTCAAATTTGTATATATTATAAAATCAAATGTATTTTTCAAGTTTGTACCTATTATAAAATGAAATGTATTTCAAATACCTGCTAGCCAACCAGTGTGTTTATATCTTATTTCCCTTTATTGATAAATTGATAGCTCTCTTCTTGCTTCTAGCAAACTGAAAAGCCAAATATGATTATTAACAGCCACCGAAACAGCTAACTGCAAGTATTTTGTGGGTAATTATGTAGGGGAATAAAGACACTAGGGTTAATGGCTTCAGAGGAAAATGGGGAAGTAGTTATAAAGAATTAGTTATGAGCTCAGTACAAAGCAACATTTTAACTTAGAGCTTCTTAGTACCTCAGCAGACTCTGTCACATTAGATGGGTTCAAGGAGATGGCACTTTCATTGGAAGCTTGGACTAGGTGACCTCTAAGGGTTTTTAAGAAGGGTAACAGCAAACACAATTTGGAGATATTGTAGTTCCTTTGGAGTTCAAAGAGTATACATTTAATCTGACTTTTTGGATCACACACAAAAATTCTATCACTTTTAGCCTTTGCAAATCACAGCTGTGTGGAGAAAGCAGAGATCCTGATGAAATTGAGGGCTCACACCGTCATTTTTTAACCTGAGCTGTGAATACAACTGTCAGTCAGTGCTTGTTGGCTAATGGATTTTGGGAGCTTGTGTTTTTAGAGCACCAGAATGGGGTATCACTTCATATAGCTCTAATCACCACATACCTGTTTGATAACTATATATTTCTATTTCTTATGAGCACCATGGTGAAAATACAAGTTTCCTCTGTTCTGGCAATGGTTCACTGAAATTTTTGAAGAAAGCAGCCTTTAGAGAAGCTAGAGGGTGCTATTAACTGGCTGATACATGCATCCAGACAAACTATTCGTGGTAACTAGTCCGAAGAGAACAAAGCTTCAGCAAGCTTCCATCACAAAATGTTTGTCCTGTTCCCACAATGGGAACATTTCAAAATTTCTCTCTGCTGTTTATAAACAGATGACGTGATTTCTCAGAGTCACGGTGGAGGTCTAATTACAAGCATGGATGTCAAGACTGTGGGGACCAGTAGAGGAAAGATCATAGTGCAAATGAGTCAGAGAACTTCCTTTGAAAGATATTTATGGATGCCTGGAAGTTTTTCCTATTTTTTTTTCTACCTTTCCCATAACAGTTTTCATCAGGGGCTACTCGAGTGTTCAATTATATCTTATCGTGTGAAGCCAGCTGTGGGGATGAGATGAGGTCGGGAGACCTCAGACGCCACATTTAACAGCCCTGATTTCAGGTGAGAAATATGTAATTCTGTGAACAGACCTCTCGTCTCACCTTCTCTTGCTGTCAGTATTTACACAAAGATTAAATAACCTCAAACAAAGAGCGGGTCGCCTTTTCACCTATGGCCACCTCAAAGGGCTTGTTATGGAAACCCAGGAGCTAGTTGAGGGATCTGACCTTGCAAGTCTCTTAATAGGATACTGAGTTCTACACTGTGGCACCAAATCAATGTAGATAAAAAGAACAAAAAGAATTCCTCCCTGCTGTATTTTCCCCCAAATCAGGGAACAAAAAAGTAGTCTCTAGTCAAAATTTTGCTTTTGCTTGGAGAAATCTAAATGTAGTTATTTTGCTCCATGGAGGATCACGTTATGCTGGACCCAAAAAAGGCACTCAGTTAGGAGGCAGCTTCTATTGTCTCAGTGTTAGACTTAAAACCCAAACAAAGATAAAGACAAGAGTCCCAACGATTCACTTTCTGAAGAGAGCTTACAGAAAATTGTAGCCACCCCCGCCCTTCTAGGGCTACCTAAGAGGTAGAAGGACCATATCTGTTACCAACCACTTGGGCCTCTACCCCCATGGTCTATACAGAGGGAACATTAGGAATAGGTGGCGAGAAAGCCATGAAGTCAGGGTAATAGAGTTTTTGTGCTAATTAGGAATACCAGAGGGAGAGATGAAGGTGATTGCTTACCAGCAGTACCACCTCCCTAAGTCAAGTGAGGGAGATGCTGAGGAAATCCCTCATAAATATGGGGGATTTCTACAACAAGGAAAACTGGCATCTCAGTCTCTCCTGGAGTGTCTGCTCAGGCAATGGACTTGCTCATCTCTCCCTGGGTCTGGATATAAGAAATAAGAGACCAGTGTGTTTTGGCAGTCCGCAACTGGCCGCAGCCTGACCTCCTGTCATTAGCTGTGGCAAGGTTTTGGAATGCCCTTGGGGAGTGAGTGCTTATCACAGGAAGAAGCTGGGCTTTAGCAATCTTGCCCTCCTGTCCTTGCCAGGGTCCTAGGACCCCAGAAGGAGTCAACTACAGGTTACAAGGAGTTGAGGGACTAGAAGATTTCAGGCAGAGTTGAATTGGGGATCCAGAGGACGATGCAGCCTGGAGGCACCCAAGGCCTTCTATGGAACACACATGCACACATCAGGAGAGCCATCGGTCAAGGACTGTCATATAGGCTACACAGTATTAGCCAGTGATGCATAAAACCAATAGGAAAGAACTGTGATGAGGGGCCCAGTGAGGTAACGAAGACTTGTAACTTTTCCTGTCATCCCGCTTCCCTACAGCCACCAAGGAGGAGAACATAAACAGTTTATGCCCTTCTTTCCATTGCAGTGTTGGAGTTGAAGGATGAGCAAAAGATGGACAATTCCAGGTCCTCTGAGCACTGGGTAAGGCCTTTGTCAGGAAGAGGAAAGCTTAAAATAACTCAAGGTTTCAGGAACTTGATATCTACTAGACATATCATTAAGGTACAGGAAAAGATATTTGGTATAGGGAAGTTGGGCAGAGTGATCAGAAAAAGTAAAAAACATTTCATGTTTAGATTCTAGGGAGTTGAGACTCCTTAATTAAGCTTTTACATGAATACAGAATTTGTATGAAATTGTGCTTCCAGAATTGTTTTCTCAATCTTTAATGTTTAAAGACCTCTGGAATTTCTCTTTTTTTAATTTTTGAAAAATTTTAATGTTTATTATTTATTTTTGAGGGAGAGAGAGAGACAGAGTGTGACCAGGGGAGGGGCAGAAAGAGAGGGAGACACAGAATCCGAAGCAGGCTCCAGGCTCTGAGTTATCGGCACAGAGTCTGATCCTGGGGCTCAAACTCATGAACCGTGAGATAATGACCTAAGCCAAAGTTGGACGCTTAACCAACAGAGCTACCCAGGCACCCCAAGACCTCTGGAATTTCTGAATTAATGAACCAAGGGGAGAATTAAAAATGTAAGTTTTTTGTAGAAATTCACAATTGTTATGACTTTAGTCGGTTGGCCATGCTTCAAGAAACACTGACTTAAAGGGGCAGTAAAACATGCAAAAGAATGAACCTGGACTACTTTCTTTCACCATACCTAAAAATGAACTCAAAATGGATTAAGGACCTAAATGTGAGGCCTAAAACCATAAAAATCCTAGAAAAGAGCACAGGTGGTAATTTATCTGACATTGGCCATAACATTTTCCTAGAGATGTCTCCTGAGGCAAGGGAAACAAAAGCAAAAATAAACTATTGAGACTACATCCAAATAAAAAGCTTCTGCACAGCAGAGGAAACAACAAAACTAAAAACAAACTACTGAATGAGAGAAGATATTTTCAAGTGACATATCTGATAAAGGGTTAGCATCAAAAATATATAAAGAATTTATATAGTCCAACACCCCAAAAAACAAATAATCCAGTTAAAAAATGGGCAGAAGACATGAACAGATGTTTCTCCAAAGAAAATATCCAGATGGCCAACAGACATGAGATGTTTAACATCACTCATCATCAGGGAAATTCAAATCGAAACCACAATGAGATTATCACCTCACACCAGTCAGAATGGCTAAAATAAAAAACAAACAAACAAAAAGCAAAACAAAGATAAGAAATAATAGGCGTTGGCAAAAACGTGGAGAGAAGGAACCCTTGTGCACTCTTGGTGGGAATGCAAACTGGTGCAGCCGCTGTGGAAAATAGTATGGAGGTTCCTTAAAAAATTAAATATAGAATTACCATATGATCTAGTAATTCCCTTACTGGGTACCCAAAGCATATGAAAACACTAATTTGAAAGGATATATGCATCTCCTATGTTTATTGAAGCACTATTTACAGTAGCTAAATTATGGAAGCAGCCCATGTCCATTGATAGATGAATGGATAAAGAAGATGTGGGGTGTGTGTGTGTGTGTGTGTGTGTGTGTGTGTGTGTACTGTAATATTACTCACCCATAAAAAAGAATGAAATCTTGCCATTTACACAACATAGATGGATTTAGAGGGTATAATGCTAAGTGAAAAATTCAGTCAGAGAAAGACAAATACCTTCAGGTTTCACTCATATGTTGGAATTTAAGAAACAAAACAAATGAGCAAAGGAGTCCTGAATTCTTGGGCTGCTTTTGCCTCCTTGAATTCTATTCCTCACATTTTGAGGGCAGTATTCACGGTGGATAAAAGTTGTAGTTCTGGAATTACACCAACTAGAATTTGAATCAAGTGCCTGCTGTTTATTAGCTCCTGATCCTGGGGAAGTGACCCAACTTCTCTCAGCCTATTTCCTCTCTATGAAATGAGATACTAACAAGATTTGTTATTAAATGAAGTGACATTACTACAAGTTCAAATGAGGATACACATTTCAGTCATTTAGCACAGTGCCTATCTTCTTGGTTTCTACTATTATTGCTGCTATCAGTACTACTGCTATTGTGATTCTGAACTAATGAAAACCACTTTTCATTAGTTCACCCCCGCCCCCCAGTCTTTTACTCTGACCCTCCATCATTTGGTATCTACTCCTATCTCCCTATCTTTTGCCCTCTTCCCTTGAACTATCTGAATCGTGTTGCCAAATATTTTCTCTAACAGTATTAATTTCACTTTTGGGCTACAAGATATGTATAGCATTGTCAGTACCTAAAACACTTAATTTTCTTTCTGATAAAGAAGTCATCGGGCCAGCAGTAGTATGTGCACAACAATTTTAAATTACACAAATATTTCATTGTTTGAAATCTGATAATCTTGATAAGTCTTGGTAAAGGTGATCTTCAACTTTTCCCCCCACACATAAAAAGGAAAATGATGATTACATGTCATAGTCCAATGATTATTTGGCTTTCTTGAAAATTAAAATGTCTCTTTAAATGAATAGGTGGATGTTTTGCACCTGTCTTTGGGTGTCTATGTGTGTCTGCAGCCAGTTTGCTGAGGTGGTTGGAGGACCTTGCCAAGGCAGAGAGTCAGGAGACTATAGACTATAGAATATCTTTGGGGGGCTGTTTGAGAAGATGGGTAATTCATGGGTGAGGCTGAGAGTATGAGTACCTGAAACCATATGATCTTGATGCCTGTTAGACAAAGATGTAGAAATGGTCCCAAGAAAGGAATATACTTATATAGAATTGTCTCTGTGAGTCTTTATCTAGAGGAGAATGTGATCACAAGTTTTCTTTTTACATTTGCAATTTGGAAGCACTTATTGAAATGTTCAGATTTGTTAATATCAACGCTTTAAAAGATAAAAATGTGAAATAAATCATGGAAATGAGAGGCCAATTTTGTTAGAGAAAAATTGTCAAATAAGTATGTGTTATAGGCAAGATGTATAATCCGGATATTATGAGCAATTCTTAGTTTATGCCTAGGAATCCACTAGAAGCTATTTTTAACAGAGCTCAGATTTCTTCCTATGATACATCTTTTCCTCAGTTCACCCTTCTCCTTATCATGCTCAGTGTGCATAGATTTATATACTACATAATTATGGCATATTCTTAGGCACACACATAATATCAAGTCACTTCAGTATCCATTTTTCCTTTCTCATGGAGAACAAAGTATTTCCTGCTTCATTAATGTGATAGCCTCCATTAACACCTACTTTTATGAAAAATGTTACCCATTTCATAATTTCTTTTTGCCAAGCTGATAACGTAAGTCTACATCTCGATATTTCACATATATATTTATATCTGTACACTTTTTTTTTGCAGGGAATAAGCTACGATACAAATTTGATTGTTACAGTTGAATTATGATGGATTCTATAGGACAATCAAAACCGGTTTTTGGGAAGGCCTTAAAAATTAGCATTCAAAAGTTGGTTTTTTCCCCATTTTACATCATATTACCTTCAGAAAGAAAATGACATCCATTTGAGAAAAAAACTGCTGCTATAATTTAAATAAATTCTCATTATATATAAAGATAACATGCTATATTTAGTTTGCATGTAAATTTTATGGAAAAGGGAACTTCTGATATGAATATTCATTCTCATATCCCTGGTATTCTATGTTAAAAGTCAAAACTTTGAATAAATTAAGAGTGTCAAGGTCATGGCCCATCAGAATGTAGAAGTGACCAGATCTCTAATCTGGCCCATGGCTCCTTTGAATCCATCATTCAGTCTTTCCAATAACACTTTCTCTCAGATACTTGAAAGGTATGGGTCTGTCATCAGGCCCATATGCTAGAACTATCATTTTTCACTTTTTACTCTAGTTTAAATGGGTAATGTGACACTCTGAGTGCATTGGTGTCTATGTGTCTAGAATCTGCCTATCTATTGAGATAGTTCTAACTGTATTATCTGTGATTAGTTTTCTCTTTTGGTTAGGACTGTATCTCCAGATGACCACATCCTAAGTTTGAACCCTGCATGAGGCCTTTAGATTTCTTTGCTTATATGCTAAAACTTATCCTGACAGCAGACATCCACAAGAGTATTGTTTGATGGGAGAAAGAAGGGTCAGTAACCTTCCATACAAGAAAGTCTGAAGGAAAAATCATTCAAAGGGACAGCTTATCAATGATTCCGCAGTGGAAGAATACCAGGGTTATTGCAGACTGTTTTCTCAAGATATAAAACTCAATAGACTTCAATTTAAATAGTCAACATGATGTTGAACTTCCAGAGGAAAGATATTGAAATAACAGGGAAAAATCATTCTACCCCTGTGCAAAATCGCAAGATATCTGGATCTGTCAGACCAAATAAGTTTGTATTGTAGAAACACAGCAAAGTATATGAAAGAACAGAAATTCCAAAGCAAAAACATACTTCTTAAGGAGATAAAGGGATCAGTTTGAGAGATTATACTCTGCAGTTAGAAAACTTTTCTACTCAGGAAAAGTTAAAATTTATGGTATGAATATATAAAACAAATCAAAAGTCTTTTTGTCAGGATTATACAATGGGAGGTATAAAAGTTATCATTTCTTATAAATCATATCATAGGTCTGGGGAACAGCCCCTGAAAATGGAAGGAAAGTAAAGCGAAGAGGAAGGAAAAAGCCTTTCTTTACACAAAAAGTAGCCCACCGAGTGACGTGGGTTGAAAATCTAAGTTGGTTCAAGAAGACTTGAGAAAAACCCATGCATAGACCCTCAATCTATCACTGGGAAAACTAACGTGATGAGAAACATATTTGTAAGCCATACTCTTCTCTGTAAGTCATTCAGTCTTGTTATTATAAACCTAGAACCTCACAGCGAAGGGACTGTGAAATGTTTAGCCACTGACTTTTTACCAGACAGCAGTATTAATAAGGAAGACAAGATAGAAGTCTCATTAATACAGTTATCAAATCAGACCAGGCCTTTTTGTCTATATCCCACCTTTGGTCAAAGGTTATAGCATTCCTACCCTGTTGTCTTTAGTCTCTTCCCCACCTACCCTGGCTTAAAAAAACAATACAAAACAAAACATTTTTTTCTGCCCTAATAATGACAGCTCCCCAGCACAGGGCAATAGGACTCAATGGGACTTTGAATCTTTCATTTTTTTTTTTTTTTTTTTTATGAAGATACTGGAAATCCTGAGAGCTTGTGACCACTCATAATTTAAGAGTTTCTTAGTGACAGAACCTGGTCATGTATTCAAATACAGTGCTTTTTCTACAAGAGCCCAATAACATAGTGAATATAGCCTTTAATCATGGATGTATCAAAATACTTAGAACTCAGTCTGAGATATGAGACACTCAGAATTCACTAGCCTTGACAGAGCTATTTGATATAGAAAATTCTTTCTCCGTGCCCAGGTATTTAAGCAAGAGGATCGTTCATATATATTTTTTATTCTAGAAAATCTCTTTGCATCCTAAAAATTCCCAAGTAAATTAATTGCCTAAGTCAGGATAGCTTAAGAAAATGTTGCCTTTAGAAGATATTTCCCCAGGCTGGAATTTTAATTATCACAATTAAATTTGTACCTTATTTAACCATTCAGCTGAGGATTGGATATGATTTCTAGCCAGCTTTCATGGAAAATTCTATTACAAGTTTTGCAAGAAGGAGGCAGCCAATGACTCTTTTAATTGCACAAGTTACTAAAGGCTTGAAGCTTGTATTTTTTAATATTATTTACTGTTTTCTGACATGTAACATATCTCATTGTTTATTATCTATTTCCTCTAGTATAATTTAAGCTTCATAGGGGCAAGGAATTCCTTCTCTTTTTTTTTGTTTTATTTTTATTTTTTTACTTTTGTATCACTATTGCCCTGCACTGCACTTACTGTACAGAACGTAGTCTATATATTTTCATTAAGTGCATAAAGGAAAGTCTAGAAATACTATCTCTGCTTATACTGCATTGTAGCTATGGCATTTTTCAAAACTTAATATTCTGTATTTCATTTGGAATATCAATTTTTAGACATTCTATATAAGTCCCCCATAATGGGAAATTTAACCTCCAAAATGCTTCTTTAAGAATTGTTTACAAGAAATTTTCTATGAAGAAATATCTATAAAGAACATATTCCTAATGTGAGATATTTAATTTAAAAGGCAATGGGCAGGGTAATTTTATATTGAATATCAACTACAATGTCATAATTATTTTATTAACCTTTCTCCTAATTTAAGCACGATCACACTTTATGCATGCCATATTAATGAGAATGTACTCTGTTTTAAAGTTCACCTAAGAAGGTGCTTTTTCCAACATTTGTAAAACACATCGAATCTTGTTCCTATGAACTTTTCTTATTGTCGGTACTTAGAGTAGTTATAATGTTTAAAATCAAAGAGTACCTCTATCTCAGATTCAGATATAGTCCTGTTTTCTTTCCTGCCTTTTCCACATTTTACAATTTCTCCAGTAATTTTGACAGTTAAGCCAAACTGATCTTCTGAGACTGTGAATCATGAAATTTTCACATATTTTCTAATTACTAAATGATGAGATGGATATGATACCAGAGAGGTTTAAAATGATGAGCTAAATTGAGAAAATATGATTTTTAGCAAACCACAGTAGGTTAGAGGAAAGAGTAATTAAAATGTGAGTTTTAACTATGGCTACAATAAGAGAGTAAAACAAAGTTTTTACCAGCTACTTTAAGCTTTTCTACCTTGATTTCTACAGATTCCAAAACATTTTTCTTTCTATGGAAAGAACAGAGAGAGATTGGAGGATGTCCTAGAGTTTAATTTTCTATTATTTTGGTTGAATATATAATTTCAAAGATAAAGTTAAATGGATTGGTTTTAAAGAATGGTTATAGTTACTTTATGTACAGAATTACTAATTCTGCAGAGTGATTTGTAATTTGTCTTTTGGAAGGTGTATCCATTAAGAAAACTACAATGATCAGTTACATATGGCCAATGAGATATGTGGAAAGTCTTTAAAAGACAAGCTTACAAACAAAAAACCCAGAAAATCATTCATGGGGCATGATGTCATTAAAATCTGAAATCTTAAAACCTACAGTTACATTTCATAGGCTGCACTTGAGGGCAAGTTCCCCAAAACTTGCAAAAGTGTTTATTTAGTTTGGGGATTAGGCCTTGGAGCTAAAATGGTCAAACCTGTTTTCAACATTCCTGTGTCCCAAACTTTAATGAATGTTCTTTTCTGGGCAATAAAATTCCATGGCAGCAACACGTTTTTATTATATTTTCTATAGTAACACATTTACCCAGGACCCACGGTAATATCATCCACTCGACGATGGTTGGTGGTGGACCTTGCCTGTTCAAGTCTGACCTGTCGATGTGCTGAGAGGCAAGCAGCAGCAGGAACAAAAAAGTCAAATAGGACGCTGTATGGCAGATGAACTTGATAAAGGGCTTTCTGATGAACAGTCCCAGTGGGCTTTTAGGAGCTATAAGATAGCACACAGAGAAGACGGGAAAAAGGAGTCCTATTATGAAACACGTCACCATCTTCACTGCCCAGTGTCGTCTCCTCCAGCCCGGGAACTCATCATACCAGCGAGATGCAAGCAGTTGTTGACAGTTGGGCTGAGCAACAAACTACACAGAAAGGAAAGGAAAAGCAAGAGTCAGTGTCACATATGGTGGATTCAGTTCATCAGTAAGACCACAGATTTATCTTTAAAGCCAGAAGTTCTGCTTTAAATAATTTTATGTTGGGCACCTGGCTGGCTCAGTTGGTAGAGCAGATGATTCTTGATTGTAGGGTTGTGAGTTTGAGCCCCGCCTTGGGGGCAGAGATCACTTAAAAATAAAATTTCTTAAAAATTAATAATTTTATATTTAAATAATCATTAAGTCCTTTAACTCATTCTGTGAATAAAGCCTCTGTATGTAATATTTTATACCCAAGGCATAGTGCTATGGGCTTAGTCAGATGTGACAGAAATCATGGTTGTACAGATGTAAAAATACAGATGGAGAACAAGAATAGTCATAGGACACACTGATGAGTGAGCAAAGTTGTGTACAAAGGCATACACACACACACACACACACACACACACACATATATATGTACATATATATATGATATATATGGCGCAAGAAAAGATGTCAATAGTGCTTGTTTCTTAGTTTACTGGTTGTTTTCTGGTTATGACATTATACTAGATTTCATTTTTATATTTGTGTATACTTTTAACATTTTCTATCATAAATACTTACTATCTTTTTATCATCAGAAAAAGTAATTATACTTCTAATTGGGTTGAGACATTAAGAAAAACATACATGAAAGCATATTAGGATTACCAGAATGTAAATCATTGTAGCTGAATTTGGTCGAAATAAAACCTATACTTGCCTAAGTATAATCAATTACCATACACCAAACATTTCACAAACATAGCATTGTTTTATCTTGCCAATATTTTGGGGATATAGCATAGACCTTACTCTCTTTTAAGGATGAGGATACAGGGTGTTATAAGAGGTCAGTAAATTTATTTAAGGGTACATATCTAGTAAGTGATAAAACATTTGAGTAACTGGTCCGGGATTTTTTTTTTTTCTGCACACTACATTTCTCACTGGGACTGACAGCTAAGCATTAGTATAAATTCAGAGGGAATTATTTCTCCCAGATGGAATGGTCCAAGAATGCTGCCCAGTGGATCTGGCTTTGAAGGGGCAGATTTGTATAAGCAGAGAGGAGAAGGGGAAGGCAATTAAAGGCAAGGTATGGGGAGAGAGAGAACATACTCTGGCAAGAAGTGTTTAAGGGATGCCCCGTGGGCACTGTTGACTGAAAGAGAATCTTCAGTGTCTTGTAAGGGACTTGGAGAAGTTCCTTTGATATTCTTTTTCGTCTTCGGTTTTAGCCTGTATAGATCTCCTTGAGACAAGACTTGCCCTTACTCTTTTTTGGTGGTAAGCAAGCAAAAAATCCCTGGGTTCACATAATCCCATGATTATCACAAACTAAAAGCTCTTTGAGAGTGAAAGGAGAGAAAGGATGATTGACTAAAAGAGAAATTCAGTAGTTGAGATGTGCAAACATATCAACTGGACATGAAATGATTTTTCATGCAACTGTTTCTCATCACCTTGTCTTGGATACTCTACTCATCAAAGGACACAGAGGGCAAAAAATATGTAATAAATCAAATTTATAATAAGGTGCAATATAGATAAAATAGAACTGCATTTAATCAAGACTTAGATCATGAGGGCTGTCTTCATTACTTTGAAAGTAATTAGTAAAATCAAATTTTATAACCCAAAGAATAGCTTTTCTTTTCTTTTTTTTTTTTTTTAAACGTTTATTTATTTTTGAGACAGGGAGAGACAGAGCATGAACAGGGGAGGGTCAGAGAGAGGGAGACACAGAATATGAAGCAGGCTCCAGGCTCTGAGCTGTCAGCACAGAGCCCGACGCGGGGCTAGAACTCACAGACCGCAAGATCATGACCTGAGCCGAAGTCGGCCGCCTAACCGACTGAGCCACCCAGGCGCCCCAAGAATAGCTTTTCTTAACACAGTCCTTGCCTATTATTCTGGTCAAAGTCAGGCATCTGGAAGTCAAAATAGAGTTCTTGCTGATATATATGCAGAGTAATGGCAAAGAATGGTAAGTCGTTAACAAGCCCTGTTCTTTTTAAGAGTTGTCCCTCCAGCACATACAGGGTCCTTCCCACCAGGGTTCTATAAACAAATCAGTCTTTCATCTTCTTTCTATTTTTTTTCATATAAAACATTTCTCATACTATTAGAATTCAGCACAACTGAAAGACCTTAATAAAAGGGAGTTAAACTTCCAGAAAATGCAAGATTTAACAAGCAGTTGCTAGAATATCTCGTTAATCCTCACACACTGAAGAAACACTGTAAGGGACTAAGTATGAATGATATATTTAATACATGCAGAAAAAGTGAAAGAAAGGTACATACTTTGTTCAAGATGATCTGGGTGAATACTAGGACTTATAACCTCTGTCTGCCCTTCTTGGCCAAAATCTCATTACAGCATGGGACACCCCAGGACAATTGAGCAAATAGCTTTATTAGGAACATTTAAGGTTTTCTCAGATAAATGTTTCTGTTGCCTAATACACATGTATAGACTGTGTTAAATTATCCAGAAGAAGCAAACTATTTAGTCCTTCTAGGAACACCTGCATTGTCAAGCAGTAGGTTAGCCTTCGTTCTTACTAATACTTTTTTTCTTAAAAGGTTTTTTTTTTTTAAATTATTGTAAACTATACATCTGTGCTTAGTTAATGAACAGTGTACACAATTTTCTTCTAGACACAGACACAATGAAACTTATACAGACCTAAAGAATAGAAATAGGATTATAAGAAGAGCAGGGGTGAGTGTACATAATATACAAGTTTCCCCAAATTTGGATATTATTTGACTACAAATTTGTTCTAATCATAGGATTAAAATAAACCAAAAAGTATTCCTAAGAATCACTGTAAATCTAAATGCCCTCACAATGGTTTTACATCCTCCTTCTACTACACCTGTTCACTACATGTCTACACCCGCATTTTCCATGGAAAAAAAAGTGGGTTTCATGGTTAAATTAGTTACCAAAATAAGAATTTAAAGAATTAAACTTCTATACTACAGGGTTTTGTAGAGTCTTTAATTGCTAAAGTGGATTAAAACATTCCATTCTCTCATGTGTCCCTTCCTCTTTCCATTTTTCTTTTTTTCTTTCCTTCATGCTCTACTCTGTACTTCATCTCTTGTCTCCTCCTTCCTTTCTTTCTCTCATCCCCAACCCCCAGCCTCTTGGTTTATTTGGCTTATTGAGAGAGACACAGCTTTACCCCAACTCCCTCTGAAAGACACCCTCAGAGAGGGCCATCCTATCTCTCACACCTGCCACTGGCCCATTCCAGCAAAGCCCTTCCCAGATGGGCCTTCACGTTGCCTGCAGCATGCCGGGAGCCCAGAGCCTCTGCCTCTTCTGCTTCATCTTTCTACTGCACATCGAGTCACAGGAACACCCTTCCCAGGACTGGGGGAAGTAGGGTATCTCTTCAGGCAACACTCTTTTCTCCCTACAGCTATTGGCCAATTCTAGCACGACTACAGCCATCCCATTAAAATCATATTAAAACATTAGGAACATTCAAATTCACATTGGTGCCATGCATTTATAAAAGACACTAGAATAAAAAAAGGGAAAACTTCCTATCCCTCTCTTTCAGTAACCTTTAAAAGAATTTCAAAAGCCCATTCTCATGATTATTTATCAAATCCTTGAGTCATGGAATTTGATATATTGAAGAAACTGTAAAGATTACTGAAATCTAATTTTTACAAATAAAGAGAAATCTGGTATGAATAATTTTAAAACAACTACTCAAAATACTAAAGCAATCAACAAATCAACACCATAAAGGAAACAAACAAAAATGATGAAACAGGATAAAGAAAGACTTACTTTTACCACAAAGTAAAAACAAACAAACAAACAAACAAAAAATACCCCAAACTCAAAACCAAACAGACCAAGAAGCCTCACTACTACATGGGCAGGTATTAAATATTAATTGGATATGAATGTAATAAACAGAAGAGAGTTCCAAAATTAATGAAGCCCTAGTAATTAAAATGACTATAGATTTACTTGGTATTTGTCTCAGTGTTTGTATTTTATCTTTTCAGTTTTGAAGTACTTTTTATAGCTTAAAAATTTGTATCCAAAGTTCAGACTGCAGTCATATTCTCTATAAGAGCAAAATCGAGATTCTGGGAACAGCCAACCTGGCTACTTTATGCATCTTGAGTAAGTGGGATAGTTACATGAGAGTTGAGAATTGACTTGAGTCTCAAGAGAATTGAAACTTTTGAGGTGAATGTATTATAGTGATTTACATACAGACAATCTGATTTCTTTGCTTAAAAAGGACCACAGTTTCCTCTGGGTCTTACTGTTTATTTCTGAGCAATTAAAAAATAATCTATATCCTTTGGGGTTTTATTTCCTCTGCCCAGGAATGCTTTTCAGCAGCTCATTTTGTAATGTTGATAGCAAGGTTTAAGGATTATTGGTAGGCAAGGAGCTTTAGGGAATTATTTTGTCCATAACTAAAAACCACTTCTTCAACTTCAATCCCAAATTTCCTTCATAGTTCTCAAGGCCCTTTAACCATGTGAGTCTCTCCCTGTTTCTTAGAGATAGCTTTAGCTGTGTTCCTCATTAAAACAATGCTGGTCTCCTGGAGCACAGTCATACTATGTAACTGCTCAGATGCTGCTACTTTATTAATCAAACATCATTTTCACCTTGTCCTCCCTACTTTAATTAAACCAATAGCATCATCTATGAGTTGGACTTTGGCTAGATAAGTGGGGAGAGGACCCAGATCTGTTAAGAACCAGATATATCTGTCTTCTAGGAACTCAACATACATTGGGGACTGATCGTGTGACCAGTCCTCCAGTTTTTCTAATATTTTCTATTTTTCTATTTTTTGCTTTCCTCACTTAAGGTCAGTCTTCTTACTGAGGTTATAAACAGGCAAATTTAGTTCAGTGAAGATGCCTTAGCTGTCATATGCACAGAAGTCACGCATCTGGCACATATTCTATGGTCCAGATTAGTGTAATTTAACAGGACATTATATGATGTGCTAAAAAAGAGGTAGAGTATAGGAGGGATTGTGCCCAACATGAAGTAATCTGAGAAAACTGAAGACAGGAACAGGATTTGCTAGTTAATTCTGAAATAACAGGTAGAATTTTCATAGGCACAGCAGTAGGTGGATGTGTTTTAATTTAGATTTAGACACTATCATCTTAAAAGCTTCAGGATGGAGACAGGTCTGTTCAGATGAGCTATCCCTTGAGCTAGAAGGTCATCATCAATGGTGAATATACCAGTGACACAGTGTAAAGGGAAACTGCAGTCCTATTTTGAGACGTCGGTGAAAATGTTTATTGAGGCAATGCTTGAGTCTAGATCCTTGCTGCTCAGTGTGGGCTGAGGCCAGTGGCACTGGTGTCAACTGGAAGCTCATCAGCTACGCAAAATAGTAGGTCCCACTCAGGACTTGCTGAATAAGATCGACATTTAACAGTGTGCTTCCTATGAATGTTAACATTTGATAAGCACTGGCTGAAAGGATTTTATGTCTAACGAGGTTTTATTTAGCTCTGTTGTATCTGATAAATGCTTCCAGAGTAGTTTTAATTCAATGTAAATATACATTTGAACACTTGCGAATCTCAAGAGCAAATCTGTTTGTGAGGGAGTAGGGGTACTTGGCTGTGTGGTGTGTATTTGTGTGCAGGAGTTTGCTTTCAGCTAAATCCAGCTATGAGTGGTATGAGAACTTGGGTGAGGGGAACTAGCCACAGAGTGGGGCATTCTCAAAATTGAGTAAGCAGCAGGGTTGCCTGGAGGCTTGGTACAAACCATGTTCCTGAGCCCCACCTCGGTATTTCTGATACAGTAGGTTCAAGGTGAAGCCCTGAACTTTGCATTTCTACCAAGTTGCCATGTGATGCTGCTGTTGGGGATGCAGAGACAAATGATAAGAACCACTGTTTTACAGAACAACACTTTTTAAATAATATAGGATAGTCTTCCAGTTTTTCCAACTTTTTCTATTTTTCTAATTTTTTCTTTCCTTACCTAAATCAATCCTCTTATTGAGGTTATGAACAGGCAAATTTAGTTCATGAAGATGTCTTTGCTGTCAGATGCATAGAAGTTACACATCTAGCACGTATTCTGTGGTACAGATTGGTGTAATATCTAATTACAGGAATAAACACAAAAATATTAAGAGTCATCCCCATCGAGTCACTGAACTGTAGTGCAGACAGAACAGCAGAACACAGTGCAGTGGTAGCCAGAGGATAACAGCTGACTAATTCACCATATAAATGCCTGGAAAGACCTAGACCAGCATGAAACAGACTGGGATGCAATGAATAGGAGAGACATGAGTAGATTTAAGAACCTGGATCAGAAAAGGAGAAAAAAAATTCTCATACCTAGTTTCTGACAGATCTTTACCCTATGCATCACCATCATGACCTTACAGTAAAATGACAAATCATATTGTCTCTATATAATATATTTGGATGTTGTAGAGATTAAGAAGATACAAGCCTTGGAACAGCCCACTGGGATCTGAATCCTGATCTGCTGTTTCCTGATTGTGCGAATGTTAATAAATTATTAAATTTTCAATGTGATTTTTTCCCTGATATGTGGGGATAATAGAAACACTTACCATATAAGGTTATTATAAAATTAATTGAACTAGTACATGAAGAATACAGCAGTTCCTAGATGATACTTATGTTCAATAAGTGCTAGGCATTACTATTATTGTATATAGACACATATATTTACATGCACAAGAATATGTGTATACACACATATGTCCATATACATACACAGTTACATAGTCGTCTTTTTCAAAAAAATGTTTATTTATTTATCTTGAGACAGAGAGAGAATAAGAGTGAGCAGGGGAGGGGCTGAGAGGGAGGTAGAGACAGAATCCTAAGCAGGTTCCACATTGTCAGTGTAGAGCCTGACACGGAGCTTGACCTCACAAACTGAGATCATGACCTGAGCTGAAATTGAGTTGGACACTCAACTGACTGAGCCACCTGGGTGCCCCACAGTTATCCATGGTTTTATACTAAAATATATAATACTTATTCATTTTCTGAATTTTACAGAGTATTGCTGTTATGTCAGTTGATATATATATTTACATATTATATAACCTCATTTTAATTAATGGAATGTCACAAAATAGGGGATTAGTTTTAAAAGATTCTATAGGGAACTTACTTTAAGGAGATGGTAATAATTATTCAAGCATAAGGTAATACCACTACAGTAAATAGTTGACTGAGTTTTTATTAGACTCATTAAAAGGTAAAAAATCAGTGAAGATTCAATCATATCTGAGAAGGAATTGGCAAAAAAGCTTGAGATAAGCCAAGAAGACTGATTAGAGTCTGTTCTCTCCAAACTTATTGGCCAACAAACCCCTTGACTCTGTCAAGTTCAAAGAGTCTCCCATCTAGTCATCAAATCACCTGATTACTCTCCTTGGACTTAAATGTCAAATTCATATTTGCAAATTGGGACTCAAGGAGTAGCTCAAAGCACATTTCTAGGGCATCAGTTCTGATGTCTCCACATCCAGAAGGGAAGATGACAACTGAACTCCATCTGATCGTGTTGGCGAGGCAGGGGCAGGATTTAACTTCTTACATCATTTCTGGGCCTAAATTCAAAATTGGTTTGGCAACTGAGCTGGGATATGAGTGGGCAGTAATGGGAAGTTGAAAATGCAGAGGCAAAAGGAATAAGGTAGGAGGTGATAAAGCCAATGTTGAATACATTAAATTATTGAACATGGCAAATAAACAAAACCCAATATAGGTAATGGGAAGGTAGAGTTAATAGATATTGTTCTCTGAAAATCACAAAGGGCAGCATTTGGTAGAAATTCCCTATCTATTCATCAATACCTTTCTTCAAGATTTATGTGAAAGACTGTTTTAAACTGTCATGGAAGGTAGATGAAAAACTGCCAGTTATTTCTAGGTGGCTACCTAGAAGTTTTCTTAAAAAATGAAGAGAGGCGTGGAGGTAGACAATTATACAGTTTTGAAGAAACCACCATTTGACTCTGGCTCATGTAGGGGAATAGGAGGTGAGAACGGTAGATGGAAAATGGAAGCAGGTTTGGTCCTGATCCCAGCCAGCCAGTTCCCACCTCTGGGCCAGTTCCCACCTCTGATGAGCCACCAACAGTTTCTGCTCTGAGAAGCAGCACAAAGGGTGCTCCACTTTTACTCAGAATCTCCCAGGGAGACTTTTACTGAGGACCAAAATCTGCTCCCCTCTCTTCCATTGGAACAAGAATCCAGAAGGGAAAAAAGAGACACAATGGGAATGAATACTAGTTATCCTTATGAGATGAAACAGTATGGTTCCTTTTTTCCTCCTTCCCTTCCCTTTTAATGTAACATCAAACATATGTTTCTGAGAAAATTAAATTGTACAAGACCCTGCACAATAGGGTGTTCTTTATACCTTCTTTTCAGAGACAATGGTTGACACCATAGAACACAGTCCCTCCTCTACTCTGCCAATTTATACTCATAAATGATATAAGTGTAGAGTTATATTTGTTTCAAATGTGTTAGATCCTATAAACAGATAAGTTTTTCACTCTAGTCTCAAGGTCAAGAATAAAGTCATTTCCTTTATGCTCACTAATCTCTTTTCCTGCCACTGAACTCCTTTCTGCCTCCCTGACAACAGCTCCTCAGACTATCTCGGCTAACACATTTCCTGGGCTAAAAATAACACTCAGTTGTTAATTATCTGTTTATTGAGGTTGGAATGAATTTAACTAGTCTACAATGGGGAAAGGAAGGCTATGTGTTTTGGAAACAGCAGAGCCCACACAGTAACTGACCAGCCGGCACTTTCTGCTCCAACGTGTAGGACAACAGAGGGGAGAACTGAACATAAACAGCACATAAAAGCGCCAGAGAAGAAAACAGTTTCATGTGCCTCAGCCAGTCTCTGACATTACTCTCTAAAGCTGAGAAGAATATGGATAAAGTGTTTGTTCCAGAGGAATTATTCCTTGGTATCCTTTTTCATTCCTTCTCCCTCTCTCTCCTCCCTCATCTCATTGTCACCCACGTGTGTTTGTCTGCAAAGTTCCTTTCATACTGCCCTCCTCTCCATCCCCTCTGCCCTATCTCTAACCTAGTTCTTCATTTCTCTCAATGATCATTAACTAATGGGCTTCCCTCTCTCTCTCTCTCTTTTGAAATGACTGAAATTATGTTCTTAAAAGTCAGATTATCATTTTCTGGATTTCTATTTCCCATGAGTACAAGTGTTGCTCGTTCACATCCTGGTCTGGGTAGCCTTATGGTAACTCTCTGAGTTAATGCACATCTCAGTCAGTACAGATAGATCATGAAGCATGTGTGAAGAATGACCTGAAAACAAGGAATAAACTGTTATACAAGAGGAAATTAGTTACTGAAAACTTAGACCTGTAACCATCGTTAGGAATTCTTCAAAGGAATTCAACCTGCAACCCAAAGGAAATGAGGGCACATAAGAATGTTACTGATTTTTCTAACCCAGGGTACTGCTAGCCTTGTGAATATTAAAAGTTTTTGCATATAAACTAGATCTTCAGGTGATTCCTAAGGCTTAATTAAAATAGAGTTGCTCATTGTATTAGTTTCCTAGGACTGCCATAAACAAAGTACCACAAACTGGGTGGCTTAAAGCAATAGAATTTATTAGCTCACAGTCTAGAGGCTTAAAGTCCAAAATCAGCATGTTAAGAAGAAGGCTGTACTCCCTCTAAGACGTTGGGTGGAATCCTTCCTTGTCTTTTCCTACCCCCTAGAAGTGGCCTTGGCATTCCTTGCCTTGCAGTTGGATTATTCCAATCTCTGTCTCTCTCGTCACATAGCTGTGTGCCTCACTCCACATCCTCTGCTCTGTTCTTATAAAGACATGAGTCTATTGGATTAAAGGGCTATCTTACTCCAATATGACCTCATCTTAACTAATTTCATCTGCTAGAACTCTTTTCTGAAAATGATCAAATTCTTAGGTATTTGGGTATCCTAACACATCATTTTTTTTGAGGGGGGACATAATTTAGACTATAATATTCCCAGTTCCTCATTTTCTCAGAGTTGCCTATCATATAGCTTTTGGTTCTATAGTTTATATAAAAATGGCTCTTTTAAGTGCTCCAAATACTTTTCAAATCCATAAATAATATTTCAGAACTCTATCTTCCACTCTATGTTCAATTTGCCTCCCTCTCCTATTTTTCTACTTCTTTATTTTCTCACCATGATTGATAATAAATGACAACGACTAATAAGGAATTAAGAAGAGTGATTATCAATAACATTATGACGTGAGGGAACTCTACATGCAGGCAGCCAGCTGTCCTTATGATGCAAGTTTAAGATTGTCTGTAAACAAAAAGATAAAACCATCTCCTGTAACAGTCTGCTACTATAATTAAACTTTCTACCTAAGGGATTTCTGGTGATGTGTGTATTTTAACTGGCATAAAATATTACAATGCTTAGGCAAGCAAGGCATTAAGCATATACACCAGAGTTACCTAGTTGAGATAGTCACACAATGGGATAAAAAAAAAAAAAACAACAACAACAACAAAAAAACAACAACAAAAAACCAAAAACCAAAAACCAGAGCTTTGGTGGCTGGAAAAATGAGAGACATGAAATGTTGATCTGGATCAGTACTATACCCCTAGCGAAGAACTCTAAGGACTCAGGGAGAAACATATAGATGCTGATTATTTGAGAGAAGACATCTGAGGTTAGGTATAAAATATAACTCTCCAACATAAGAAAAACTTTACCTAAGTTTTTCCTGGTTTGATCATATTCCTAATGTTAAATTACCAGCATTTTTTTTTCTATCAGAAAATTGCCATTTGAAAGTCACAGAGATATGTGTAACTCAATGAGTTCATAATCAATTATTTGGGGCTATAACATTGCTTATCCACCTGCATGCACAGCATTGATGAACCCCTCTCTGTCTGCTGATGGCCTAAGTTAAGATTTGGGGAGCTCCTGGCATCAAAAAACTATGTTGTTTATCTCCAATTCCTTATGACCATATGCAATTCAACTATCCAGGTACAATAACAAGAAAACAAACAATCTAATTTAAAAAAAAGCCCCGAGATTTGAACAAACACCATCAAAAGATATACTGGTGGCAAATAAGGACATGAAAGATGCTTCACACCTCTGTAATCAGGGAAATGCAAAATAAAACCACAGCAAAATAACACTACACACCTCTTAGAATGGCTAAAATAAAAAAGATAAACCACGATATGGGTTGGTAGGAATTTGGAGAAACTGGAACTCTCATATGTTGACTATCAAAATGTAACCAGCTTTGGAAAACAATTTACAATTTAAAAAAATTTGAACCTACGTTTACCATGTGATGAACTCATTCCAATCTCAGGCATTTATCCAAAAGAAAAGAAGGCATCTGTCCATACAAAGACTTGCATACAAATGTCATAGTAGTTTCGTTTGTAATAGCCAAAAACAAAAACGATTCAAATATCCATGGACTCCTGGATGGATAAACAAAATGTGGCATGACCATACTATGGAAGAATACTCAGCAATAAAAAGGAAGGAACCATTGTTGTGCACACACAGTTGAATCTCAAAATAAGTATGTCGAATGAAAAGCTGGAGGAAAAAAAAGCACATATGGTATAATTGCATGTATATAAACTCTAGAAAATGCAAACTAATTTACAGTGACAGAAAGTTGATCAGCAGTTGCCCGAGAAGAGGCAGAGAAAAATTATAAAAGGGCAAAAGGCAACTTGTGGGGTAACAGATATTTTCACACAATATGTACCCATATAATAAAAACTTGTCCAAGTATTCACTTTAAGCATTTGCAGTTTCTTGCATGTCAATTTTACGTCAGCAAAGTTGTTTAAAATGTCTGTCCCTGTTTTGCTGAGGCCACAAGCACATTCAGAATGATCTACCTCCCAGCTATTACTAGGCCTATCAAGCCAGCTTCTTTCTCTTGTAATTATCTCCTTGGTTCGTTTCAATACCACTCCTTCATTCAGATTGTCATAATATATTATCATAACATCAGATGTCATTATTTCAGGCTTAAACTAGGAAAATTAGCCCATTTTCTGCCCATGGCTATCAGCCTCTGAGAGCTCCTTCTAACCTATGCACCAGACTGCTGAGAAGATCCTCACAAATAGCAAATGGAACTGTGTCTCCTTCTCTTTTAATACTCTGCACTGCTATTTCACAGTCCCCAGGAAAGAGCCCCATGGCCCCTGTCCCCTTTCCCTCAGCTTGCATAGTTATACTTCAGACATACAAACCATTCATGCTCTGACTGGGTCTGGATCTTTCTGATGATTGTAGGCTTGCATATGCTGTTGCTTTGTCTCGGATTGTGTATCTCCCATTTCTTCATAGTGAAGGTTGGTCCTCCAACCCAGCTGCTAATTCTCCTGGCCACTCCTACAGTCAATTGCCCTTTTTTTCACTCAGTGCTGATATTGTACCTTGAACAGTCATTTACGGTTGCACTTATTCCCTTTATCTCCTGCATTTTACTTATGGGTTGTAGTGAGATACCTGAGAAGGGGCTGTTAATTTTTATCACATAATCTCTAGCCCCAGTACTAGATGTGAGATGTCAATGAATGTCTACTCAATGGAATTAAATGCTGAACATGGTTCAAGGCTTAGGGGTCCATCTAATCAGGCACTAACCACTCATGTAAGTTCCAAAAAAAGGCCTGGCTAAAGGCATGAACCTCAACATTAAGGAGGAGGATCCTTTACACTCTGGAGCTTTTTTCCAGGAGTTACAAAGTTAGCAGCTTCTCCTTCTTCATGTAACATGAACTAGTCCGAGGAACTTCTTAGGGGATCCACTGTGTTGCTTGATTGTAGGGTGAGAAGGTTGCTTTAGTCCAGACTAAATGTCAAGTTTAGCAGCTATTGAAGATTTTCCTTGGAAAATTCATTCTTACAAGGAACACAGAGGCAGCGAATTTCAAATTCATTTCAAAGAAATGTGGCTCAATTCCAAGAGAATCAATTGAAAGAGGGGCAAGGTCTGGATGTAGCAACCATGGTCTTCAGCACTCTTTAATGCTCTTGAGACTGTTTTAAAAGAGGATAATAACGATCTTCTTTCCCTACCTTGCTCTTTTGTGTAATTGGAGACATGCATTTCTGATGAAGAATGTAAAAAAAAAAAAAAAGATTGGGGCACCTGGGTGGCTCAGTGGGTTGAGCATCTGACTTTAGCTCAGGTCATGATCTCGCTATTCGTGAGTTCAAGCCCCGCATCGGGCTCTGTGTTCACAGCTCAGAGCCTGGAGCCTGCTTTAGAGTCTATGTCTCCCTCTCTCTTGGCCCCTCTCCTGTTCTCACTCTGTCTGTCTCTCAAAAATAAACAAATGTTAGAAAAAATTAAAAAGAAAAGATAAACCAATCTCAAGAAATTGTTTCCTTGTATATAAAACTATTGATGATGTACAAACTTTGGGAAGAAAATACCAATTTTGGACTCTTGTACAAGAAAACATTAAAGTTAAAAATGCATGCCAATGAACTATAAATGTTTTTAAACATTTTTTTTAACATTTATTCATCTTTGAGAGACAGAGAGAGACAGAGCATGAGCGGGGAAGGGGCAGAGAGAGAGGGAGACACAGAATCCGAAGCAGGCTCCAGACTCTGAGCTGTCAGCACAGAGCCCTATGTGGGGCTTGAACTCATGAACTGCGAAATCATGACCTGATCCGAAGTCGGACGCTCAACTGACTGAGCCACCCAGGCGCCTCTAGAAATATTTTTTAAATCACTTTTAGTTTCTACACAGTGGATAAGTATTGTTCACTATTCATAAAATTGAAACACTCTAAAAGTAGTTTCAAAGTTTTGTTCTCTTATGTGATTATGAACATACATTACACCACATATATTGATAGGTTCAAGCAAATTGTATTTTTAATTCTCAATAATCAGTGTCACTCAGTTCCAAAAGGCAAATACATCCCCAAATTCCATTTCATCAGTTATAAGCTTCTGTAATATAATCTGCATATTAGGGATTGTCTCTAAAAGATTTTCAGTACTTTATTATTTTTTTTATTAACTATATTCCCTATGCTGTACATTGTATCCCATGTCTTACTTCTTTATAACTGGAAATCTGTACCTTTTAATCCCCTTTTTCTATTTTGCCCATTCCCCCACTCCTTCCCCTCTGGCAACCACCAGGTTGTTCTCTGTATTTATAAGTCTGTTTCTATTTTGTTTTGTTTGTTCATTTGTTTTGTTTTATAGATCCCACATATAAGTGAAATCATGTGGTATTTGTCTTTCTCTGCTTGACATTTCACAAGTAGTAATCGTTAAATATCACAAAATGTGAACATAGTGTTTAGGAGTTAGTTATGCGTACATAATCTGACTATAAAATTCAAGGCAAATTTTGTAATAAGCCTAGCTTGTAGAAGGGATTCAGTGTCAATTAAGTTTCCTATGTCAGCACCAGTATCCATTCCAACCCTCCCTCCACCAAGACAGTATGATTCGGGCAGTCCTATGGACAGTAATCCAATAACTCTCAAACCTGCTCCCCTGGAATATCCAAAATTACATTTCTGCTTTCCTAGCAGCAGAACCAGACTGCCCCTCTAGAGCTGCTTACATTAAACTGGGAATGGGCTGATTATGAAATGAAAGAATTCATACAAAATTACAGCTAATTGGATTCACCTTAATCTTTCATTTGCGTTTAGGAAATGATAAAAGATAACGAATGGCAGCAATTTAAGTCCCAGGGCTGAAAGAACTGTGCCTTTCCACCCTGGCTTCTCCCCACTAGTCCTGTCTCTCCTCTGAGTTTCCTGATCTATACTGACTCAGGGAGGAGAAAGGGCAAGCAGTCGTCATGTCCTCAGCCTTTAATGCTGGCGCCCTCTCTATCCTAAAATAGGGATGTGATTTCTTAATTCAGACAGACAAGAGGCTTCCACACTTGATAGTAAATAGAGTCACAATCTTAGTAATAATAAAGATAATGATAATCACACACACTGGCTCTTTATTTTTGGTATCTAGACTTTCAGTAGAAATAAATAAAAGCTATGAGGAGGTTTGCAAATGCTCACGAATTTCTTTCTAAATTCTTCTCTAGTGGTAGAAAGTCCATTTGATAACAAGCAGAACCTATCTGTTTCACATCATCTGGACATATTATTGCCAACTGTGAGTAACTATTTAACCACCTCCAAACATTTATAATGCAATTTTGGTGCATAATATGTATAAGAAATGTAGTCAAAATATTTACTTATATTTCTGTCACAGTAATTTTACTTTGCCCAAAACATTGCTGAAAGCTGAAGACAGTTTGAACTTTTTTCCTCTCACTAAATTCAGTTAAGACCATGATACATATTCTGGACACTTCCGTAGGTACCTCATTGTCTAATTCCAGAGGAATTCAAAATCACCATTGGAATTCAAAAAGGGAATATTTTCATACCTAGTCCCAGGATTTAAGAGCAGTAAGGTTATATAAAACATATAATATTTAATTTGAAAGTCCTAATTTTCAGAATACCATTTATTTAGTTAGTTGAAAGTGAAAAAGCAGAGTCCAAAGGGTGGCAAAGAAACTTCCTTTTTCTTTCTTCTTGTAAATAAATGGCATCCAAGTGATATCTACCTTCTCAGCTTGCTGAAGAAAGGATTCTCATGTAGCAAAGGGCTAGAGAAGTCTTTCTGATATAAGTTCTTGAAATTGATATATTCTCAATATTTCATTTTTATTGCAATGATCTTCTGTTGTGTCTGCACAAGTTACAAGTCTGCCCAGAGAAGGAGATGTCTTCCAACCAGAACTAAGGGCAAGACAAAATTTTCCATCCCGGGATATTGTGGAGGCAGGAATCACTGGGCAGGGAGACACAGGGAGCCTCTTTTGAGGTAGTTTTTCACAGTGTCACTGAAATATTGACCTCAAAAGGTAGCTGAAATTTTAAATATTGAGAACATTATTTGGGTTGAGGATTTGGAACATTCACTCATTATCTAAAAGATGATAATACCTTCGGGTACTAGATGTCAGCATTCAGATACTGCCCAATACTTAGATTTGAAGGGAATCCAAAACATCATAAGCATCAGTCAATTCCACCAGAGAGATGTCAATAATAACAGAGTACATATCATCTTGGCCTTGTGAAACTATAGAATTAATGCATAACAAGAACATTATTGATAATCAGTAATCACTGTGGAATTGCTAGTTAAATGAGGAAGGCAAAACTTTGTATGTGAAGCAACTAGAGAATGGGAAATTATATCTTCTGTCAGCATTCACCTTTCTTCCCTTCATGCAGACATTCTCATCGCCATAGTCCTCTGTCCCAAACATGCTACGTCCCCACTCGGCCACTCCAATAACCATGCCATCTTTTTCTGCTCTGGCCAGGCTTCATCCTGAAAAAGCCTTCCAGAAACACCCTTCACAGTGGTGGGTTTTCTCTATGTGTACATATAGCAGCATCAATTATATTCCATAATATTATAGTTAACTCTTTTTTAAAAAAGATTTGTTTATTTTTGGGAGAGTGCAAGCAGAGGAGGGTTAGAGAGAGGAGGACAGATGATCCTAAGTGGCTCTGCGCTGACAGGCTGACAGCAGCAAGCTGGACACGGAGCTGAAACTCATGAACTGCAAGATCATGACCTAAGCCGAAGTCGGATGCTCAACCGACTGAGCCACCCAGGTGTCCCTATAGTTAACTCTTCATTGATAAATTATCTCTGTATATCCCCTTACCTATTTGACATTATTTATCTCAGTAACTATACTGTTTTGCAGAGTTTCTGGTATGAAGAAGATTCTGGAGAAATATTTTTAGAATGAATTAGTAAATATATAAATAGCCACAGTAGAAAGACAAAATTTACCTACTGCTTTCAAAATTGTGCCTAGGTTATTTTATGGCTTTAATACTGCTGTTTAGCATAGAAGAAGAGGCTGAGTCTAAACATATGGCTGAGGGCTAAAAAAAGAAGAACAAACAACAAAATATCCTTTCTAAAAGAAGTCAAAGATATATAGCACACTGTATAACTGGCTTTATTAGTCTGTCCTATGAACTTGGAAGAAAATTATGTTCTCAGTAAATCAACTTGATGGTGATATAAGAAAAAAGAACTATTTACTTTAACTTTCTTGCAAATTTAAGTACTGATTTCTGACTCTTGCTGGATTATTAGATGTCTACTCTCCTGGTTTATATAAACACTGAGATAAAACACTGATCCCCAGTTTATGTATAAGACCTGAAGTAGCAACAAAATAAGTATTGACTGTGACTGTGTTAACAGGCAATGCTTGAAGAATAAATAACCAAAAAATACATAAAATTTTTTGGGGGAGTGGGCTATTTAAGTTTTAGAAGTAGTTTTTTAGTTTATGTTTTTCAGGTTTTTGAGAGGGTAAGTTACTAGCTCCACCCCCAAGAAAAAGTAGTTCATACAACTTTCTCATTCCTATTTTTCAACGATGGTGGAATTAATTTATAGCTTTGGTATGGAAATTATTTTTCACAGCAAAGAAAAGGACACACTTAGAAATATAAATATCATATTAATGTTTCCTGTTTTAATATACTATTAAATGTATATAGGGGCATCTGGGTGGCTGAGTCGGTTGAACCTCCAACTCTTGATTTCGGCTCAGGTCATGATATCACGGTTGTGGGATCGAGCCTGGAGTCGGGTCTCTATGCTGGGCATAGAGTCCGCTTAGGATTCTCTGTCTCTGTCTCTCTCTGTAGATCTCTCTTTCTCTCACATGCTCCCTCTGCCCCTCCCCACTCACTCATGCTCTCTCTCTGTAAAAAAAAAAAAAAAAAAATCTCTCTCTGTCTCTCTCTCTGTGTACACACACACACACACACACACTTTCTAGCTACCAATCATGTTATTTATCCCTTCTCCTATTAGAAAAATCTCAGCTGATGACTAATCTCCTTCATGGTCTTGAATTGCTCTTACCTCTAAGGTTGAGAACTGTGAGACTGAAGATATCTGGCCGTGGGTTTTATTAGTTATACATTTTCAACTCACAAGGGAATTATCATCACATTCAGACTGCTATAACAGAATATCAGAGTTAGGGGGTCTTATAAACAACAAATATTTATTGCTCCCAGTTCTGGAAGCTGAGAAGCCACTTCTGGGCTCATAAACAGTCTTCTGACTGTAAGCTAACAGGGTAGAAAGAGTGAGGGATTTCTCTGGGGCCTCTTTTATCAGGGCACTAATCCCATTCACTAATCCCATCCTTGACCTAATCACCTGGGAAAGACCTCACCTCCAAACATCATCAGTTTGAGGATTAGGTTTCAACATATGAATTGTAGGGGTGGAGTGGAGTACAAAAGTTTAGTCTATAGCAGGAACAAAGTAAAGAAGACAAAAATTTTTTAAAAAGAAAGACTTAAAAAAATTTTAAGGTCTAAAAATTTTAGACCATGACTTAAAAAATTTTTTTTTAAATGTTTATTTATTTTTGAGAAAGAGAAACAGAGCACAACCAGGGGAGGGGCAGAGAGAGAGAGAGAGGGGTGACAGAGAATCTGAAGCAGGCTCCAGGCTCTGAGGTGTAAGCACAGAGCCCAACGTGGGGCTCAAACCTACGACCTGTGAGATCATGACCTGAGCCGACTGAGTGAGCCACCCAGGTGCTCCTAGACCATGACTTTTATATCAAGGTAATATATTGAGAAGTAAATTTACTGTGTCTACACAATGCTGTGAAATATGTGATTAGCTATTCTCCCTTACACCAGGAAAGATTGGTTTGATGTTTTAAGATGAGATTTCATTTAAAAATCCTCTTCACACAGGGGCTCCTGGGTGGCCCAGTCGGTTAAGCATCCACTTCAGCTCAGGTCACAATCTCATGGTTCATGAGTTCGAGCCCTGAATCAGGCTCTGTGCTGACAGCTCGGAGCCTAGAGCCTCCTTCAGGTTCTGTGTCTCCCTCTCTCTCTGCTCCTCTCTCATTCATGCTCTGTCTCTGTCTCTCCCTCTCAAAAATAAACATTTAAAAAAAATTTTTTTAAATCCTCTTCACACAATAACCACAAAACCAAATCTACTGTGAATGTGTGAATTCTCATGTCAATGTCACATTGAATCAGTTTAGATAAAATAACACTATAATTCTTTGTTAAAAGATACGGGTTTTTCTCCTAGAGGTTATTGCTGCCCGTTTTGCAAATCTGCTTTTGTTTGCATTGTGCAAATTCACAACTAAAGATAATTTTAATACCCTTTTAATATTTTTTAAAATTTATTTTAGAAAGAACATGAATGTCAGGGGGTAGGCAGAGAGAGATTGAGAGCAAGAGAGAGAACCCTAAGCATGCTCAGCATGACTCGGGGCTCAATGACTGGGATTATGACCTGAGCAGAAATCAAGAGTTGGATGCTCAACCAACTAAGCCACCCAGTTGCCCCTGAATATCTTTTTAAATGAATGGTCATAGTAATAGCTATTTCCAAAGGAAGAACCTCTTTGCAGCACATTCGTAGGGCTTACTGTGCAGGGAATTGTACTTTGAAAATGTAGGTGTGATAAAAATGTGTCCGTGACAATCTAATTATAACTTTATTTGAGTTGAAATAATGGATTAATTGGTTATGGAATAAACAAATCTCTGATTCTAGCTTAAAAATTCCTAAATTCTATAACATTTAAGGTTTTTTTCTCCCCCCCCGAGGCTTAAGTTCCTAAAATTTATGGATCGCCCAAATGTCGACAGAGTCCACATTGATTATTTTTCCTACCATTCAAGATATGAGTCTCACAGTAAGATGTAACTGACACATTTAAGAGAGAAATTGGTAGTTTACGAAGATGTTTAAACTTCTTTGATATAGTAGCTTCTTTAATACAGTAGCTTTCTGTATTTCTTTGCATTTGTTTCACATTAAATGCTCGACTTGTTTAGCCTGCCCAGTGAGTGTAGACATCAACTTTCCTCAGTGTAATGCGGTGCTGTCCCATGAAATAGAATGGAAACATATGTACAATTTTAAATTTTCTAATAGACACATTTTTAAAAAGAGAAAAAAAAACAGGTGAAATTAATCTTAATAATAGATTGAATTTAATAAAACATCTGAAATTTTATTTTGAGATTAAAGCAATATAAAATTAATAAGTTTTTTTCATTCTTTTTTCTTTTTCCTTTTTTTTTTTTTTGCACCAAGACTTTTTTTTTAAGTTTATTTATTTTGAACGAAAGAGAAGGAGAGGGAGAGGGAGAGGGATAGGAAGAGAAAGTGGAGAGAGAGAGCATCCCAAGCAGGGTCTCGAAGCCATGAATTGTGAGATCATGACCTGGTCCAAAATCAAGAGTCAGAGGCTAACCAACTGAACCACCCAGGTACACCTGGACCAAGACTTTTAAATCTGGTATGTATTTGACATTTAGGCAATACTTGAAATTTTAAAAGAAATCTCTAAGAATGTCACTGAGTACCGATTACAGAGAATAGTAATTTTGTTGTTTCGGTGGCTGTTAATAAAAGTCTATTTTAGAGGAGAGTGACTGTACTTATTTCCCTGGCTGCTCTTCTCTCCAAAGGGTGACAAACAGGCAGTCACTTACATTTAATGATTCTTGCACATCTTCCTCCCCCCCCACCATCCCTAATGCTACATGGTGTAGAAGGTTTGCACCTCTCTCTCCCCTATGGTGTCCCTTCCTTATAGAGTCAAAACAACATTAAATAATGGGAATCTGTAAGCTCTGTTCTTAGGATGTATTTTGGAAGCAGATAGTGTTGCCCCAGGCAGTGGACAGGCAACGGCCTGCTCCTACACATTTCTCATTGCTGCCTGATCAATAAGCAACCCACTGGTGCTAATAGCTCCTATTTTAAATGTAAATAACACTGCAATAATTCAGTCTGTCAATGACAACTTTATAGGTAATATTTTTGAACAGGAAATCAGATTACTTTCCTCCTTGCTAAGATGATCTTTAAGAACATGAGAGGGCTGTTTGGTTTTAATTTGGGAGCATTTCCTCAGTGGACTGACCTGAGAAAATTTCTGCCAAAAGAGAAACTCATGCCAAAAGAGACATGCCCTGGAGGAGGCATGTCTAAAGATGGGTGACAGACCAAAATGGATGAGAGGGGGCAAAGAGATATGGCCTGCATATTAGCAAACACCTCGATGCCTGGAATCTTAAAATTGTAAATGCTTGGCTCATTATTTATCTGCTTTTATGTCTCAAAGGAGAGAGAAATAGATGATATTTGCTTCTAACGCTTAAGATGCACGTGATCGAACAGCTGAATTATCAAAACATAGGCTCACACGTGATTCATCTCTCAGACATACAAAGATTTGTCTTCCTTAGAAAGTTAGAAGTGGAAGATACTTCAAAAATCATCAAGGCTCACCTTTTCATTTACAAGCAGGAAATTGAGGTCCATGGAGGGCAGATGAATTTTCCAGAGCCACAAAACTAGTTAGCGGCAGAGGCAGATTTAGCTCCCTATCAGATGTGGTGCTGACTGGGACTGTGGGGTAAGGGGCCGGAGCTCAGGACTGAAGTCAGCCCCTTATAATGAAGTCAAAGTTGCATGGCTATAATCCCAACCCAGTAATTACAGTTTTGGGGTATGTCAGTACCACTACCATCGCCTTGTACCATTCTGCATTCTTTTATGTAGACCATGAAAGACATGAAATCAATAATACTCGTGTAACCAAGCTCTAAAAATTGGATGAAATAAAAGCTAAATATTCAGTTCCAAAGGGCTTCGTGGTCAAGAGGGCTTTTCTTTTCTTTCTTCTGATCTTATGAATGCCTGAGATTATTGTAGACTCTGTATATCATGATCTATATAACAAATAACTGTGAAGGAACTAGTCCCCTCCAAAGAGAAAGAAGTATTTATTTCTGCTGCCTATCCTCTGTTACTTAGCGTTTTCTAAAGGGAATTACAAGAACGTCTCAAGCTTAAATGATTGACAGAGAAGAGTAATTTTACATGGGGTGAGAGATAGTGGGTTGGACATATATGAGGGGAAAGAGGGGGGAGAAAAAAAGAGAAAGAGAAAGAAAGAAAGAAAGAAAGAAGGAAGAAGGAAGGAAGGAAGGAAGGAAGGAAGGAAAGAAGGAAGGAAGGAAGGAAAGAAAGAAAGAAAGAAAGAAAGAAAGAAAGAAAGAAAGAAAAAGAACCCCTTGGGTTGTTTGTTTTGCAGTTTAGTTTAGCTTTTCTCGAACTTCCCAGACAAGGCAGAAATTCTAGAGGGTCAAGTAGAGGAATCACCTACTGATCTTCAGGGCTGTGGAACAATTTTCCCCTCTAAAGGAGACAAATGCTCAGGACATGGGAAGATGAGTGCAGGCACCATATTTAATGAGAATCTGTGCATTCCTCAGTGCTATCTCACCTCTTCTGCAGGGTGTGACCGGGGTTCAGTCCTCCGGGCCCCTTTCCCTCCCTCCACATCTGCAAGCAAGCGCTAAGAGAAGGGTTTCCCCACTTCTATTTCCTGCTCTGCTCCCATTGCTCTGACCCGAGCTGCTGTCATTTCCTGCCTGAAATTCTTTAGTTTTTTGCCCCACTCTATTCTAAACCCAGCACCTAAAGTGATCTTTCCAAAATGCAACTCTACTCACGACACTTCCTCTGCTTAAAGCCGTTTAAAAGCTCCTTGCAGTGTTTAGGAGGAAAACAACTTCTTAATGAGGATGTGTGCGACCTGGCCGCTGCTCACCACTTTCTTGAGTTTCTTGTACCTCTAGCCTTTTGTTCTCTGTGCTCTAGTCCAGCTCCCTCACCACAGAATCACCCTGCAGGGTGTCCCCTTTGTCTGCAATATTATCCATACCCTTCTCCCCCTCCATACATTCACACTCCTTCCCTCTTTATCTCCCATTCCTTAGTCAGTCTGCCTGGAACATCTAGTTTAGATTGCCTGTGGGCATTGTTATATGGCTTCTGATATTCTCCTTCATTAACCTTTACAAAGACTGCACAAATACACTTATTTGGATAATTATTTTAATGTTGTTCTCCCCTAATAGACTACTAGTTACATAAGGGCAGAAACTATACTTGTCATATTCATCTCTGCATTCTCAATGCCTACTAATGTCTGGCACATGTAGGTTCACAAATAACGTTTGTTTAATGAATGAGAAATAAATGAATGTTTGGATACATCAATAAATGGATGAAAGCAACGTGATCCTTTTCTCTTTTCCTCTAAAATATTTTTCAGTGCCCCATGGAATTTGTAGGAGTCTCATGGTCTGAACTTGTCTATGCCTCACTCCCAGACTTGGCCATGATTTCCTGGGATCTTCACCTGTCTATGCCTGGACAGTATAATATAAGCCACCTGACGTTGCCAAAGCTGACGTGGCATTGCCATTTGCAGGCTAGACACTCATATTGCCTGTGCCAATAAGTAGACCTATAAGGAAACCAACAAGTACTCCTTTTAGCTTGGGTTAAGTAGTAACAGATAACACCAGAATCTTCTGGTTCACAGAAAGAATAATCTGGTGTTCTATAAAGGATCTAGGCTCCAGAGCCAGAAAGACCTGTCTGTACGATGAAGATTATAAAAATAGCTGCCCTTTTTTTAAAAGAATAAAATGAAACAAAATATGAAAAGTAATTATCACAGTACCAAGCACAAAAATGTTATTAATTCTTTCTTACTGCCCATCTTCCTTCCCAATGCACATTTCTGCATCGAGGAATTACATAGCTCAAAGCAATTTACAAATATTTCTCCATTCACTTGCAACTTGATAGTGAAAATGGGCTAGGTTCAATCATGAATTGGTGACTCTGGGCATTGCATCTGACCTTGTAAGAAATTATTATTCGTTGGATCACAACATCATAGGCAGTTTTGTCACACAAGACATCTGTGAAATGTGCCAGTTGAAATGTGATCTTGGTAATCATCCAGAATTGGCAATATGAAAACCTGTCTCTTCCTCCCTTCTCCTGTTAACCGTGTGTGGAGGTTTGACAGTGGCCAGAATTGAGTTCCTGGCCAGGAACTATCCCTGCCAACCTAGGAGAGACACAGTAAGATGACTCTGAGAAGCCATGGTAATGTGACTCAGTTTCCCACTCCTCAGGAGCCAAGGGCATGCCTAAGGTTTCCTATTAATTTTTTACATACAGGCTTTTGGCACGTCCTTAAGAGCCTCTTGACCTAGTAAATCTTGGCTAGAATTAAATATGCTGTTTTAAGAGTTTGTGTGTATTTTAAAGACTAGGAGGAACATGTAAACTTTCCTTTTTCTCTTTCAGCTGCAAATCAAAAGCAGAGAAAAAATGTTGTTAAACATATTTGAATTTTTTTTTTCCAGGAGAAAGTACCTTCTGTGGTTGTTGTGACTTCTGCACAGTGTCTCAGATGGGGTCATGCTTGGGCGAACACTTTATCCTCATATTTTAAGGAGATATTAAAGAAATATAAGCATTACAAGTAAGAAGATGAACGAGTTCATTAAAGAATGGGCACTTCCTAGAATAAGAGATAAAGAACTAAAAAAAGTTTGAATTGGTGAATGTATTAAATAGTGACCTTCTAAGGAATGTAGAGGTACATCTCTATCTTACCACTAAAAATTCCCAGTGAAGCCTGTACTTACTAAATTTAAATTGTTTTCAATTAAACTTTGAGTCATAAAGTTACAAATCAATAGACTTTAAAACTGTTCATTTAAACTTACACTTCTATTTCATACCAACATTTTACGAACAAGAGTTTCTTTGCTGTACATTTGCCAATAAGGGCTATTTCATGAAAAGACCGCTGGCTTTGGATTTCTAGCCAAGTTTTGTATAGGAAAACTTGTAAACAGAGTTATTCTTTTTCAAAATAAAGCTGAACTCTGAGCCTACATAGCATACTAAGAAAGTGGTTGATGCTAACTCAGAATCTCAAAGCATACTGAGGAAGTGGTTAATATTGTACATATGTGGTGGGGGTGGGGGCAGAGGGGATGGTTTACTCTGAGGACTTATAAGACCTTAGTGGTGAAATATGAATGCTGATTCTTAAATATTTTTGACATAAAATCTCGAATAAACAGATCTTAAAAAAACACAATCTTTCTACTTAAGGGCTATTTTTAATCACTGCAAGTCTCAACAAGCATGATATTTTTAAACTAGGAAGCTGGAAAAAAATTTTATTTTTAAATTGTCCTCTGCAAGTTTATTTTCCTCATAGCAGCTTCTCTTGGGTACATCTAAGTTGAGTTTTTTTTTTTTCTAGGTTCATATAGAAGACTATGGTGAGACAGAAGTTTGGTGTGGGGAGTGGTAAAATATCACAGGCTGACTATGTATTTATATGCACATGCCCAGTAGTTTAACTCTCTGACGTGGAGACTTATAGAGATGCTATGCTAACATACATGGGTAGAAAACAAAAACATCAAAACTGAGGCTTCCCAGGAGACACTAGCTCATTCCCATGACATTTCATATTCCCAATGTTTTACAGGAAGCTACGAGAGAGAGACAGGTTCAAGATCAGTTTTCAAAACTGATAATAGAACTTACTTGAAGTGAATTTAGAGATTTCAGATGGCTTATGCTGGAGTCTTTCACAAAAAAAAGAGCAGCTAATAGATAAAGATATCAGAAGATAGTTTAGATCAGAATACTACTTTTGTTTTACAATCTGAAAGCATTTAAATCTACGTTTTAACTACCACTGGTTCGTTAATATTATATTGAAAGATGGTAAAATATTTCAGACTTAAGATATTGCCCATAATAATGAAATATATTGCAGTGACACTAATATAGAGGCTCACAAATGCTTAAAGGAAGGGTTTGTAAACACATGATTAGTGTTTTTAAAAAAGTGGTTAGCATCCTGTATTTTGTTGGCACTTTTCTGCTGGTGATTGTTTTTGAATAACATCATTTCAGTGAGAGAAGAATTACAATGGGAAAGCTAACTAATGACCTCATCTTGATTAATTCAAAAATATCTTCAGCCATCAATCAGGATCTAGGTCACATTTTATATTCTCAGATTTTGCAATGAATGAAAAAGAAAAACTACTTTAGTGTAGTTTACTCCCTGTCTGGGGACATAGGTAACAAAACAAAACAAAAACAACACATGATACATAAGTATGTGAAATAGTTAATAAAATAGTGAGAATTGTTTACAAACTTTGAGAACATCATGAAGATTTAGGCTGTAATCAGAGTGAAATTGAGAGCCACTGGAAAGTGTTAGATAGGGTACAGTGAACAATGACATTATGTGTTTTATGCTTCAGTTCAGAAGCAGGGACAAACCCAAGAGGTATTATGAACATTAAGTGGAGCAAAAGTTGGTCATCAGACTTGAGGCATAATGGAGAGAAAATGCTCCTGTTTGTGATATTGATATTGACTGAGTTAGGACAGACTGCTTTTAGGAAGCAACACAGATTTAATTTTAACATTGTAGTTGACTTTGTAGAGATTGCTGGTATGTGGGAACAGGGATGGAAACTATGCTTTATCTTGCATGCCAACACAAGTTTTTAGTAATCGGGGTGTGGATCATGTACAGAACAGGAGTATGAGGCCAAGTCAGAATTCAGAGGAAAAATTTATCTTGTGTAATGCCTCTGATTTCTGTAGTTGAGTTTCAATTCTGGTGTAGCTGAACATTTTCTTTATAGACTGTTATGAGCTGAATTTTGTTGTCTCAAGATCGATATGCTAACCCCAAGTACCTCAAAATGTGATTGTGTTTGGAGATAGGGTTTTTAAAGAGGTAATGAAGTTAAAATGACAGATACATATAAGTGTCAGTAAAGCTAATTTTTTGTACTTGTAATGTTATGCAACTTTTAGTCAAGAGTGGATTTATTTTTCCATTTTCCACTTGAACACCTATTTCCCACATTGCTAATGAGAGTTTTACTTGGGTACATTATACTTCATTTTCAATTCTTTAGGGATATATGTTTAATATACAGAGACACAGCTCAGGAAATTTATGCAACCAACAATTGGTGGAGTCTAATCTTTAAATGCATGGATTTGTCAGTGATTTACAGAGTGAACACATGGGCTCATGTAAAAATATTTACCACTGTCTGGCAAAATATTTATTATGAATACCTGGGAGAATTTGAAGAAAAGTACTGTGAAGAGACACATCCCCCACAAAGAGCTGCTTCCTCCTAACCTCACAGATAAAACACAAAGGCTTCCAAGAGCCAGACTATGAATAGCTCTATTCCATTAAAGAAGGAAGAAGTCTTCTTCACATAGAGTCTGCACCTTTCCGTTTTTCATAACTTCTTATATAGAAAATAGTTCACTGCTAAATAAGAATGGAAAAAACTTCTAGTTTCTATATGGATTTTTCTCCAAATATCTTAAAAAGTTTAGCAAATGCACTAGTAAATTTAGAATTGTTGCTATTATCTATCTACTTATCTAAGTATTTTTAAGTTTTTAAACTTTTAAACTTATACAGTAAGTCATTTCTTGAAATGCAAAAGACTGTTAATGAAAATCCCCTTGGGGACTTTGTTAAGTGACATTCAAAACATAGAATTGAATATGATTGTTTAAGTCTGGGGCTTTCAAAGAGGGGATCTTGGGGTTTATGCTACGCTATTTTTATCAGAGTATTGCAAAGGAGTTTCTGTCCATTGTGCTTGATCTTACTGGGTATCCCTGACCATTATAAAGCTTTCCAGAATGACAACCAATCATATAGGTGGATTTTTGAACCCTGCAAACCCTGTAATTTTACCTTTGAAAATGTTACTAAAGGTTCAAAGATCGTTCAACTTTAACTTCAAACTGATTCATTTGTAAATAACATAGAAGAAATATTTTCCAATTAATTTTATTTGAATAAATTTTAATTTCCTCATCTCATACTTCAATCTCCTATTATAAGAGCAGTGCAATTTGTGGACTATTTTAATTTATGACTCTTCAGGCAGAAAGACCTATTCAAGAATCAGTATTATCATATTAACACTCATTTGAATATTATGGCAGAAGATTATGAATTATCCTCTTTGATAGATCAAATTGGATGTAACCAGAAGACTTAAATTTGCTTGTCCACTGACTTAAGTAATGGTAGACATCCAGTACTTAAGGTACTCATTAGGTATTTGGTAGATCCATTTAACCCAGCATATTACCAATCTCTCTATTTTTTTAAGTTTATTAATTTGTTGAGAGAGAGAGAGGCAGCAAGCAAGCATGAGCAGGGGAGGGGAAATGAGAGAGAGGGAGATAGAGAATCCCAAGCAGACTTTGTCCTGTCAACACAGAGCTCAACACAGGGCTCAAACTCACAAACCATGAGATTGCGACCGAGCTGAAATTAAGAGTCAGATGCTTAACCCACTGAGCCACTCAGGTACCTCTATAATACCATATAAAAAGAATAATTTTTTATATATAAAATTCTTAGATATTTTTAAAGTTCTAATTTTTTAGACCTACCTAATACATTGTTTTCAGCAATGTTCTGATAGACAAGATGACCATTTTTTTCCAATCAGTACACATGAAAATATGGGAGTAGTATTCACATTTCAAAATATGATAGTCTTTATTTATACATAGCAATAAATGCATGAATTTAAAACCAAGTAACAACTACTTCTTTTGATTTTATTTTTATTCATTCTGATATTAGATAGTAAATGAACATTTGCTATGCGACATTAATTATTACATGAGGAACAGGGAGTAACATGAATAAGACAAAATTCCTGCACTTAAAAATAGTATACTGAGGGAACAGAAATGCAGATAAGTAAATATGAGTTGTCTTGGTGTGAAATCATAAAGATTTGTAAGAGTACAAAGGAGGGATAGTTAATAGAGGGCTAGGGAGGAAGGGCTGACTGAATCTTGATGGGATTATTTCACTTAGCACAATGTTCTCCAACTTTATCCTTGTTGTTGCAAATGGCAGGATTTCCTCCTCTTTTTTATGGCTGAATGATATTCCATTATGTACATATCAGATTTTATCTATCTATTCATCTGTTGACAGTTATTTCCATACCTTGGCTATTGTGAATAATGCAACGAACATGGGTATGCAGGTATTTCTTTCAGATACTGAGTTCGTTTCTTTTGAATATATGCCTCAACATGGGATTACAGGATCATATGATAATTGTATTTTTAATATTTTGAAGGACTTTCATAGTGTTTTCCATAATGACTGTAAAGCCAGACACAGAAAGACCAATATTATATGATCTGACTTGTATGTGGAATCTGGTAGAGTTGAACTCAGAGAGGCAAAGAGTGTAATGGTGACTTCAAGGGCTATGGGGGTGAGGAAATGGGAGGATTTAAGGCAAAGGGTACAATAATAATACTGTAAGGCATACTTGAAATTTGCTAAGAGAGTACATTTTAAGTGTTTCCACCACATATACACAAAATGTAATTATGTGATATGAGAAATGCATTAATAGCTTGATAGTGGTAATTATTTCACAAATTATATCAAGTTATGTTGGATGCTTCAAATGTATACAATTTTAATGTCTCAGTTATATCTCAATAAAGCTGGAAGGATAATCCTAATGAAATAATACTTGGTGAGTCCCATCAAAAAAGGGTGGCAAGATCTCTCTCTCTTTACACATATACAGAGATAAAATAGGAGAACATCTTCATAATCTTGCTTTTGGAAGCCTTTCTAAACAAGACAGATATTTGAAAATACATAGGTATATGTCTGAAAGATTTGAGTGCAGCAAAATGTAAAATGTTATACACCAAAAGAACAAACACAAGAATATCTGCAATACACAAGCAGAAGATTGATATTAATAATATATAAAGTATATTTACAAGTCAATAAAGAAGAAACACTTGATCCAATAGAAAAATGGATAAAGAATATAATTGTGTGGAGTATTATTCAGCCATCAAAAAGAATTAAATCTTGCCATTTGCGATGACAGGGATGGAGCTAGACATGCATTATGCTAAGCAAATGAGTCAGTCAGAAGGACAAATACCATATAATTTCATTCATATGTGGAATTTAAGAAAAAAAACAGATGAACACAGGGGAAGGGGAGAAAAAGAGAAGGAGGCAAGCCATAAGAGACGCTTAACTATAGAGAACAAACTGAGGGCTAATGGAGGGGAAGTGGGTGGGTGATGGGATGAGTGGTGACGGGGATTAAGTAGAGCACTTGTGATGGGCACTGTGTGTTACATGTAAATGATGAATAACTAAACTCTACTCCTAAAACCAATATTACTATGTTAACTAACTAGAATTGAAATAAAAATTTGAAGTAACAAAAAAGAATATGATCATGCATGACAAGCCCAAAATATACAAGGCTATTGAATATATAAGACTATTATCAATTATGCTAATATACTGAAGGTAAATTAAAACAATTAAATATTTCCTCTTATTAGATTTATAAAATTCAAAAAGAATAATATATCTAGGGGTTGGCAGGTGTGAAAGGAAATAGATACTCTTATCCACTATTGGTGGGGGTATAAATCATTGTATTTTTAATAGGAAAAAAATTGATCTATAAAATTTTATAAAATATCTATTTTGATGGTACTATTCCTCTTCAAAAAATCTATACTACAAACATATCTGGCTCATCAGTACAAAGATATTTTTACAAAAAAGTTCTCTAAGCCTTATTTGTAGTAACGAAAGATTTGGAAAACTGAAATGTCTGCCAATCAAGGATTGAATGCAAAAAAAGAATGATTAATATCTTATTTATTAATTTCATACAGAAATCGATAATAATGAAGGAAATCTGTAATTGTAATATTTTAAATGTCTTCAAGACATACTAAAGAAAGGGAAAAATAATCACAAAGAATTACATACAGAATAATTCCATTTGTATGCATTTAAAAATAAAAACCTGACCATTTAAAACCATGAATATATATACCCGTATGTGTCTAGGTGTGTGCATTCTGTGTACATGTGGGTGGGGTTGTGTGAGGACAAATATCTAGGGGTATTTCCTGTAATATATTCAGCAATCATTCCTAACTCTGAGGAAGGAATTTGGAATAGTAAAAAGAGACTGTAATTATTATCACTCTCCTTTAAACCATTTGAATTTTGTACATTGAGTATATACTTAGGTATTTATTTTTGTAATTCGTACATATATATATGTATATATGATGATGAAGATGATTTTTTTTATTCATTAAGCTCTAGGAAAGAAGGAGCAGCAAACATTTCCTGAAACTGGGAAAACCTAAATTAATTCTTAAAAGAAGTGAAATTAAATAATGAAAAAAATAGGGGAGCAGGATAATTTCTGGTTACAAAAGTAAAGATTTTAATTTTGGAAAGAAAAGGAGATACAAAGAGAAAAACAGCAAATTTTTCAAAATAAAGTATAATTATAAGTTTTTTTTACATTTTTCTTCATTTCTTTCTTTGGAATAGAGACTAGGTATCACTTAAATAAGCATGAATAAGTTAGTAAATGAATGGAGAAAGGGATTCCCAAGAGAGGAGATTCATGTATAAATTTGCAATTAAGTATCATAATGCTTTAGGAAAAGAGGCAATTTTATGGCCTATGCCAAATGGGTTTTAGAGAATTTTATATACCACATGTAAGGTGGTATATATAAGACAATCATCTGCTCTAATTAGTCACTGGTTTTATTAACCACACAGTTTATTCTGCCAAAGGACAGGCCTATAGAAATTCCATTTCAGCATCACAGATCAGTTGTTACCTAAAGTGCTGAAATGGAATGACTTCCCTTTTATAATAATATGAACATGAAATATTTCTTTGTTAAGTCTAGATACAGATCTCCACAGCTTACAATGGCTATAAATTTATTTCAGCCATTGACATATATTTATTTAATATAAAACTACATGTCTATAACTAAACAAGAATAGTATAGAGTGTTGGCTATGCTCATGTGATTTTAGGGATTTTTACCGAGTTTTTTCATGTAGACTATGAAAAAAATTATATAAAATATCAGCATTGCAATAGGTAATCAAGCTAAAGGCACATAAACTTTAGTTAACTTTGAACATACAATGGCAACTAATCTATATTTAAATTCTTTCAGACTGTATTAGTGAATATTAATGTTATAATTGGGAAAATAGTCTTGGGCCTTATTTTATGAAATAGTGTGTTTCCTAATTAACCTCTTTTGGGGGGCTTCCAGTGACTTTGTGTCTTAAAAACCTGACAGTAATACATCCAATACTGAAACCAGAATGAAAAAGAACACAAAGTTCCTAAGCTACACTCTGGCAGGAATGTCACTTATCCTGAGATGATGGCGACATTCCACAATAGTCCAGGGCAGTGTGTGCAATGGTTGGTAACAGCCTGTGTGGAATCCTGGCTCCGAAGCTGGGTAGTGCCCTGACGTGGGCAAGGGCACACTTCACCTTCGTGAGACTCAGCTTCCATTCTCTTAAATAGCGTGATAAGAATAACAGCACCTATGGCTATTGTGACAATTAAAGAAATTCCAGTCTGTAAAGGGCTTAACATGACCCTCAGCACCTACTGAGTACGAGTAACATAGTCTTCTTTGTTTTTATTTTTTACATCTCTAATCAGAATTATTTCAGAACTGCTTGAGTTGCTGGTAGCATTGTTGTGAGGATAGAATAATGGCCCAGATGTTCCTGAGAAGGTCTTTTCTGACTTTCTGGAAAGGCCCCAATTTCAACCTGAAGCTTTACTTTTTTCAGATAAAATTAATTTGCAAATGCCTGGAGCATAGGAAGCATTCAATGCATACTACTTGTTGGCTAAATTCTTGGAAGGTTGACCTGGTGAGTGTCTGTATGAGTGAGTGACCTCTGGAGGTGATTTTTTAAAAATTTATTTATTTATTTTGAGAGAGAGAGAGAGAGAGAGAAAGTGTGAGCAGGGGAGGGGCAGAGAGAGGGGGAGAGACAATCCTAAGCAGGTTCCACGCTATCAGCGTAGAGCCCGACTTGGACTCAAATTCATGACAGTGAGATCATGACCTGAGATGAAAGTAGGAGTCGGATGCTTAACCAACTGACTGAACCACCCAGGCATCCCCGGAGGGGATTTTAGCAGGAGAAGCAGGCTCCCTTTAAGGGACCGATCTTCTAACTAGAAGTTATTGAAGGAAAAGAGAGTAAAAATGGTGAGGTTAAGGACTGCAAAAATTCATTTTTTCCTTTGTAATTTAATTTACAACTCATCCTGACAAGGGAACTACACAAAAGAACAACAGTCCCTGCTTTTCTCTTAATTTGAATTCTGCTCTGTGTCATTGGGGTCCTGTCCTGCTACATAGAGTTGGAAATCTGATGTCTCATAGATTTGTCCTAAAATAATTATGTGAACTCAAATATGTAAATAAAGAATTTTTGAAGAAAATTTGAAATAGCCAGCAGACTTTATATACCCAGTCACCTTTATTTATTTGAGTATAGCTGACACACAATGTTACATTAGTTTCAGGGGTACAACAAAGTGATTCAACTTCTCTATACATGATGCTATGCTCTCCACAAGTGTAGTTACCATCTGTCACCATACAACACTATTACAGTATCATTGGCGATATTCCTTACCCTGTGTCTTTTATTCCTCTGACTTATTCATTCCATAATTGGAAGCCTGTATCTCCCACTCCCTGTCACCCATTTCGCCCATCCCCCACCTCCCTTCCCTCTTCCCTCTGGCAATCGTCAGTTTGTTCTCTGTATTTCTGGGTCTGGTTCTGCTTTAAAGCTACAATAGAAATACAAGGAAACATAAGAAAGATAAATGAATGTTCTTATATAAAATTTAAAATGTAAAATTCATTTTTATTAATTAGCATAAAGAATAAATAGTGAAGAATAACTAATCTTCTGTTTCAGAAAATATTCCCGTATACATATGTATTTTAGAAATCAATTAGAACTGGGGCGCCTGGGTGGCTCAGTCAGTTAAGCGGCCGACTTCGGCTCAGGTCATGATCTCGCGGTCCGTGAGTTCGAGCCCCGCGTCGGGCTCTGTGCTGACAGCTCAGAGCCTGGAGCCTGTTTCAGATTCTGTGTCTCCCTCTCTCTCTGACCCTCCCCCGTTCATGCTCTGTCTCTCTCTGTCTCAAAAATAAATAAACATTAAAAAAAATTAAAAATCAATTAGAACTTTTAGAGGAAACTATAATAAAACAGAAGCAATATAGGGGGTGGCAATTCTAGTTTTTTTTTCATTACTACTCACAGTAAACAAAAATGTCAAATTCAATAACCTAAATTTGAACCTTCTCCCTTCCATACTTGTTAACATCTAGAAAGATTTCAGTAATGAAAAAAACATTCTCAAATTATAATAATTACAACATATTATGTCTGTAGAAGGGACTCTCCGGTTGCCACTTAAAATATCCTTGGTTGGGGAAAAGCTGTGTAGGTACAGAAGCCGAATAAAGCAAAACCAAAACTATCTCTTGTGTATACAAAGCTTATTATGAGTTATAGGATACGAGATAAGTGTATTTCCTTTAAGAACAACTGTCACTAAAAGATAAGGATTCAAGATTTGGGGAAGGAGACGTTAGTGGAGAACGAGGCAGGTAGTCTGTTCATTACTGGTACACAAGTTATAGTCTGAAGCATTATTTAGTAAGGCATTTATTAAAAAGGCTGACTTTTTAAAAATACTTTCATTTTTTAGATCAGTTTTAGGTTCACAGCAAAATGAGGGGAAGGTACAGACATTTCTTAATGTACTCCCTACCCCCACATGCATAGTTTCCCCCATTATGAATGTCTCCCACCAGAGCACCACATTTGTTACAACTGATGAACCCGTATCGACAAATCATAACACCAAAAGTCTGTAGTTTATCTTAGAGCTCACTCTTGGTGTTGTACATTCTATGGGTTTGGACAAATGTATAATGACATGTATCCATTATTATGGAATCACACAGAGTATTTTCACTGCCCTAAAAATCTTCTATGCTCTGCTTTTACATCCCTTCTCTCCGCTAAGCCTTGGCAACCACTGCTCTTTTTACTGTCTCCCTTAGTTTTGCCTTTTTCAGAATATCATATAGTTGGAATTACATAGTATGAAGTCTTTTTGGATTGGCTTGTTTCACTTAGTTATATCATTTAAGATTCCTCTACGTCTTTTTTCATGACTTGTTCATTTCTTTTTATCACTGTATAAATTCAATTGTCTGTTATATGTACCACAGTTTACTTTTCCATTTACCTACTGAAGGACATCCTGTTGTTTATTAGTTTCAGGAGGTTTTTTTGTTTTGTTTTGTTTTGTTTTTGGTTATTTTTTTCTCAGATTTTCTGCATAGATAATTATATCATCTGCAAAGACAGTTTTATTTCTTCCTTCCCAATCTGCATACCATTTATTTTCTTCTCTTGTCTTACTGTATTAGCTATAATTTCCAGCATAATGTTGACAAGGAGTGCTTAAAAGGGACATCCTTGCTTGATCTTAGTGGAGAAGCTTCAATTTTCTCAGCATTACGTATGATGTTACGGCAGGTTATTTATAGATATTCTTTATGAAGTCAAGAAAAATCCTCTCCATTCCTAGTTGACTGAATTTTTATCATGAACTGATGTTGGATTTTGTCAAATGCTTTTTCCATGTCTATTGAAATGATCATGCAACTTTATTTTTTACATCTTTACATATGATGGGTTACATTAATTGGTTTTGAATGTTTAACCAGGTTTATATACCTGGGATAAATCCTGCTCAGTTGCAGTCTATATAATTCTTTTTATAGATTATTGGGTTTGATTTGCTAATATTTTGTTGAGGAAAAAGGTTGTTTTCGAGAATATAATTAGAATTCAATTTTCATCATAGTTCTTAAGAGTTTGCCTCGATTATTTGATTTACTTATAAGATTTTTGTCTTAAAGATTAATATTTGAGTTTTCTGGTTTTCAGGGTCTGGTATCATTGGTATAAGACTATTTTTTTAAGTTGATTTTTTCAAGACCTTCATTCCCTCAAATCTCTTCTCTTATGTTTATCATATATTTCCTTTAAGTGTTACCATATTTAAAATAAATAATAACATTAGTCTTATAAGGTCTCAGTCAAAATTATATAAGAAAGTTGTGAATAATGCTTACACTATAATGAACATACATATATCCTATGGTATTTATATAATATCTATTAATACATTCAAAGTAGTTTGGTAGTGCTGCCATTAAAAAAAAGTACCATAGGCTGGATTTCTGAAACCACAGAAACTTATTTTATCACAGTTCTGGAGGCTAGAAGTCCAAGATCAAGTTGTGGGCAGATTTGTTTTCTTCTGTGACCGTTCTTCTTGGCTTACAGATGGCGACCTCCTCACTCTGTCCTCGCCTGGCTTTTCCTCTGTATGTGTGCATATGGTATCTTTCTCTGTATGTGCAAATTCCCTCTTCTTATAAGGACACCAGTCAGATTAGATTAGTGTCTGCTTTACTGGCCTCATTTTAACTTAATTACCTCTTGAAGGCCATATGTCCCAACAGAGTCACATTTTGAGATACTGGAAGTTAGGGCTTCAACATTATGAATTTTGGGAGAGGGGGGAATAAATCATCCCATAAAAACATTCCACCTAATTGCTGTAAACATTATTGAAATTGCCTTCCAAATAATATTAAAGTAATAGGATTTGGGTGATGCATTGGATCTTCTGTACCTTCTATAGATGACAAATGTGGGACTGACATAACATGATAAAGGTAACATGTTAAAAGTAAAATAACTTACTGATACCACCAGAGTTAGTGTTTTTACAGATTTATTATTGTTACTTCCCTGACTGAAAATGTATCACCAGGTGAATGAGAAAATAAAAGTTCAAATTCTTTCAGAAAGCCAGGAACTGCCAATACCACAAATATTATCTCATATGCTGAATATTGCTCTCTACAGCTGCCCCCCTCCACTACTTTTCTCTGAGTATCTCAAAATTATTTGCTTATGAAGAACTTTCTAACAATTTTTGATTGTCTATTGTGAAAGCAGTTCAAACCACAGCAATTTCAACATATTTTGCATGAAAATTTAGTGGAGCATTTCTTGATGTATTAGAGCAAAAAAAAAAAAAAAGCATCATCAATGTTCTTTCACTGCTTAACTAGGTAATCTGGTTCAGTGCAAGTAATGAAGTGTATTTAATATGATTAGTTAAAAAAAATCTCTTGCTGTAGTTTTCTTATAATTAAATCATTCTCTAAATGCTAAGCAGCATTTCTCCCATTTGTTTCTATGTCGATAATTTATAATATATTAAATGCATGGTTAAATTAATTAAAATGTTAATATTTCCTATGAAGTCTATAGAAATTGCTTCACCTCATTTAGATTAATTATACTTTAATTTTCAAAAGTATTAAACATTTCCATAACATGGTATCTTATCTATTTGTATACACACACACACATACACACACACATACACACACTCATCTGAAATACAAGTAATTTGCTAGGCAACCTTGATCCATCTGAAACCTAAGAAAGTAAAAAATGGTCTCAGAGAAGTTGATAAATGTCACAGTATTCAGGCATTAAATCTTTTGCATGATACTTATAAAGGGGTCCTCAGGCCTTTTCTCAGATAAGTTTGCCTTTATTTTCTCACACTTCTACCTGGAGTAGTTACTGGATTGATTGATCCCAAATTGAGTATGACAGGTAAATATAAAAGTGCAGCTGCATTAACTCTAACAAGAACTGATAATTGAAAGCTTAAGGGTGAGGAGAAAGACTTCAAAACTATGAAAAAGATAGATGTCTTTTATCATTTCATAGGGGCTAAAAAAGCTATGAATATCGGTGTTTAAAAAACCTTAAGCTTACAACTAGATCATGGAGTGTGATAACTGAGGTTCATTCCAAAGCTCTGAATTATAAAGAAAGGGTTAATTACGTATTTTATATTTTTAGCCAATGGTTTTCACACAAATTGATTACACTGTAAGCAAAAAAGTGTTGTTGCTTAAAATTCAACTGTTTGGAACATTATTTGCATTACTTTTAGGTCTCTTCATTCTCCAATATTCTTAGATAACAGTTTTTCTTGCCTATTCATTCACCGTCCTTTTCAAAATGGTTTGCCAAGATTCTAAGACACTCAATCTGCACAGTCACCATATAGAAGCTAGATTACTGGCCTTATCACAAAGGCCACTGCTGTTTATATTGTCCTGGGATATTGATCATTTTACCTTGACAGAAAAAGCTGCAAAACTCAAATCTCTGCCTGTAGAGCCAGAGTCCCAGCCAGAACTGTGTCAGCAACCAGTGGCCCATGAAGAACAATAAAATAGTAAGTAAAACCGGAATGGAAAAAGATGAGAAAGTACATAGGAAGGACAAAAAATAAAATGGTTCGATACAATAATATCTCAGTTATATTTTAATAGCCATTACAGCTTCCTGGCACCTAAGCTGTAATCATATGATCAATGCTATGTAAATAATATATATAGCCATTTGTTGGAATAGAAATGAGTCAAAGTGAGTAAGAGATAGAGATGGAAATTAATCGATGTTGTTAAAAGTACTTTATTTTATTTTATGTTATGTTAAATATTTAGTCAGAATAATTAAAAGCAAAATCATACAAAATAATTGTATTTTTGATAGGCTTGTCTAAATATTATTTAATACTATATCCCTTCCACCTCAAGGGAGCTGTTTACTTTCTTTTGTCCTTCCCTATGGTATTTACCAGTGCCATAAACACAAGGGACAGAAAACAAAAACTACACGCAAGACTTTGTTCCTTTCTCCTCACCAATGATCAAGTCATTCTGTAGCACAGACTGGGTGGCTTAAACAAGAAACATTTATTTCTCATAGTTCTGAAGGTTGGGAAGTCTAATGTACCACAGATAAGGAGTCTGGTGAGACCTCATATTCTTGCTGTATTCTCACATGGTGGAAAGAGGACGAGGGAGTTCTCTGGAGCATCTTTTATAAGGGCACTAACCCCATTCCTGAGGGATCCCCTCTCATGCCTAATCACCCGCCAAAGGCCCCGCCTCCCAATACCATCACATTGGGGTTAGGTTTCAAAACATGAATTTTTTGAGCGAACATAAACATACAGTCCATACAGTGGACCGGGGATTTGGACAGGGCTGGGTTGGTTGATTCTTCTGTTCTACGTGGTAAAAACAGAAGTTACTCAGCAGGACTCAGCTAGAAAACGGCCGGGTGTGCATGTGGGTACGGAGAGGGGGATGGTCAAAGCTGGCTTTTCTTACAACTCTTGTCACTGCAGTGAAGGGTTGGAAGGCTGGTCTCCACTATGACTATCAGTAAGCATGATTATGTGACTACTCATTGCCTGTCCAGTGTGGTGGCCTTAGGACAGACTTCTTACATGGCGTCTCAGGTTTCCCACAGAGCTTACATAGAAGCTGCAAGGCTTCTGACAACTGAGCCTTGGGAGTTACAAAAAGTCACTTCTGTTGCATTCTGTTGGTCAGGCAAGTAGCCAAGGCAGGCTCTGAGCAGAGAGAAGGGTAATTAGAAGGCACCTCAATTTGCAGCCATCTTTCATCTACCACATCAAGCTTTGGAGATGATGGATAAAATAATCAAGAATGGCTCAGGTTTCTAGCATGACTAACTGGGAGTGCCTCCTACTTATCAGAGATGACATAGGAGGACCAGGCTTAAAGAGAAAGGTAACGACTTCATCTTTGGATAATAAGAGTTTGAGAAAATAATAAAGGTAATATTGATTTATATAGTTAAATCACAAATAGCACAGAATTTTATAAAATTCATATGCCTTTGGGACCTAATCTTTGTGTTTTTTTCTCTCATCTTCTATCACACCCCTGACTTGTGATCCTTTTACTCAGCACTCCTCTGTTCCAAGCACTGGGCTTCCAGTGCTAATCAGGTCAGAAAAGATGATATGTAGACAGGGGAGGGAGGCAGATAAAAAAATAATTAAACACACAAATGAATAAAATGATTTCAGATTTTGTTAAGGGCTAAGAAGGTAATAGCATTGTGATATGAAAGGAAATAACTAAGGGTGTGGGGGGAGGAAGAGGGTAGTAATTAGGTTGGGTGTTCTGGAAGTCTTCACTGAGGTGATAATATGAGCTGAGACATCACAAAGAAGCCATCCACACACACCAGGTAGAGGGAAAGGCTGGAGAGAGGCCATGGGGTGGCAATGAGGACAGAGGACAATGAAGACACTCTCTTTGCTCTCTTTCTTGCCTCCATGATCTGCACACATGATCTGTAATGCCTTGTTTTGACTTCTTTGCTTGGGTGACTCCTATTTTTCTACTGACACTCAGTTAAGGCACTTTCTTTTCCAGGAAGCATTCAGCGGAGTTAGGAACCAATTTCCAGGGCTTTAGGAAGGCAGCTCCACCATAGCTTCTGTGACCCACACTGAGACAGCCATTCATTTATCTTCCATCCTTACCTAATAATCTGGTAGTTATTTTGAGGGCAAGACTTTTGTCTTTGATTTCAGCATCACCAGCGAGTAGCAAACAGTAAGGGCTCTCTTCCATGAGTAAGTGATGACCAAATAAGGAAGGGGGAAGGGAGAAAAGGGAGGGAGGGGCAGAAATGAAGAAAACATCGGGAGTGTTCTTATAAGAGGAGGTAACATATAAAGTGTTAGTGAGATCTGGCTACGGTGATAGTTTTAGTTCATGGTCAGCATTTGCTGCATGGTTAAGTACTGCAATGCATACACGTGGACTTTATTTTATTATCTAAGTAAGAGTAAAATTCCAGATTCTAGGAAACTTCTAGAAGAATTCCAAACTTGGCCTAGGGCTTGCTGTCACCTCCGTTTTTGGCACAGAATAGAAACTCTGTAAACATTTGTGGAATTAATGGTACCTGGAGGGAGAAAGAGCATCTCTTGGCCAGGGCCCCTGACCCTCCTCCACTAGCTTCCTTGTGGGTTTACTGCCAACAAGATTTCTACCCTCCGCCCCTCCGCCCCCACAAGCTGCCCACCAGGTAAAGAGGAGAATGTAGCCGAAGAGCTTCCAGGCTGCATGTCCCAGAGCCTCCGGGAAAAAGTTCCTGAACTTAGAGAATGCCATGGAGAAAAACAATAGTGTCTATCATTTAAAACTGAAGCAGTCCTGTGGTCAAAGGGAAAGCAGGCCTTTTTACAAACATTCCGGAAGCAGACAGCCTGGGAGCTTGAGTCAAGATGAAGGTAAAAAGAAAACCATGGAGGAAGAAGGCCTTAGTTTTTTGCTGTGGCTGCAGAGGGCAGGCCACTGTGTTCTCCTAAAGCTGAAGGAAAAAAGGAAACGGAAAGTTACAGAAAGCTCAAGAAAATAATCCTATGTGACTGTTTCACCAGTTCTGTATTACCTAGAAGCAATCTGTAAACTTCACACAGCTTCAGAATCATGAATCACCAAATTACAGCACAGGCATCCCAGAGGGTTTTACTGTACATTGCTGATTCCAAGAATTCAAACAAACAAACAAACAAACAAACAAAATAACCTCTATTTAGAAAAGTTGTGACTGTTCCTCATATGGTCAAAGCAAGGGTAAGGATAAGCTGAAAAGTTTCCTCTCCGATGCATAATTTGTAAGGGACCTTGAGCAGAAGTTTGTATCTCAAAGCCATCAACATTTCTTGTGAACAGTGTTTCTGTTTTATAGATTTCCAAGACAATCTACTGGGTTTTTGTAATTTTCTGGGAAATAATGTTGGTTGGAATAAGCTGTTAAGTGGGTAATTTCAAAAACTGGTAACTCTTAGTTTTGCTTAGTGATTAGAGACAGAAAATATGAGCAGTGATAATGACCCAGGAAAAATAACCCCGAGATGTAAATGTGAATTTTGTGCAAAAGAAACAAAAGAAATGGATCTCCATTGAAAAGATCCCATCTCAATAATGGAAAACAGGTGACCTTACTGCTACCCTTGCCTGTCAATCATCATGGAGATGGAGGGACCAGTTTCATACAGAAGAGTAACTCATTTGAATACTGAGAGAAGGTGTCTGATACACAGTGGATTTTTCAAAGCTATTATCATTAAATTTATGTTTTTAGTTTATATCTGTGGCAAATGAAAGCTACATTGAAAGTGTTGCTAATCCTGAGGGTATTTGCATTTTTGTCAGGTGAATAGAAGAATATACCTCTTTGAAAATAAATTGCTCAACCCTTTCCTTTTTGTACTTATTTAAAGCATTATCAAATAAAAGCTATATTTTATATCTAATTTAAAGTTAAGACTAGCTATTTTATGTTTCATAAGATATTCATCTGTCACTTGCTCATGAATGCAGTTTAAAAGGATAAATTTATACAATGTTTTGGACATATACAATTTAATATTTAATTGTGGGAAAAGCCTAATCATTTTCAGATTCGAATTAGAAGAAAGCGGTTGCATATCATTAAATGAGTTGCAAAAAAGAAACAAAACCCTTGAACCTTTGAATTCCAAGCTCTAAAAACCTAGTGTTAAATTAAATGCCTAGTGACCTGTCATAGTTCTGTCAGCCAGGCTGTGAGTCCTGAACAGGCATTTGCTTCAGCCATGACACAGAAGCAGGTCCAAGAATGTTTGGTCCCTACTGGGCTGAGGCACGGGAGGGAGTCTGTGAGCCATGTTGTCTCTGCTTGGCAACAGCAGGTGTGAGCATATACATGAGAACAGAGAGGCAGAGGCCTAGAAATCGGTCAGTGAGCTTGCTCAGGAGAACAGTGGGAAAGAGAATTCAGCTGGAGGAATGCTGCTTTTTATCACTTTCACAAGTCTCATAGTTATTTGTAGCACTCAGTGTAGCCTTATGCATTCAAATCCTACTGTATGCCTCACTTTTTTAATGAGTGCTATGATTCAGTTCCTGATTCTGAGGTGCAGCCAGATAGTGATTCCAATGCCTAACATATATTGAAAAATGCAAGCTGGAAGAACAAATTCAAATCAAACCCGTATACAATATGAGTTACTTCTGAAAGTCTATAATGGAAGCATTAGAATATGGACAACCTTAAGGGTTGGAATAAAATTTATACATTATATATTTTTGATGAGAGTGTATGGTTTAATATAAATGGGTCAGTGTACTGACTATACCGATATACTGTAAGAAGGATAAACTTATCTTTGACATATAACAATGTAATGGGAGCCACGAAGCTTAGATGCCTATTCGTTACAAATATTAAAATGTTTAATGACGAAGCCTACCCTTTTTGCTGCATAGTATACAACAGGATGATGCATAGCATTTCCTGTATGTGTTTGGTCTTTCATATTGGGGGCCTATGAGGAGATAAAAACAGTGACAATGATAGTAATAATTAATAATAATAGAGAGCTACCCTTTCCTGGGTAAATATACCAGGAAGTATGCTAAAGTCTGGGCTTGCATTATCTTGAAAAACGAAACAGAAACAAAGTACAAGACACAAAACAAAACACCTTTCCTAGTGCTGTAGGCATTGTACTGGAGGAAGTAAAACTAAAGGCAAGTTCAGTTGGAGAAATAAAATGTGAAAACAAGAAGCAAAGCAACATGCACAATAAAGCTACCATAACAAGAGAAAGCAATAATTAATTTTGACTTGAGAATAGATGAAGCCTTCCCACGGAAAGTGGTATTTGGAAAGAGATCTGAAGGACATAAATGTTTTCAAAACAGTTCAAAAACAGAGAAGAGAGAAAAAGGAGAGGAACATGGTAAATAAAATCAAATTGAATTCAAATAAATCAGTATATGTTAAATAAGTAAACCAAACAGTGGCAAAGGTATTTTCAAATTTACTTATACAAATGAGTCTCAAAGTTATTTCAGTAGGGAAATGTCAGTTATGAGGAAAGCATCATATGCAGTACCTTCTCATTTTTCTCCCTAGCACTACTCTCTTTGCCATTCTCCTACAGTAGTTATTTGATGTCCATGAGACAGTGTCTCTATAGGATGAGGTGTTTTTCCCTCCAAGTCATTCATACTTTGATGTGGAATTTACCAGGCACAAGGAAGTTATGAAAGCTATATTTTAGACACCATAAACTTGAACAAGAGTGAAAAAGGAGGAAAACACAAGATTAAAAAACAACCAATTGTTAATAATAATAATAATAATAATAATTGATCAGCTCCTCTGCCTACTTTGTAGCAAAAGCAAAGCTTTGCATGGCTGCAAGCCAGCCATCCAAATCTGCTGTATCAAGAGGAGACAGCCATTGTTGGCCAGCGCCATCCCAAGGTTTTGATACAAAAGCCAGGGAGCAACATTGTCATTGATTTCTCTGTGATTTTCTTGTCGGAGATGGGCAGCGATGTACCCTTGAGGATTGGCAGTTTCCAAATAAAAAGTACATACTTAGAGTGCTATTTTTCCTTAACTACTACTGGCATCTGACTACAGATCTCCAGAGGGAGTTTCTCATGTAGATTTCAGGTAGATAGAGAGCATGGGTAGTATGTTTTATTCATTTTTAATATGAAATCCATACAGTAGCTAGTCCAAATTTAAACATTTATTGCTCCTTTTCAAATAAAATTTGAATTAAAAAAATTTTGGCAGTATAAACTTACCATTAAAGAGTTTACAGAATAACAAAACAAAACTTATGATATACAGTTAAGTCTGGTTGTAGGTAGTTTTAAGAATACAAATTTCCTGGGGTGCCTGGGTGGCTCAGTCAGTTGGGTGTCCGTTTTGGCTCAGGTCATGATCTCGCGGCTTGTGAGTTTGAGCCCCGCGTTGAGCTCTGTGCTGACAGCTCGGAGCCTGGAGCCTGCTTCGGATTCTGTCTTTCTCTCTCTCTCTGTCCCTCCCCCGCTCACACTCTGTCTCTCTGTCTCTCAAAAATAAATAAACATTAAAAAAAATTTTTTTTTCAACGTTTTTTATTTATTTTTGGGACAGAGAGAGACAGAGCATGAACGGGGGAGGGGCAGAGAGAGAGGGAGACACAGAATCGGAAACAGGCTCCAGGCTCCGAGCCATCAGCCCAGAGCCTGACGCGGGGCTCGAACTCACGGACCGCGAGATCGTGACCTGGCTGAAGTCGGACGCTTAACCGACTGCGCCACCCAGGCGCCCCTAAAAAAATTTTTTTTAAAAGAATACAAATTTCCTTTGTTTCTGCTCCATTTATTATTTAACTGCTCCTCCCATTGACCAACCTTCTTTTATTTTTGTTTTTGTTTTTTGCATGAATCTCTTCTTTTATATATATATATATGTGTGTGTGTGTGTGTGTGTGTGTATACATATATACACATATACATATACATACACACATATATATACATACATATACATATATATACATATATATATGTATATATATATATGTGTGTGTGTGTATATATATATATATATAATTTATTGTCAAGTTGGCTAACATACAGTGTATGCAGTGTGTTCCTGGCTTTGGGAGTAGATTCCAGTGATTCATCACTTACATACAAATCCCAGTGCTCATCCCAACAAGTGCCCTCCTCAATAACCATCACCCATTTTCCCCGTCCCCCCCCCCCTTGTTCCCTCACCCCCATCAACCCTCAATTTGCTCTCTGTATTTAAGAGTCTCTTATATGCCCAATCCTCTTTTGATGCCCTCCCCTTCACATTCCTTTGTCCCCCACCCAGGGGATCCCCTGGTTGTGTTAGGGCTGTATCCTCTGTGGTTCCCCTGTCCCCAAACCTACCCCACAGGTCTCCTTTCTTTCAGTAGGTTTGGTTCTCGATTCCACATCAAGCAGTTTTGAATAAATCAAGAAACATAAAATCCTAAATCTTGAGGGCTTTAAAGACCTCTGATTCTGGAATATTTGGAATCAACTGAGTTCACCATGCTATGGATGGCATCTGATTGACATGAATCTCTTCACATTTCTCTCATTGCTCCATGACAAGATAAACAAAAGATAAGAAGGACTGTTGAAGTGTTGATTTTTCTCCTGACTCTTTAGCAACTCTATTAATTTATAAGACAGAACCCAGATTAGTACCAAACTTTAAAGTTAATGTTGCAAAGCTGTTTCATACTTTCACAAAAGGGAAAATTAAGTTGAAAAAAATATGCTGTTGACTATGTACAGATTATTTTTTTCACTTTAATTTGAGAGAGTGATAAAAAGATTGAGTTGTAATGCTTTCACACAAAATAATGTATTTCACTGCTTTCTATTATTATTCATCATCTAGGCTTCTTTAATTTGGACTAGTTACTTCACAATGTGTTCAATCATGTGCAACTGAAACTAGGTAAGGTCTTTGCTGTGAAAATATGTAAGGAATGCAACAAGCTCTCCACACACATGCACTCACCTTACAAATATTAGGAAAGAACAATGACAACATATAAGTGATTTTAACTGCCATAAATTCTCTATCTGCAAAAATTATACCAGGAACCAAGAGACTAGTTCCTTGTTGAAGACATGTCTTCAATCATGCTCGCCTTTATCTAATACACAGGAAGAGAATCTGTTCCAAGGAGGTGGATGCTTGGCTCTGTTTTTTTCCAGCTTCCTTTGACACTATTCATTTTGATAAGTAACATTGGAATGGGGTTCTGGCTTCTAGTCCCAGTGAAGGGGACTTTCCCTGCTTTTTCCTCAGAGTGAGACTAAAGAGATTATTTTTTGAAGGAAAAAAAAAAGTGGGTTAAGGAAGATAGGAAAAGGAGTTCTTCCCTCTTTGAAGAAATCAAGTGCTTTATCACAATGCAAAAATAAAAAAAAATCTTACGGTTGAAATGCATGGCTAAATTATGAAGAAGCTGAGTCATGAAATAAACTCATGTGCTCAACTGAACTAGGCTAGGACCTCCACTTTGATCAGATTTACCCCATGTTCATGGGGATGACGTCTAGGTGAAGGCAATGGTGTGTGATGGTTAGAGTGGCTTGCATAGTTAAGACCTGGATTTGCACCCAGACCCCAACATTTAACAGTGTTAACAATGCACATCATTCAGCACTCAAATTCCTCACAGGAAAAAAAAAAAATCATACTTTATAGGTTTGTTTTGGAGGTTTCAGTGTAATAAACCATGTTAACAACTGTAAAAGGTGAAATGAAATGGAGTCACTTAGGTCAAGAGGTTTTAAAAGGGACCTGGGAGGCCATTAAAGAGGTAGGCTTTATGCACGTACTCACGAGGGTAGAACTGTTAACTTTTGAACTGGGCCAAAGCACAAATATTCCAAGGACTCTGCAGGGGAAATCTGCAACTTGCTATCATAATGGACTTTTGCTTAGCGATGGCCATAGCAACCAATTATGTTTAGTCAAGATTAGTTCTCTGCCATCAGCACCTATCAAACAACTTATCCAAGCATTCCTTTCTGTCTTTAAAAACCATTGACTTTTGTTCCCTGGTTCCCTAGAATGCAATTTGGGTTGTTACTCAAATCTGTGCTTCCCAGATTGCAATTCTGAGACCTCAAATCAATCCCTTTATTTCAGTTCTGCCTCTTTTCTTGGCCGACACAACTTAACCCAGTTCTTAATATATATTGATTTTGAATTGCTGGACACTAGATTATGTTAATTCTACTAGTATATGGTCAATACAATTACAGCATCATTACTCCAGTATTCATAGAAACAATAAAAGCCTCTCTATGCCTATAAAAATATCCGTGATATGCAATTAACGCAGGCCTTTCTTTTTGGATGATATTACAGAAATACCAGAACAAGTCTGCAATCAAGTCCCAGCAACATGGATTGTTTCAGTATTTGAATTCATAAGAAGGCTGTTATTAGGTAATTAGGTAACAATGCAATTTAGTCAGACAAAGAAATATGCAGGGAACCTTCCAGAATTAAGAGATTCTGAAACTTCATTCAGGTGCATTCATTTTGAACACCTTCTGTCAGTACTGAAGTATGACTGGTAAATAAGATAAATGTGTTCCTGGCACTCACACCTGGAGGAGAAGAGAGAAATGTAACAATGCAATGCAAAATAGAATGTGTGGAATGAGGGCATTTATCCAAGAGATTCTATGGAGGGGGATTGCTTCAAGGAATCTCCCTGTGGGAGGGAGGACCTGAGATGAGCTTGAAACAGTGAGTAGAACTTAGCCATGTGAAGATCAATAAGAAGGCATTCCAAAATCGTAAGAGACAGACCAAAGACAAACCTCGAAAGTCTTTAGACTAAAACTAGGAAAACTTGTGGTGAAAAGACACAAGGCAAGACACTTATGCCAAAGCACAGTTTCATTTAAGATACACGATCTTAATAGAACACCTTACATCAAATCTTCTGAAGTCAATGATTTATGAATAATTAAGGAATATGTTTCATAAAATACGACCTATGATTTCAGAGTTTATATGAAAGTAAAACCTTATTCTTGATTTTACAATGCTATTAGTCATCCAGTGTTACTTTGCTTTGGAAAAACTGTTCAACCCAAGGGAAATGTGCTCTTTGAAACTGAATGAAAGATAGTCTAGAACAACTCTGTAAGAATTTTGTTTTAATTTTTTTCTCCATTGTAATTTGGAAAGAGGAAAAGAGAAAATGCAAATGCAGTCTTTTAAAAATGTATCTTTTAAAAGATATTACTAATTCTTATTTTCTTGTTACATGTTGTGAGTTTTTAGCCGCCCTTCATCCTGTTGTATCGTTAGGGTTGATCAGCCTCCAATTCCACAACTTCATATTAGCAAAAGGTATAAACATCTTGAAAGAAGTCGTAAGAAATGATCAAACTCTTTCTATAGCTTTGCTTCTGACATCTCTAAGGACTTAATTTGTCACTTTTTGTTTAATAGGCTTTGAAGTTAAGCATGCGTTGTATATTTCTGAAATATACAAAAGAGCCTAGGCAAAAAAACAACAAACATGTTTACTAGGAATGAACATTTTTAGTGGCGCAGAAACAAAACTGAGAACAGTATATATTGAACATTTTATTGTCTCCCTGTAATAGGCTATAAGCTCTAGGGCACAACCACACCACAATGGAGTCCCAAGTGCCCTGAGCATTGCCTGCCTTGTGTTCTATAAAAATCCAGGGGCACCTGGGCGTCTCAGTCCATTAAGCGTCCAACTCTTAATTTTGGCTAAGGTCACAGGTCATGATCTGGTTCATGATATTGGCCCTGCTTCAGGCTCTGTGCTTACAGCATAAAGCCTGCTTGGGATTCTCTCTCTCCCTCTCTCTCTGCCCCTCCCTGGCTCATGCATATGCATGTGAATGCTCTTTCTCTCTCTCAAAATAAAGAAACGTTAAAAAATATGTTCGAAGAGTTAATGACGAAATGAATGAATGAATGAATGAATGGAATGCATAAAAATGATTTGTGAGTAAAAATATACTCAGATGTTAATATGTTAGAAATTCAGATTAAAATTTTTTGTCTTGGACAGCCTTTTGACAAGAATTGGGCAGCTTAGCTTCATTTGATGAAATGTCATGTAGTATTTAATTATGAGGGTCTGGTAAAAGACTCTATGAGTATTTTGTTCCAGTGCTTTCACAAAAATCATTGTGGCTAAAGACAAAGTTAAATCAGTTATGATATCGGGACCAAATCAGTGAAGGCATAAAACAGAGGTAAGTTGGTTCACTAACTGCAGAGGGAACAAAAACACAACAGGTTTTGGGTAGAAACAAAAACAAGCAGCCAGCTGCTGCTACTGTGTTCTTTCTTTCATTTCATGGATTTCACATCCTGGGAATTTCATTCCACTCACCATGAGTTCTAATACATGTTGTTACTTTTAGGTATCGTATTTAGTACCTCAAAATCTTTAATCAGGGGAAGTTTTTCATCAGTTTCTTATAGATGTATATTAAATCTATTCTATTTCCTTTAAGATACCAAGTCCCTGAGTCCTAAACACAAGAACCGAAAAAAAAAAAAAAATTAGCTGATACTGTTGGCATGTCTCAAACTAGTGTGATTTTGGAATCAGAGGGACTGCACACAAAAGAAGCTACTTCCTTCCTTGATAGGGGAAAAAATCATTTTAATTAGTTTCTGGCTCCCATGACAACAGGCCAAAGAACTACAGGAAAAACTCGAGGAAGCAAATTCAGGTATCTTGAACCTTAAATATTTAGCAAGTAGCAGTAGATAAAGCAGCCAAGGCTAATGTGAGATAATCAGGGCTAACTTCAAAAGAAATTGAATACATTTTTTATTCAGAAGACTCTTTTTCTTTTTCATCTTGCGTTATATAGTTTTCTCCAACTATTTTTCTAGAATAGATAATTACTATAATTCAAGCATGAACAGAGAACCAACATTTTCTGAAGATAGCAGTAAATAGTTTTTTTGAGAACTCATTTAACTCAGTGATAGAAACAAAAACAATTATGCTGCGCGATGAATATAATAGATCTGGGGTTTCTTTACTTAATATTCACTCCATGGAAATTTCATGAGAAATTTATAACTCTTCTGCTGTTAACTTCTTTAACCTCTTATTCCTGACAAATAAAGGAAATAAGCCAGATGTAAGAGAAGTCTTAGTACTTTCATCTGCTGTTGAACTAAGGGCTTTTCTTTTGTTAATAACTTCTAATAATGTATTTTATTAATATAAATAATGTACTTATAATTTGCTAAATACTTATAACTTACTAAGAGCCTTCACACCCATCCCCACGTTTTACTTCCTACAAATCTTTGAGGAAAATATTTGATATATATAAATATAGATAATTAAATATTATAAATGTTAAGTCCATTAAGCAGATGAGAAAATCCCATCTCAAAGAGATCTGAAAAATAACAAGGCCCTCTAAAGTAACAAGACTTATAAATGGCAGAACCAGAACTTTTAGTGAGAGGAGTATAAAATTCATTAGTTTGTCCATTATACCACAGTAAATGTGTACATTTTAACACATACGACAAATACCATCACCAGTTATTAAGCCATTTCTTGCCATTCTTCCATGTGTTTCATAATTATTAATCTGGTGAACAACAAATATCATCCACTTACAGTTAAGTAGAAAGTGCTCGAAATCCCAAACTTAGAGTACCTGTTTACTTCACCGTAATTATGTCCTATGGCGTTTTGATAAAAAAGTCTGGCCAACACTCACCTCTTTTTGCCGGTACTTTATAGCCAATTTTAGTCTTGCGAGATCATTTCCGCTTTGTTCTTCTATGAGACTACTGTCATCTCTGTAATTAAGAATGATTTCCAGTTCTCTGGAGCTCCTTGTCTGATCCAATAGGTCCTTGGCAAACTGTTTGCACTGTCGGGACAGCTCTTCATACTCCGACTTGAATTCGTTCTCCACCTTACTCAGTTCCTGAAGCTCCCAACTTAACTGAAAGGCTGTGAGGAAAGGGTCTTCACTTGACAGTGCGATGAGAGAGGGGCTGGCCAAGGCCTTGTAGATGTTGAGTCTTGAGCGTGAATGGCGGAGGCTATCCACATCTGAACTGGAGACGCATTCGACGCAGTTACAGCGGACCTCGTGGGGTCTGGGCACCGAAACTCCTTTCTGAACTAAAAGCTTTATTATCTCATAATTATTTGTATGGGCTGCCAAAATGATTGGTGTAATGTCTGGAGTGAATTCAGAGAACTGCTTATCAAGGAGTATGGGAGGCACCTAGAAAAAAGAAGAAAGCAGAGGTGATGAATATTTATTCATTTGTTCAAGCCTGTGAATTTCAAACAGCATGCTATAGCAACGCTAAACAAAGTTCATAAATCTTTTGCCAGGCTTTTTTTTGCAGGAGAGAGATGTATTTTTTTTTCTGCCAGAAGACAAGAGAAAATTAGAAAAACTTTTCAATATAACGACACATTATTCTTTTTTTTTTTAATTTTTTTTAACGTTTATTTAGTTTTGAGAGAGATCCAGACAGAATGAGAGTCGGTTGGGGGCAGAGAGAGAGGGAGACACAGAATCTGCAGCAGGCTCCAGGCTCTAAGCTGTCAGCACAGAGCCCGACGTGGGGCTGGAACTCACGAGCTGTGAGATCATGACCTGAGCCGAAGTTGGACACTCAAGCGACTGAGCCACCCAGGCGCCCCTAATGACACATTATTCTTATCATATTTGTTTAATCTGAATTATGACATTTTATGAAATCTTAAAATAAGGGGGTTATGGGAACTCTTTACTTGATGAAAGACTTTCTTGCTTCCAAGTTATTTCCTGACTGGCAATCTTTGCTTTCCTTTCCTGGAGGTATGGACTCCCTAAATAATGAAGAAATACACTGAAAAATAATGATTTGTTTTAAACCCAAGCTTTTCTTGTGCAACAGAAGTCTTTTAGTTCTTCAGTATTTTTTTTCTTTGTATATTTGTTTGTTTCTCTACTGAATTCGTAAAATCAAGCCTCTGATTATAGGTGGCAGTAGAACTTAAGAAGGCTAGCCTCAGGCTTTCTGTTTTTATCTATCGCTCTATAGTATATTTTCCAGATGGCAACAGGTGCTCCATTGCAAACATGACCATTTTACCAGAAGCAAATGGTTCCCAATGAATCAGGTCACCAGTGTGTTTACGTGCAATTTCCTTTGGGTTTTACTCTAGGAATGGTAGTGACAAAAATAATAGAATAGGCACGATTTAGTCAACATCCGTTAGGTACATTAACCCTCACTATTTATCATTCACATGTTATAGATGTGATTCCTCAGTGAGGAAGACCTAATATATGATCCCAGGTCCACCTGTCTGACATCTCACCCTCTATGTATTACCCTACACCACACCGCCTTCCAATTTTTGGTTTAACATTTCTTCCTCTGGGCACAGAGTGATGGAAGCATCTATGAAAATAAATGCTATATAAGGATAAGTTAAACAGGCATGGCAGAAAAAACGATGACTAAAATATGCTGTAAAATATGAAGGAAACCATAGAAGGATCAAAAGCAAAACAACTGTGGGGAGAAAAACAAAACTCATGTGAAACTTTAATTATACTACTTTTAAACAGAAGTATACTCTTTATATGAGAATAATTAAACCTGTATGCTTCTAATTTATCTGACCATTTAGAATATCTATTTGTTTTGGGGCGCCTGAGTGGCTCAGTCAGTTGAGCATCTGACTTCAGCTCAGGTCATGATCTCACTGTTCATGAGTTTGAGCCCCACGTGGGGCTCTGTGCTGATCTGTGCTGACAACTGGGAGCCTGGAGCCTGCTTCACACTCTGTGTCTCCCTCTCTCTCTGCCCCTCCGCTGCTCATGCTCTCTCTCTCTCTCTCAAAAATAAATAAACATTAAACAAACTTTAGAATATCTATTTGTTTTATAAGAAACACCATATAAAAATTAACGAGATGTAGTTGTCTATTTAAAAGGTTATTTAAAATGTATGCAATCAGTTGATAAATATAGTACATACTAGTTTTAAAATGTGATTATAAATACAAAGGAACAATACTGTTGAGATAGAATTATATATTAAAGTGGAGTCAATACATACTTCATTACTTTTTAAGTGAACAGTTTTCACCTTAAATATGAAGTTAATTAAAAATTTAACTATAGGGGCGCCTGGGTGGCACAGTCGGTTAAGCGTCCGACTTCAGCCAGGTCACGATCTCGCGGTCCGTGAGTTCGAGCCCCGCGTCAGGCTCTGGGCTGATGGCTCGGAGCCTGGAGCCTGTTTCCGATTCTGTGTCTCCCTCTCTCTCTGCCCCTCCCCCATTCATGCTCTGTCTCTCTCTGTCTCAAAAATAAATAAAAACATTTAAAAAAAAATTTAACTATATATTTATTACAAAGAGAAAAATGTCATTACTCAGAACTGAACAAGAAGTGATCTTTTACTAACCAAAACTTTAAGTTTTTTCTAAGGCAGACACAAGGGAAAACAAAACAATGTAAGTAAATAAGTTCCTATATTAAATGAATATTTTTTATAGTTTTAAAAAAAAATATTTATTTTTGAGAGAGAGAGACACAGGGCACAAGCAGGGGAGGGGGCAGAGAGAGGGAGACACAGAATCTGAAGCAGGCTCCAGGCTCTGAGCTGTCAGCACAGAGATCAATGTGGGGCTCAAACTCATGAACAGTGAGATAATAACCTGAGCCTAAGTCGGACGCTTAACCGACTGAGCCACCCAGGAGCCCCTTAAATGTATATTTAAGTGATAGATGCAACTTGAAGTGGGTTCTGAATTCAGTGTAATTTCATTCTAGATTTCTCTAGGTTTCAAAAGCTGTCAACGATTTTAATTTATTAACCATAAAATTCAACTTTGAAAAATATTTCAAGAAATTTTGTGAAAAAATAAATATGACCATACTAAAAAGTATTCATATTTCACAGTTTATTTATTTTTAGAGAGAGAGAGAGAATGCGCACAAGTGGGTGAGGGGCAGAAAGAGAGGGGGAGAGAGAGAAAGACTCCCAGGCAGGCTCCGTGCTGTCAGCATGGGCGGAGCCCAATGTAGGGCTTGAGTCCATCACCATGAGATCATGACCTGAGCCCAAACCAAGAGTTGGACACTTAACTGACTGAGTGACCAGGCACCCCAAAGGCATTCATATTTTATAAGAAATGTCCTAGTATTAGAGATACAGTAAAATAACTGATAAAATATGTGAAAATATACCAAGAATATTCTGTTGATGAGTTTTAATATTCAATAAATCATTGTGAAATTTTAGTTTCGTAAATATACGGACATCTTTAATTTTGTCCGTATTCATCTTTGAAAATAATTTTTGAGTGAAACTGTTTTATAAGACCACAAATATAATAATAATTTATTGGTCCATAAATAACTTTTTTTAATTATGTCATTTTAATTGTCTTAGAGTTTCCTCTTACTCTAAAATGTATTCTAAATTCAACAATAAATTATATGCTGTCTTTACCATTAATTGCTTGATGCCCAGCTGGTCAGAGAACACTAGACATCGGGGACAGTTTGATCTTAAATGTCCCCACTGTAGGAGTGTGTGGGGCCTCTGACCAGCTGGCCAGGCAGGCACACATCAGTGTTTATACATGTCCCAAAGGAAAGGCTCTAGGCTTCTCTTATTCATTAAGGAAAGTAGTAATAAAACAAAAACACTGTTAAAAAACTGCCTGTTACTTGAGTAGTAATTACATGCCTGCTTCAATGATTCCATGGTGTTTGAAAATTGGGAGTTTTCTTACCCTATCATCACTTCTACATTTACTAAGTCGTATTCCTCTGTATGTAAAAATATTCCCCTTTTCCTTTTTATTATTGCGTATCACTATGGACCCATGGATTCTTCCGTTATTTATTTATTTATTTATTTATTTTTTTCAACGTTTTTTTTTTTTTTAATATTTATTTTATTTTTGGGACAGAGAGAGACAGAGCATGAACTGGGGAGGGGCAGAGAGAGAGGGAGACACAGAATCGGAAATAGGCTCCAGGCTCCGAGCCATCAGCCCAGAGCCTGACGCGGGGCTCGAACTCAGGACCGCGAGATCGTGACCTGGCTGAAGTCGGACGCTTAACCGACTGCGCCACCCAGGCGCCCCCCTTCCATTATTTTTTAACATGGTGTGATGCATTGCAATAATTATTAATTTTGAACTTATTGAGGTATAAGATACATTTATTAAAATGCACAAATGTTAATGTGATGCTTGATATATTTTTGAAATGTGTATGCACCTGTGTAACACAACACAGATAAAAATCCAGAAGTGACTGCACTTCATGAATCTTCCTCTTGTCACCTCCTAGTCATTATATATATATATATATATATATATATATATATTTATGTATTTATATATATATATTTATGTATTTATTTATGTATTTATTTTGAGAGACAAAGTGCAAGTGGGGGAGGGGCAGAGAAAGAGGATCCCAATCCCAAGCAGGCTCCCCACTGCCAGAGCAGAGCCTGACGTGGAGCCTGAACCCACAAACCATGAGACCAACGGCGAGATTATGACCTGAGCTGAAACCAAGAGTCAGATGCTTATCTGACTGAGCCACCCAGGTGCCCCCATTACATTTTGTGATCACAAATCTAACTGCTATCACTATAGATTACTTGTACATACTTTTCACTTTATATAAATGAATCATAAAGTATGTACTGTTTACATCTAGCTTTCCTTGTGCAACATCAGCTCTTTGAAATACATCAATATTGTTAGTAATCATTTTTGTAATTTCAAGTCTGCATAATGTTTTCATTTATGAAGATAGGACAATTTATTTAACATTCTCTTCTTGATAACATTTGTGTGATTTCCAGTTTCTATTTGTGGCCAGGAATATTGCTCCTATGCACATTTTTTGTCCGTGTCTGCTAATACATATCTAGGAATGTAATTTCTGGGTCAAATAGTTTTCTTAAGCAGTTATAGCAATTTTCCTATCACAAATTATACCGGTATTGCCAATTATCCACCTATAAGTCTATATATCTCCCTATTTGTTTATGCCACTCCTTATGTCAAGAAATCATTTTGAATTCTTTTATTTATTATTTATTATCAAGGATGGGTGTTGAATTTGCCTAAGGCCTTTTCCACCTCTATGGAGATGATTATATAATTGTTCCCCTTACTCCTAAAAATATGGTAAATTAAATGAATGAATTTCTTTACATTGAAACATTCTGCTTTCCTGAAATAAATCCCATTTGGTCAAATGTGTAATATTTTTAGTAAGACTAAAATTTTTATTTACATTTTTTGCGTCCATGTTCAGAAGTGAGATTGATTTATAATCTTTACTATGCTGTCTTCAACAAATTTCTGTTTGAATACTGTGCTTGCTTCATAAAAAAGCATATGAGTTCTCTCTTCCTTTGGGAGACAGGGAGATGTGCCACTCAGATCTTTCTTCGAGAGGATTTACTGCCTGCCCGTAAAAAGTGTGGTCCATTAACAGGCCCCAGCTCTCCACCCCTTCAGGTCCTCCTCAGTTTTGGAGCCCAGGACAATGACTGCACAAGTAAGCTAGACAAGAGCCGAGCTCTTTCCACACAACCTGGGAGACCTCGAGTAGATAAGTTTCCTCTGAGCTCCCCTTTACACTGGCAGGGATTTTTGTCAGTTCTGCATCATGGTCTAATAGCTTCCCTTTCTCAATCCTGCTTCCTTCCCTTTTACTTTCAGAATGTCATTTTCCAATAAATCTTTTGCAATCATCTAATTTTATCTGCTTCTTGAAGAATCCAAAATGTGATTGATCCGTTTTCCACACCGTGCAGGAAAAATAAGTAGCACTGAAATCATCTGATATTTGAACGTTCAAAACTGTCCTGTGAAACCCATCAAGAATGCTCTTCTTTTATGGGATAGTTATTCGATAACGTTTCCTATTTATTGCATACCAATTAGCTTGGCTTTTCTATCAATAATGGGGTCAGTTTGTATAAACTGTATTTTCCTGGGAAGTTATTCAGTTCATCTGAGTTCTTTTGGAAAAGACAGCTATACAAATGCAAGAATTTAGGAAATGCTATGCTCACAGTGTCCTTCCTGAGGAATCTACTATGGGATGAGATGATGGGGTACATAGAAAAGGATGAACGGTGGGCATTAAATGTATGTAACAGTTCATCAAAGATCAATACAAAGTTAGGAAAATGTACATTTTTAAATGTTCTTAAAAGGAAAAAAACTGAGAGAGACTGATGGAGAGAAAGGAAGGTATGGAGCAAAAGGGTTTATGCTTAACCAGCTAATAGACCAGAAGCCTTAGTGAAGCAAAACAGGGACACAAAGGTTTTATAAAAGGTATTAATATAAAATACAAACTATACTAAATAACAAGAAAATACAGGTTTTGATGACCTTCAAGTCTTCCCCTCCACTATGGCAAAGATACATTTTCCAAAATATTAATCTCTCGGACAATTCCCTTTCTTAAAATGTCACCATGGCTTATAACTACTGGGATTCAATAATTCACTCATACATCAATCAACAAATATTTATTGACTGTGTTGTCTGGCGCTGTATCATGCTCTGAGAAATTAGGAAAACGAAGCTGAAACAGTCCACACCCTCAAAAAGATGACTGTCATACTTACCACATTGCCATGTCTCTCAACAAACTGAAAAATGTTTACTAATTCCTTATAAATCCACCACCATAATAGCTAACATGTGGAATACTCAGAATAATAAGAAACAAGGTTCGCAACATCACTTCAGATACTCACAAGTTTTCATTGTTCTGAAAATTTTCTTTTTTTTAAACTTTTTAAAAATGTTTTTATTTTTGACACAGAGAGAGAGAGACAGAGCATGAGTGGGGGAGGGGCAGAGAGAGAGGGAGACACAGAATCCAAAGCAGGCTCCAGGCTCTGAGCTGTCAGCACGGAGCCCGATGCGGGGCTCGAACTCACGAACCATGAGATCATGACCTGATCTCATGACCTGAGCTGAAGTCGGTCGCTTAACCGATTGAGCCAACAGGTGCCCCTATTCTGAAAATTTTCCAAGTATTTGCCAAAGTCTCAGGGTAGTGTTTCTGTCTTACAGTCTCTATAATGAACCGGAGGAGTTAGAATAAACTATTAACTGTGAAAATATGCTATAAACATAAGAATTGTTTGGTAACTTTCATTCAGTTAACAAGAATTTAGTGTTCTGCAACATTTTACATTCCTTAACAAGTAGCAAATACACTGGGAGCTGAAAAATGTAGAATAAGTAGTTCTTTTAGAAATGTTAGAATATTTGGGCTACTATTCTTTTTTTCTAACTTAGCAAAATGCTTGACAGATAGTATGTGCTCTATGCCATGATACTGTTTGCAAAGGGTGATGTCATAGAATCAGATGTCTGAGCTTTCCATTGAGCAAATGAATCAAGTGCAGATGGCAAAGGAACCGACCGCAGAAGGTGAGAAACAATGAAAGGTAAAAGAGGCCCTTCAGTGTTTTGCTCTTGCAGCTTGGACATTTATCAGTTGGTTCAACTTTGCTATGTATTAAATACTCAGAAATTTTAAAAAGTCTAAAATACAAGGCATTGGATCTCAGAAACCCTTAGAAAATCCAGAAAATGGGCTGGCTCCCTCTTTTCCATGCTTCATTTTCAAACCAATCTATGTGGTTCCGACCTCTCTCCTTTGCTTTATTCATTATCTTCAAGATGCAACTCTTCCTCTTCCCTCTTGGGGTTCTAATGTTGCAAGTGAAGAGTGCACTTCCCAACATTAAAATAAATAAATAGGTCACTGTAGGTGCTCGGTAGCTACTACCTAAAAATGATTTTGATAGAAACATAGTTTAAAAATTTTTTTTTACTTTTCCATTTGGCATAGTTAAGGACAGATGTGCATATCATGAGCATAATACTGTAGATGAAAAATCACACTATGCTTGACTTACTTTGGCTGAAGTAAAATCTATAGACATAAAAGCGTTACACCCAGGCAAACATATATGCATAAAAATTTATACTCAGATCACTAATAAACAAACAATACATAACCGAAAAATTAAAGTTTTTCAAATGTTTGTTTTTGAGAGAGAGAGAGAGAGAGAGAGAGAGAGAGAGAGAATGATCAGGGGAGGAGTAGAGAAAGGGGTACAGAGGAACTGAAGGAGGCTCTGTGCTGACAGCAGACAGCCCGGTGAGGGTCTCAAACTCAATGAACCGCGAGATCATGACTGTTGGACACTTAAACAACTGAGCCACCCAGGCACCCACCATTTTTTAAAATATAAATTCAAGTGACTTAATGACATACTTGACCCAGTAATCTACAACTATAAGTAGAACAGGCAATTAAAAGAGGCCCCTGAAACCAAGTAAATGTTTTTGTTTTTTTTTTTTTTTATTGCATAACTGTAAGATTGCTCTGGCCTTTCTTCTGTTTAAGCTTTATGAATGAATATTTGTTCAATACTTTTTGGTCATCCTTGCCATACCATTAGTTACATTATTTACCGAATCATTTATGGCACATAACATTAAAAGTGACAAATAACATAAGGAACCTATTAACTCATAAATGGATTGCTTTTCTCAAATTTATCCAAATTCTTCACCTTGAAGTGATTCAGCACCAGTCCAAAGCATATAGTTTAAAATCTAGAGTGTGATATTCTACCCAAATATAGATATGTCTCTTTGTCACTAAAATACTTTTGAACTATTAATACTGACATATACATTTCTAGGAGGGAAATTTATCCTAGAGTAACATCCATTCCAATTTAAGAGTATTTATTCCCTTAAATTAAGCATTATTAAAGTGGGTTGCATAAATTGAGTAAAAGAAATGTACTTATATAATATTATTTGGTGTATCCTAAATTACTAAGACTAAATATATCCACGTTCTAAATTGGATATATGCTTACTTAATTATCTTGTGAATGTTTCTTAATATCTCTGCTATATGAAAAAGAATATCCCCTGTAACATGAAATTTCTATGATTCAGTCAATTTTTAAAAATTCCAGTTGATGGCACTTTAATAGAAAATGTATGAGGCCCTTTTAAAAGCGCTTCAATAAAAGCTTGTTGAATTCTTTAGTTTCATCTTCCTTTGGAATCAATATTTTTTATCTAAAGTGTCAAAACCTACATTTTTTAAAACTCAAGATTATGAATATTAAATTTATCTTTTTCATATGCTCAGTCTAACTCAAATCAACAGAAGGGAGTTTTCACTTAGAGTTATGTTTAAAGATTCATTAAATGTCAATTATTTAGAATTTGAAATTTTCACACACACATACACACACACACACACACACACACACAAACCAAGTAGTTGTCAAATGAATGAATAAATGAATGAATGAAGAGATGGATGGATGAACAAATGAATGGTTAGGTTACGATCTTATCTAAACAAAGTCAACTTTATTTTAGGCCCATATTGCTGCCTGGAAAGACTAAACAGAATTCAAAATTCTGTGCAGAAAAAATAACTCCCTTCGCTCCTGGTCTCAGCACAGGACCAGATAATGATTTATCGGTATGTTCACAGCTGATTGATAAGAGCAAAGATTCTTGTGCTTTCCACTACTTCTGAGCAGCTGAAAACTTAAAGACATTAATAGTTTGATCTGACATCTAAAGAAACCTTAATCCAGAAAATAGTTATAAAAAACAGCTTAAAAGGAATCAGGCACTATTATATATATATGGTTCTAAATCTTAAGTTTTCGTGTACTACAGAGTCCTTTGAAAATATGGAGCATCCTGTGGATGCTTATTCAGAAAGAATACTTCTAAACATAAATGCATAATATTATACAGTAAAAAGTATTTAAATATATTTAAAATCTATTTAAAGACTAATATGTGATGTAGTAACACATATTCTTTTCTATTAATGCGCTATATACAAAGACCTATTGGCAGGTAATTAGACTAATTTTGAAATAATGATCAGCATGTAAATATATCAAGTATATGTTAAAATGGTAATATGAGAGGAAAATATCTATGATTTCTACTATTGACAAAGACACAATAATTTCTAGCAAAACTAACTTTTTGGCCTATGTTCATAATCGAAGGAAATTATATATTCTACTTAGAAGTTAGTAAAAATAAAGATGTATTTTTTTCTCTCCTCGTTCACAGATATCCTTGAGTTTTATCTATTGCATCTTTAAGTTAAGAAGCTCTTCAAGTCTGACTTAATTAGAACTGGAAAGCTCTAATGAGAATTTTAACTGGAAAGCACTAACCAGAGAGTTGTTTTTAAGGAAAGGTAATTAGAGAATTTGAAGGACTTTTTGGAAAGAAAAGAAAGAAAGCATTATTTTTGAAATAAAAAAGTTACACTTTTCATCTTAATTTCAAGATAGAATGTTATATGGTTACAAATGTCCTATAATGTCAAGTGGAACAAATAGGTCACGACACACACACATGCATGTGCGCACACATACATACACACAAAGATGTTTACTTCATGAAGGAAAATCCTGGTGATTTGAGAAGAAATCCAGAAGACTTAACATGTAAGTAAATGCTATTTAAGGGGAAAAGAGGGAACAGAGGAAAAAATGACAAAAAAATGAGCACAAATATCAAGGGAAATTTTCCTATTCTAAGGAAATGTTGAGTCTGGACACTGAGAGGGCTCATCAGGTCTTTGGTTGAAACAATGAAAACAATGACATACAATTAGACACATCCTGCTGATATCTCAGACTTCCAAGTTTTTTTTTTTTAAGAGAAAGAATGTAAAATGATGGGTCTATAAAAATGAGTAGGTGACAATGGAGATTCAACTAATATCAAACTTCTTATCTTTTCTTATTAAAATCTGCAAGGGGCTCCTGGGTTGCTCTGTCCATTAAGTGACCACCTTCAGCTCAGGTCATGATCTCACAGTTTGTGAGGTCGAGCCCCGCACCGGACTCTGTGCTGACAGCTCAGAGCCTGGAGCCTGCTTCAGATTCTGTGTCTCCTCTCTCTGCCCTTCGATTTGTTCTCTCTCTCTCTCTCTCTCTCTCTCTCTCTCTCTCTCAAAAATAACTACACATTAAAAAAATAAAATCTACAAGACATATCATTGTATCTATTACATAATTTTTAGTAAAAGATTGTGACTCAAGAACACCGCATCCAGCCAAGTTATCATCACTCTCCTGTTTGGATAAAAGATGCATGTTGTTATACTAGAATTCAGAAGGTACATCACTCATATATCTTATAGGAGCAACTTTTCCAGAAAGTATTGTAACCAAATATTAAGTGATTCACCTCCAGTAGGTAGGAAGAAATAGTTTGAGCAATGAGTCTTGCAATACTGGAGTTAATTCAAATGTCTATTTGTATGGTGCCTGGGGTTTGGTAATATAGTTAATAAGTAAGATACTTGAAGCAGAAGAGACAGAAAGAGACTATCCAAAAACAGTTTGGAATTCAGTTTTAAACTGTTTCATTGTAACCTAGGAATTGGTGGGTAGGATTTGAGGTTGGAGAATAAAAAACAAAATAGTACTTTATTTTCCTTAGTCTCCTATAAACAACATAGGTCTTCCTTAATTTAGTTTATGTGTGTGTGGGACTCTTTTAATTAGGTGCCACTGGCCTGTTCATAATATCATATTAATATTATCATGAATAATAATAGTATTAGTTTTGCCTTCCTATTATTTTATACTTGTTTATTTTCTTGGTTTCAGTTCTTTTATTTTTTGAAAAAATTCTAATGTTATTTAATTTAATTAATTAATTAATTTTAAGTAGGCTCTACTCCTATCGTGGGGCTTGAACTCACAGCCTTGAGATCAAGAGTTGCATGCTCTACCAACTCAGCCAGCCAGGCACCTCTACTTTTGTATTTTAAATAAGAAATAAATACACCAGGAATTTAGGGGTTAACAAAGTAAGAAATCCTCTTCCAAAAAATATCCCCAAAGTCAAAAGGAAAATGAAGATACGGTTAAAAATTCTCTAGAAAGGAGACAACCACAATAATTATTAGCAAGTTGAATCCAACAGGTTATGAAAAGAATAAAACCGTGTAAAAATAGTGTTTATTTCAGGAATGTAAATACTTTTGATTATCATTATATTTTTCACTATAATTCATTACTGTGTGTGTGTGTGTGTGTGTGTGTGTGTGTGTGTGTGTATAATTGCATGGACTCTGGAATCAGAGTGCCTGGGTTTACAAAGAGGTTTTACCTTGCACTAGCTATGTGGCCTTGGCCAAGTTACTGCATCTCTCTGTGCTTCACTTTTTTATCTGTATAATGGGCCAATAAAGTATCTACTGTAGCACTGTTATGAGAGATAGCAGGTTTTTGTGGTAAAGCATTTAGAACAGTGCATGGCCCTTGGCGGGAGCTTAATATGCATCTACCTGGGTTGTCCATCCCTGCATTGGAACATAGGCTCCATGAGGGCAGGGACTGCGCAGGTTTTTCCAGAATGGCACATGAATAATAAAGAATGGCACATGAGCTAATAAATACTTACTGAATGAGTGAATGAACCTAGGAATGGTGTAATGAAGTGTCTGCACAACTTTCAGTATTTTTTAAATGTGATGATACTGTACATGAAAGGGTGTTTGATAAGGATCCATCGCTGTTCCTAACTATGATAAAAAATATTTACCAAAAACCAAGAGAGAACTTCCTGATAAAGAGTGAAAGTTTTATTAAAGGTCTATTAAAATTAACAATAAATGAAATGTTTATTTTACCATTATTATTCAACATTTTGGAGTTTCTACCTAATGCAATAAGATTAGGAAATAAAATATTAGTAAAAATACTAAAACACAAATTTATCTCCATTTGGAATATTACATGATCATATATTTTGAAAAACTAAGAGACTCTAAGAAGCATTAATAGCTTAATACAAGATTCACATACAAAAATCCGTATTTTCTCTGTATTAGCAATGTAAGTTATAAACAGAAGTGATTACATGAAGAATGAAAAAGTGGTCATTATTAAAGAGACAAAATATACAAAATTTATGAACAAAAACTGAATAAAATTAATAAAACTTATAAGAAGAAATAATTAAATGGTATAGAGCACAAAATAAGATCCAAAATATAGGGAAATATTATGTTTCTGGATAGATAGACCTAATATGTTAATTAGGGCAATTGTCTCAAAATGAATACATACATTTAATGGCATTTCACTTAGGATATTTTTTATTTGTGCTATTTTATATACAACTTGATAAAATTATTGTATTATTTAATATGGAAGAATATGTATCCAATAATTACAATACTTATGAATTGGAGATTATGATACAAGAATATAGCAAGAAATATAAATTAGTTGAATAGAATTTTGAACAAAATTACTTCTTACTATGTATAGGAACTTCATATGTGAAAAAGTAGAATTTCTATTCAGTTGGAAAAAGTTGTTCATATATTACATGGCACTGTAACAATTCTCTAACCAAATAAACAAAATTGTTCCCTATCTCATTTCATAACAATAAATTTCAGATGGAGTAAATATTTAAATGTAAAAAGAAAAAAATGACACATTAAAAAAATATAGTTGTATAGCCCCAGGGTTGGGGAGAACTCTTGAAGCAAGATTGGAAACACAGAAGAGTACACATTTTATTACACAATTTTTTTAAGTGTATGTATTTATTTTAAGAGAGAGACAGAGAGAGTGAGCGGGGGTGGGGGGGAAAGCAGAGAGAGAGAATCCCAAGCAGGCTTTGCACTGTCAGCATGGAGCCCAATGTGGGGCCTGAAATCACAAACCGTGAGATCATGTCCTGAGCCAAAACCAAGAATAGGATGCTTAACCGACTAAGCCACCCAGGAGCCTGTTATTACACAATTCTTAAGTAGAATGGCCAAAGATACCATAAATAAAGTCATAAAGTAAACTACGGTAAAACAAATTTGCTACATATGAAGCATATTTAATCTTCATATTATACAAAGAGAATCTATAAATTGAAAATAAAGTTACAAACAACCCAATGAACAAATGTACATTATAAACAAGTATTTCACAGAAGAAAATCAAAAGGTCAGGAACACTGGACAATGGTTCTCATTAACAGTCCAGGAAAGGCAAATTAAAACAATAATGAAGTACTTTGCCGTGCATCATACTGCCAAATTTAAGGAACTGTGGCTACAGGCTCCCTCATTCATTGAAAGCTAGAAGAATATGAACGATAACAGCCTTGCTGGAAAGTATCTGGTGTTTACATAAATTCTGAGAACCACAGTCTCACTTGGAGGGACCTTTCCTACAGAGAAAGAATTACCATGAGAGTATTTCTTTATATTTATTTCATCATTGTTTGTCATTACCTGAACGTTTTCCAAACGAGAACAGGTTGAACAAATTGTGGCATATCCCTACATGAAATATTACAATACCTTGGACATCTGAACTAGAATACTCTATGTACTAATTGTGGAGCGATTGCCCTGAGGTTTCATTTTGTCCTGTTGGAGAGCTGCAGCATAGTTATTTACATAAAGCCTCCTTATTTAGGTTCTTTAAATGTTAGTTGAGAATCTACTCTATATCAGACACTGTCCTTGGTATCACCTACTTATATCTTAACTACTTTTTGATAAACAAAGATATCTGTAGTTAGACTCAACTTTGTGTATTAAAATCTACTTTATACTCCACCCTCGCACGCAGCCTATGATCTAATCATTCCAATGTCACCTATGATCTAATCATTCCAATGTCAAATGTTCCATTTATGGTTTTCTTGTTGGCTCCTATTCCCTCCCACTTACCAAATTCTGCCAAACATTCAAAACCCAACTTAGGTCTCATCATGTCTTTGATGCCCTTTTGCAAAACTGAACTGTCTTTAACCTGCCATTTTCTCTTTGCTTGGAGGCGGGGTAAAGGGAAGGTATTACAATTAATTTTTTACAAGAAGAGGGAAAGAGCCATTTTCAAAAAATGAGTTTGTAAAAAAAGTAAGGAAGGGGTGCATATTACACCATTTCCGATTCTCTCATCTCCTTGAAGGGCTTGAAACTACTTACAACTTTACCTGAGCTCGGTTAGTGATATGTCCAGTATAAATAAGTCAATATCAATAACTATCTTTACTTTTTTAGAGTTAATATTCATTTTACATTTTATTGGCTATATATTTTTACTATGAGCCTATTTAAAGTATACTTTAAATTAAAAATACCAGCAAATAGATATAGTTTGTATTGATTTGAGTAAGGGCATGAAGCACACAGTAAATATAATTCTACAATAACTTGGATGACAGATTTATTTAGAACCATGATACATACTTGGACCAAATGAACAAAGATATGGCAAAAATCACTTAGCTCATTGACACTATTAATAAAAATATGCTTGGAGTCTGATTATAGTGAGACAGGCAATAACTAACATGTATATAACTAACGAGCAATAACTTATCATGTGCCTTATCCTGGGCTAGAAGCTTTTCATACCTCATCTTAGTCGTTTTTGGAAGTGGCTGTTATTATTATCCACTTTTTACAAAAAAGGACAACAGGCCTTCAAGACATTAAATAGATTGCTCATGGTCACAAGGAAACCCAGGCAGCTTGACTCCAAGTTCTAAATTTGTAATCGATAGATTATCTGTCTGGTATGTAAGGCAGCTGTGAGATTCTGAAAATTGCTTAGGCATCAAGAGTAGAAGATGTGCATTAAATCCAGCCTCAACCAGTTTTAGTTGTGTGCAAATGACAAAGTGGGCTAACTTCTCTGCTTTCCCTTTTCCCATGTTGAAATGTGGGCATTTATTCAAGATATTTCTCATCTACAATAAGAACCGGAGACATATATATCAAAGCGTTTTCAAAGTTAACTCTCAGAGGATTGTGGTGCAGATGAAAAGTGAAAGCACCTTGAAATCTATAAATCAAGGAATAACAGGAAGGGACCAGTGTTATGTGACAAGCCTAAGACTGTTCGGAGAAAGAGCAGATAACGGTCTTGTTCGGTTTTGCCACGTACATTTGCTTCTCTGCACATAAAAGCAGTCCCAATTATAGTGCTTGATTCATCAGAAAGGTAAAGTAGTCCTTTCCTAGCAGGACGGTTTTGCATGTGTAGACATCAAAGTTTAGTACATGCACTTTCTGTTACTGTAAACTTAAGCTGGGTATCTCCTAAGATGGCATGTGATCCCTTTTGTGCACTGCTACAGATAAATCATAAATAACTAATTAGTGTTATTTGCCTCTTCGATGAAAAACTGGAAAATCTGCTTCAACTCCTAAGGAGCCATCAAACAAATGGCAAGTGTAAATCACCACCACCTTGGGCTAGGTTTAATCGCTAGAGTAATTGGGGAGTTATCATTACTAACTTCTAGATAGTTTAGTTCATAAACATCGTTTTTTTTTTTAATTTTTCACATAGTGAGACAGTCATATATTTCCTTCTCCTTTGCTTGTTAAGGCAGTATGGGTTTTTCTAATACATTGGTGAAGATTTTTGCATTTATAATGTTTTTGATGGGACATAATATTCCTTTCTCATGCTGCCTTCTGGTTTTGATGCCAAAATTATAGGAGTCTCATAGAATTAGAAATGTTTTTGAAAGATTGGAATAAGATGATATTCTTTGAGTGGTAGAACTCACCTGTTTTCTTGCATCATTCTTTCTTAAATATATTAACCTTTTTTTTGTCTATCATATTAACTTCAAATATGTTTCCAAGTTTCAGTTTTTGTGTGAATTTTTACTATAAAAATTGTTAACTGTTAGTTTCATATCGCTAATCAAATCTAGAATTTCAGTGTAGCCCAAGTACTAATTCATCCAAATAGGTCACCAATCTATGAGAATATATACATGCACACTGGGGTTTGTAAAGGCTACCTGTCTGCTTTACTTGAAAGCTCAGAAAATCTTGTCCACATGCAAACTCCTAGCCCTCATAAGAGATTTAATACTCACACTATATTTTAAATTAATTGCAATATTACTTATTTCGTCCATGTGGAATTCAGTTGTTATTTTATGTGTGTTTATCCCTTGATAGATTTTAAGTCTATTAAATATCACTGTGATGACTGTACAGGATTTTAATTAAAAATACACTGTAATTTACTTTATTGCATCCCTTTTGAATACATGAAAGAACGAGGGATTAAATACGAATATCGGTCTTCTTTGGTTCTGCTTTTGCTAAACATCGCTTAATTGCTTTCCAAAAGGATTCAGTTTCAGCAAAAATAAAAAGTGCTTGTCTCACTAGTATCAATGGAGTATAAAATATAGAAGACTACATAACTGCCTTACTGTCCTTTGCTGATTTATCATTTAGTGTTTAAATTATTTTTTATTGATTTTGATCACATTTTGCAAGTTCCACTTTTCTATATATTTTTTATTTTATGGTTTTATTCAAAATACACCAAGGAATACATACTATTAAATTATTACAGAGATAACTGTGAAATAAAACAAATCTTTCAGAGGTTACAAATCACACCAAGGTTAGTCTTCATTTTTTCTGTTTTATATTTTTCTTCCTTAGTTTTGTTTAAAGTGTGCTGCACATGAATGTCAAGTCCTGTGATTTTAGGTTCCAATGAAAGCTCCGTGGAGTAAAATATGTCTTAGTTTCTGTTAAATTTAAACAAACATTATCAAGCTTGCCTGTAATTGTCAAGTGGCCTGGGGCTCTTAGGACCATGGGGAATGTAGCAGTAGATTATGCCCTCCAGGTTGGATGGGGCGTGGTGACAGGAATGTAGGACCAAACGACTTGAATCTTCATATCTTAATCCACTTTGACTGATGAATATTAAATACAGGGAAAGCGAGGGGCGCCAGGGTGGCTCAGTCGGTTGGGTGTCTGACTTCAGCTCAGATGCCTTGGGCTCAAGTCTGATCTCACAGTTCGTGGGTTCAAGCTCCACCACCGGCTCTGTGCTGCCAGCTCAGAGCCTGGAACCCGCTTCAGATTCTGTGTCTCCTTCTCTCTCTGACTCTCCCCCACTCACACTCTGTCTTACTCTCTCTCTCTCAAAAATAAATAAACATTAAAAAAAAAAGTTAAATAGAAGGAAAGTGGAAGTACAGGAGTAAGGTCTCACCAATCTAATATGGCAATATACCATTGTACACTATTAATACTTAAATTTGTTTGAAGAATTTATGCTACAAGCAGAAAATTCACTCTCAGAGGCTCTTCTCAGTCACAGCACCTATTAAACAGGAAAGATCATAAAAAATGCCACATGGGTCCTTTTTTGGCAAGTGAGCCATGCAGCAGAATTACGTGGATCATGTGTCTTGGTGAAAAACCATGCTGGTCCAAAATGCCAGAATGGCAACCAAAATGGTTCCCGTAAATGAGGAGAAGCAAAGTGGACATGGAGCCAACAGCTGAAGCTAAGAAGACTTGAGAGGCTGGAAGGTAGCGGGGCCTTGCAGGGTCCTAGGTCTGAATGCCTGGCAGTTGCGATTGGTTACAACTGGGCATGTGGCTGGACGCATTGCCTTAAAAGGGGCAGAGGAGATCAGGCTGAGGAGCCAGGTGCCCTTGGCTCCTGCACCGTCGGTGTGATGGCCTCCAGCACGTCACCAGCTTCACTTTTAGAGTTAAGGGCACTGCCTGTTGACTCACAGGATCCCGTGACCTTAACACGAAGGTGCTGTGACAGAGTTGGTGTGATTTACAATGTAAGGAGGAGAAAATAAGCTTTACTTCTGTAATATTTAAAAATTAAGATAAAGATAATTACTACAATTGTTTTAATTTTTCAGTTAATGGGAAGTTAAATTGAAGAATACTAAATGCAATTTTAGATTTAATTTATGAATACTAAAAGAATTGGCCTATCCAGTGGGTGTAAGGTTCCTAAATTTTATGTCCCTTTCATTGATTTTTAGAATAGCAAAATTGAATACTCCCAAGAAACAACTCTATATTTATACCTAACCTGCCCATATATTTAATAATTTCCTTCCATTGGCTGCCTTTTGTTGTTGTGGTGTGCACAAGTATTATGATCTTTGAGACAAGCATTGACTTTTTCCTGTTACAATAGCTATACATCCTTATTGCTTAAAGATTTTTAAAATGTCAAAAGTACTTATTTCAAAAGTACAAAAGAAGTACTTTGTCAAAAAGTACAAAGAAATACTTTTTTGTCAAAAGTACAAAAGAAGAGGGGCGCCTGGGTGGCGCAGTCGGCTAAGCGTCCGACTTCAGCCAGGTCACGATCTCGCGGGTCCGTGAGTTCGAGCCCCGCGTCAGGCTCTGGGCTGATGGCTCAGAGCCTGGAGCCTGTTTCCGATTCTGTGTCTCCCTCTCTCTCTGCCCCTCCCCCGTTCATGCTCTGTCTCTCTCTGTGCCAAAAATAAATAAAAAACGTTGAAAAAAAAATTAAAAAAAAAAAAAAAGTACAAAAGAAGAAAACAAAAACGCACCCTAAATCACACTGACCAGAGATATATGCTGTCCATATATATACATATACATATATGTGTGTGTGTGTGTGCGCGTGTGTGTATGCATGTACACATACACAGATATATATAGGAAAGAAAATATATGTATTATGGAATATATGTATTCCAGAAAATTGGAAGTTGTCTCTCTCTCTGTATATGTATGTATATATGTGTATATATATATTCTAGAATATTATGGCATTTATATAGTCTAGAAGTGTACTTTAAAATTTTTTAACAATTACAGGCTTTTAGGGAAATATTGCAATCACTGGAAGTAAATCTGCATGCTTTACATGTAACGTTGACTTTTTGACTTTTCAGGATGTGGTGAGGCTCCTCAGAATGCTATACATCATTTAAAATCCTACAGAGCACTGTGGTGAAATAGAGACCAAATTAAAAAAAATCCTCCCAGCAAATTTCATAACAAAGATATTAATAATCTTGTTTTCATTCTGAAAATGATCTGAGTATTTTACCTTAATTAAGGCTTGCAGCTCTTTGATGTTCCATTTTATCTTGCCAGATTGTTTTCTGGTTAGTTTATTTTCATGAGTGATGATGGAGATTTTTAATCTGCCATAGTCATCCATCTACCATCAATTTGACAAACTGTTACTTAATACCAATGATGTACATAGAATTATGTAGCCGGTAGAAGAAAATAAGACCAGGATTTTATTTGGTTGGGACAGTAGTTTATCCCCAAGAAATACACTGGTATTTATAAATTTGAGAAGAAAAGTGAACTACCAAGACCATCCCCATACAACAACAAAATGAAAAGTGACTTTGTTGTAAAAGACTCAAATGCAACATCAACAGCCAGTACGAGTTTTTATACGTATATAGTAGTTATCACATGATGAAACAAATTAGAAAAAAGGCTTCACTAAAAAGAATTAGCAAATTAAATTGGAACACAACATGCTTTATCAATATCACACAATCTATTTGTATCGCTAAGCATCTAGGTAGGATAAGGCCATAAAACCCTAGTCTTTCAAGAGTAAAAATAAAGCTATAAAACTAAGCAGTGCTACCAAAATAACTTGTTTTTTAAAACTTCTTCTCTGAGATTGCATAAAAATAACTAAATTAACACTTGGGAAAAATCTGGAAATTGACAGTGTGAAGCTAATCAGAAAAGTCATGTCATCCATGTGGGCAGGGCTGTCTAGGTGAGAGAAAGTGATGGATGTCCTTCCTCCTCTGAATGGAGTGATGTCTTTATTCCACTCACAACTAAAGAAAATACCACTTAGATTTTTGACTGGGTGTTGAAAAAGGCACATGTAAAGGGAAAGGATCATTTCTTTTCTTTCCTCCACCGAGTTCCTTTAGCAATGAACTTGGATCTTGAGATGTAAGAAAGACCTTCAGTAATTTATGAGTTCTGTAGCAACCTAAGAGAATTCTTAACCTCTATTTTAAATGTGTCAAAAATAGATATATATTAGGATACATGGAGGGACAGCATTTTACTAGAAGAAGAAAACAGTGGGGATTAATTCCTCATTTCTCATGCCTCAGGTGAAATATACAGAAGGAGCTAAAGTCAAAACAGACTCCTACTACAGAGCCAGTTACAGTATGAAAAATGACCTTCTCCTGCTTTTGGATCAGGTTTTCTGTAACAAATGGAATGTATTAGCATCACAGTCATCTAAAAATATCATTTTTGTCATTTTGCTATAAAGTAAAAAAATAATCCAAAAAGTATAGATCATACTGGTTTATAAATGTTTGTTTGCTTTTTTTTTTTTTTTTGGTAAGTTTTAATCTGAATTAGGTGACCTATAAAAGATGCAATTGTACCAGGTAATAAAATCAGGTAAAAATCAACTAATTTCATGGAAACTTATAATTTTATAGTTTCTTAACAAAAGCTCTGCTAATACTGCAGAGTGCAGAAACTGTAGTCTACTGAAAAAGTAAAAAAAATAAAGTATGTAACTAATTTTTAAGTTCATATCAGATGTTTAAAACTATTACATATATTTTTAACGGCCTCAAATATTCACCAGATGGCAGTCTTTTCCTTAAATGTGGCCAAAAACAAATTTGATTTGCTTTATTTCATCTATTAAAAGAGACAAGTGACTTAGGTGAGCAGATAGCCTGCATTTATCTGACAATGTTAAATTTTAGTGCCTTCTGAAAACATACCCCTTAAAATATCCCTAAGGAAATCTGTTTATTCTTCTAAGGGATCACCTCTGATCATTTTCCTCTATCATAATTTTTTCCTTTCCTTTTTCCTTATTCAGAGTGAAACTACATTTTATTTGCTATATAATAACTTATTTATATTTATTTAGACTTAATTGTGGTTTTATAAGCGTGGTCCTTTTCCTCTCTCCTGACTTCTAGACCTCTCTGAAATAAGGGTCAAACTTCTTGGCTCGACCCAACCTCTCCTAGCTTCACAGCCCTCCTAACCATTATGGGGATATCCAGGAAGTCTTTCCCAAGAAATTTCATTACCAGAATTTAATAAGTTTGACTCCAGTGATCTACATCAGCATCTTTGAAACCTCATCATAACCTAGATATAGGATACAAATGTGAATCTTTAGACATTGGTCAAATTGGCATGTTTGGTTCTTGAATGATGATGCTTCTTGGGCATGATGATGATGATAATGATATTACATCAGATGTAAATACATTAGGCAGTTCACGTGAAGTATTTCCAATTTCTAATTCTCATAATAATTGTGAGAGGTACCCATTACCATTTTCTGCTTCTTGTTAAAAACTCACCCTTGGGTCACACAAGCAGGAAGGGATGGAGGGAGGTAGGACTTGAATTCTTCTCCATCTGATTCCAAACCATGGAATATTTCCTCTTATGCAAAACAAGCCTTAAAACATTTATTTATATTTGCATGTGTTTCCTTATTCCACAAATATTTAAGGTAGAATTAAAGTGATGTGTATGACAAATATTTCTATTTGTTTCTAAACAAAACCTGAATTTTAAGCCTGGCTTAAGAACAGATATTCTCAGTAATTTTTGGCAAGTTTCCTGAATTCTATGCTTCATTTTTCTCATACCTGTACCAGGTGATGTTTCCAGGAGTCAGTGTGTGTATGTGTGTCTAGGTGGTGGGGGTGAGGATTATATCAGAATGCCCCTTAATTCCCCCTAATTTCAAAGTTAGACATCGAATCTTTTTTTTTTTTTGGTTCAGAGGATCAGGCAGCCTAGATCACGGTTAAGTAGAACATGATATGGTAATGAAAAATTCATCCTAAACAGGTGCTTCTAGGACATTTGACTTAATGAATACTACCTGCAAGTCAGGCATTAAGTTTAGGCTGAAAAGTACTAAATGGAATATACTTAAAGTGTACTTTTCTAAGACTGGTAATTTAAAGTCAGGCCAGAAGAAGCAAAGGTCCTCAGATGATAAAGGATTAATGGGTTCTGATATTCTAGAATAAAGTGTACAAGAGAGGTATGAGTTAGCAACATTTAATATGTACCTAACTTATCAAATAAAATTTTTAAAAATTTAAGCATTTCATAGGTAGAACTAATAGTTGTATCTGCACAAAGCAAAAATATTTTGATTCCATTTAGAGTGAAGAGTATATCATACACAAAAAAATTCATCTCATATGACAACGTGTATTAGACTTCCCCAAATCCACTGAGTATTTATACGCTTTACTTTGGAAATACAATGGTACTAGTTCCTTCTTTCATTAATGTTAAGTTTCTTCAATATTTGTGTCTTGCAAAATCTCAAATGGATATTTCTTCAACGTTAGGGGCACTATTCCTTTACTTTCCCAAAACTGCGGATGTAAAAGCAATTCAAAAATCCATATTGTACAGAAAACAAAATAGATGAGGATGCAGATTATGTATTATTTACTTTTTATTTATCTCAAAGTGGCAGTTGATTGCTGAATTAGATTTCTTTAGGTCAAGGGTTTCTTTGTGATCATATACTTTTTAAAGTTTTTTACTTTGTGATCATATTTTAATAATATTTTGGTCACCGTAGGCAGCCAAGCAAACCTTAAAAATAACAGCCCTCCATGAGAAAATATGTGATTGCTTTATTGAAACTTTGCTCACCCAAACCATTCTGCTAACTTTATTCTGTCTTTTCATCTTGAATTGTTCTCCTGTTGCTCTGCTGTGGGGAAATAGGTTCTACTTACAGAAATGGGTTAGAAAAAACTTAGGGAAGAAAGCCGCCACCACGGGGTGAAAGCACCCGAGATGGGCTACTGAGATATTGTAATGGGATCATGAGTAACTTGTTATATCACCTTCAGGAAATTACTTTCCATATGACATCAATATACAATTGTACGTCTATCACAAACTTCACTTGTCCCCCAGACCCTTTGCTTCTTATGTACACAAGTCAATGATTACTGTCTGATTGTTTTCTCCACGTTCACATATGTATGATCATTTTCTTCACATTCACCACGTGGGTAATATCTTGTTTTTTTCATGTCCGCCACGTGGGTAATATCTTGTGAGCTCAATAAATATAAATATGGAGACGAAACCCCTGTTCAGGGCTCTTGTCTCCTCCTGGACAGTAGCCTCCCTCGTATTCAATTCTACGTCTGCTCTCTTGCTGGACAAGAGAGAACTCCAGACTCAGTCTGTGACACTCTGCTACAGCAGAGTTGAAGAAGGAGCAGAAGCCAGTGATTCTACATCAAGAATAATATGGTGATTCTATATTTCCTTGGCTTAGCACAAACAATAAATACCATAGGGTGAACTATACCAGATAACCTTTAGAATATCTTCCAAACCTAAACAACTATCTATGATTTTAAGAAAAACAGTTCCATTTTCCATTAGTTTTATTATAAAGGTGTGTGTGTGTGTGTGTGTGTGTGCGTGCATGCGTGTGTGTATACACATGTACACACACTTCTGGGTATTGTGAAGTTCACCAAGAAGGAAAAAGTGATACATATTTTCAACATAATATTCTAAGCAGTATGAATGGGGTATATAGGCTATCATGGTAGCAAACAAGAGGGACATTTTGTTCCATCAGGGTTTCACAATTTGTCTCACACATGAATGGGGAAAAGGATTTGTGTTGTCTGCAAAATAACTTCCTCCAGTCTGGGAGGCGGGGTCCATCTCTGCACACTCCACCATCAGGTTCAGAGACAAGCTCGTCTCTGAGCCCTCAACCTCTGTGTCCAGCCACGCACAGGGTGAAGCTGTGATGGGTGCTACTTGACTAGTCATCTTCTACACTCCTGTGAATATGCCCCTCTCACCTCTTCCCAGAGATTTCTCAGTGCGCTCGCACTACTCCCTCATTACTGTCAATCATTTTTAAGGTATTTATGTGTGTGTGTTGTGTGTGTGTGTGTGTGTGTGTGTGTGTGTGTGTGTTTGTGTGTGTGACAGAGAGAGAGAGAGAGAGAGAGAGAGAGAGAGAGAACAAGGGGGGAGGGCCAGAGAGAGAGAAGGAGACAGAGAATCCCCAGCAGGCTCCGCACTGTCAGTGCCTAGTCCAAGGCAAGGCTCAAACTCAAGAAACTTGAGATCATGACCAAAGCCAAAGTCTGACACTTAACTGACTGAGCCACCCAGGCAACCTCACTGCAGATCTTTTCCTGTGATAATTTAGGGGGAATTGAGGACATCATATAACCAGTTTTGTTAAATCATTAACTTCAAAGCATTTAAAATTGGATTAGGACCCCGGTATGAAGGAATTTCTGGATGCTTCTCTGGAGTCAGGACACAGAGAGATCTTTCTATGTTGCTCAAAGATCAAGTTGTACTCCTAGATTACGCCATGTTCTAATGGGCTGGCTGAGCTTGCTGGATATCTGATGGCCAAAGTAACCAGGCACTTTGGCACAGAAAGAGTAAAGACCATGAAAACAGAAAAACCAACTCTCAGATCTCCCTTGGGAAAATTATTCAACTTCTCTGAGCTTCAATTTCCTGATATACAAGACAACAATGTAAAATGGTCTTAAGAGAATGCCTGGTACATTGAAATGCCCAATTACTGTTAACAATTTGTATGGTTATTCTTTGATCTACAACCACCATAGTAAAATGTAATAGAAATTTACAATGCATCTGAACCTATTTGCTTTCTCAAATTACATATTGGTTTTGAGGAAAATTATCGAACACACTGCTAACTGAGGATTCACTGACATTTTGAGCAGGGGGTAATACACATAACATAAAGTCTAAATAAATGCATCATTATTTCTAATTTATACTTTATTCATCACGGTATTATTGTATTCAAAATTCACACTTATATTTGATGGTACTAAAATTGCTTCACAAGTAAGCCTGTATCTCCAAATCAAACAAATCTATCTACTTCCCCTAGGAAAATCCAGATACCAAGGAGGAATGGCATAATTAGGTTACACATGAGGGGTGAGGTTCCTGCAAAGTTAAATCCACTCCACTCAGTCATGATCTCATTTAAGGGGGGAAAAAGCTGTGGATTCAGTTGGTAAATTTGCAATGATGAATTTCTCTTATCTTGCAAAAACCACCCATTCCTTCTGGGTTGGTTTGAGCATTCTCTCAGAAGGCTATATTCTGTAAACTGGCTCTCATAGGCTCCAGGCTCACAGTTTAGAATTATTGCCAAGTGTTTCTAATACATGATTCAAACAACAGTGACTTGGAACATTGATATATCTAGAAGTTAATTGATCTAGAAAATTACTGCAGAAAGAAAAAATTGTAGTAATGAAAATGAGAGTACTCTTTCTTCCTAACTGCTTGAAAAATTGGTTCTTAAACATTTAAAATTCCACACTACTTAAATCCTCATTTTATTGTGCTTCAGATATTACAGCAATAAAATTTTACTTACCTTGCGTCTTACCAGTGAATAAGTAAATATAGTAGGTTGGAAAAGGAGGTATTTTGAAAACAGCTATGAGAAGTTCTAATCATATATTTTTTTTTATAATTCCCAATTATATTGACACCTTATCTATTTGATTAATTATAATTGTTAAATGACTCACTGTTATTCCTTAGTGATTAATTGTTCAAATCACTATAATTAATTAAAGTCAATGAATATATGGCTTACTGAGACATCATGTTATTATTTTTAGATTTAATCACAACATTTTTAATGGATTTGAGGGGGGGGGGGGTTAATAAAAATGGCTCCAAAGAAAGCTTTTCACCAAAACTCACATTTGAAAGATCAATTTCAATCTCTCTTATTTTTTTAAATAAGTTCTGAATTTTTAAAATGTTATTTTTGTTAATTTTTTGAGGGACAGAAACAGAGTACAAGTGGGAGAGGGGCTGGGAGCGAGGGACACACAGAATCAGAAGCAGACTCCAGGCCATGAGCTGTCAGCACAGAGCCCAGTGCAGGGCTTGAACCCATGAACCACAAGACAATGAACTGAGCTGAAGTCAGACGCTTAACTGACTGAGCCACCCAGGCGCCCCTCAGTCCTCTCTTATTTTAACATAAACTCACTCTTCATACCAGCACTAACCCTTCACAATGCATTTGCTTTGGGGAATATGTAGTCTCTTCAATGAACGTATGTATTTTTAATTAAATTAAATGTAATAAACATAAAATGATCTAATGGTACCAAGGTGGAGGGACTTAATGAGCTCTCTTAATGCTAGGTACTTCAGTGTGTTAACTCATGTTTCCAACTACTTGCTGAGTAAGGACTATAATCCTCCTTTTACTTATGAGCAAGTCAAGGCCCTAAAACCTAAAGGATCTGCCTGAGATTATAAAACAGGATTTATATCCAACTCTTTCTCTCTCTTGATTCTCTTCACTATATTTCACTCCTCTGTCCGAAAGCAGAGAATAAGGGCTCCATTTTGTGTACCTTTACGGTGGAATGGAAATGTCTCAATGCTTGGAGTTTTGTTTAATTGTTTGAGGTTTTTTTCTTCCCCCACTTGATTTTTAGAAAAAGGCTAAAAGCCCTTTACTCTTGTGGGTTCCAAACATATTTAATGATGATGATGATTATTTGACTTTCATAGTAAGCGTGGTATGCTGAAAGGGAAGAGTAGGGGCATGTGGCTCAAAGGGATTATTTATAATTGGCTGGTCCTTGAGAAGAATAAAATGTCAATGTAACTTATGGAAGTTAAATGGTGCATTATTTTATGAGTCAGAATGACCAGTTAGCTTATGCTACATTGTCATATTAACAGTATACCATAGTCTGTCTTTTAAAAATTCTTCTATTTGGGACAGAATTATTCATATCTCTCATGATTGCCATTTGCCAGCTGACTAAACACAATCTATGCTCCATGTTAGATTAACTTTCAAACTCCCTGCTGTGGAATAATAAGACTCAATTTAATTTTTAGACTTCCAAAGTGCTTGTTAATAAAAATACTTTATATTGGTTACTACTTTACATCTTAAAAAGACTTCAAATTGGTTACTACTTTACATATTAGGGGATAAATTTCAGCTTTTTCGTACTAATGGTAGATTTAGACAATATTGTAGACAACCTTTCTGTTGACAGTCTAAATCAGAATAGAAAGTATAATTGATGATTTATCTACTATGTCACACAACAGGGTAATAAGTATTTTTGAGGGAGAACGTCTTTAACACTTTACTGTATTTCTCTCTTGCCCACTTTTCCTCTCAGTCTTGTTCTCCCTGAATTTTGATCATTCCTAAGATTACAGTTACGTATATATGTAGGTTCACTTGCTGTCAATATCCAAGCTGTAATAAAAACAAATAGAAAGGGTAACCTCAATTGGTTAACTACCGAGGAAGGTAAATGTGTTCATTCTGTAAGGGGCAGCTCTGAAGACTAGGGCGTAGAGTGTCTTAGCGTACATCTTCCTTTATCAGGCATCAACTGAAGTTCATGGGACTGCAAGAAGGCAAATTACTTGTTCTAAAGCCCAATGAGGAAAACAAAATTAATGCAAGAGTTCAAAGTAAACTTTTCAGGGTATCTATATAGTCCTGAGGGAGAATGCAAATGGTTTCTATCTGAGAACTTTAGATTTCTTTTAAGAACAAAGTTCTCTGCCCAGTAGCCAGAGATATACTTATTAGTACCAATATCAACTGAGAAAACTATTCTTTATTTTTAGTCAGCGGGGCATATTTTGGGTTGGATGTATATTTGCATTAACATACTACTGCCAATATCCTATTTCAGACCCTGATTTTCAGATTGCATAATAGGCACTGTTTCTAAAGTCACAAGTTGTATTAGCAAATCTACTGAAATTATTTTTAAAAAGTTCCTCTACATGCACTGAAGTAGAAAGTCAAAGAGTGAACTGAATTAAATTCTCCTTTGCTCTCTCTGAGTAGGGTTTCCGATGATTGCATTTGTCAAATGAAAAAAAAAGTCATGCACTCTAGAGGGTAAATTGCCAATGCTTAATTTCATCTTTGCCGCATATGTTGTGTCATTAACATATATACTTGTTAACAAGAAGGCAGATTATGGCATAATACAGTAATAACCGTATATTATGCTGTTATTATATGTTACCTTATAAAATACCTTTATGCAATTTGAACACCACCAGACTTTAAGAAGTAAATAAATACTATGATTCTAATTAACAGCCAAGAAAACCAATGTGTGGAATGATTGGGAGATCTGTCCTCTTAGAGAGTGGTGAATGGGGCTGGAAGTCAGCATCTCTATCCCTCAGCCCTGCTCCTTCCCAGCACTTTATAGCTGCTAATGACTTTGTTATTCCTTAGTATTTATTGAGCATCCAAATGAGAAATGACATTATAATATTCAAGATAGAGACACAGCCTGAGTATAGAGATCTAGAGACTCTTGTAAATTTATCTAACTCATATCCCAAACTAGGATAATTAATGATGTAAATGATTCCCATTCAAACTGTTGTAGTGCCTATAACTGGGAAGCATACAGTTATCTTTCATGACTCCTGAGTTCCAGCACTGATATTTCCTGCTTTTGTGATCTGGAACATGTCAATTTTACCTTTTTATTCCTTCATTTCTCCATCTATATAGGGGGATAACAATAGCACCTACCTTCATACAAAACTCTTACCACAGTTCTGGGCATAGTGACAGGCTTAATGAATATTGTCTAGCATTATTACTGTTTTTATAATTATTATTTTTATTTTCACCATCATCATTCAGACTATCTCAAAGTTCATTGCCAGCTATGAACCTGGCATAGGTACACATGGGTATGTCCTATGGGTACATACTGGGAACGTCTTTCCCTCTTTTGTAAAATGAAGTGATTGGGTTAGATAATCTCCAAGATCTCTCAAAGTTATAAAATCTGATATTCTTTTTAGTAGAGCTCTAAAACAAATTTCTTCAACTGAAGTACTACAGGCTTAACTGTTCAACTAATCAGTAATGTTTAGGAAAATTTTTTTTCCCAAAGAAGGGAAAAATATAATAAACATATTAGTGAACCTGGGAGACTCTCATATACTAAATATCACGTAATCATTAGTATTTAAGGACATTAATTTAAATCTCCTGAAACCCAGTTTGGCACAGTAGAGTTCAAAACCTAACCTACGATATACAACCACAGGCATTTTCTAACTTTCCACTTCCTCTAAGTCAGTGGTTCTTACAGTGCTGTCTCCAGACCAGCAGCATTACTATCACCTGAGTACTTGCTGGAAATATAAGTTCCAGGGTCTCATTCCAGATCTGCTGGATCAGAGACTCTTGGGGTGGGATCCAGCAGTCTGTATTTTATTAAACCCTTCCAGTGATTCTAATGATGCTGAATACTGAGAACCACTTTGTAAGTGAAGAATGGAAGAGAAAGCTCTGTTTCTGATAAACGTTTACTGAAGCAGTTGAAAGTGTAATTGAGTGTGGCCTTGAATCTGGCCTTAAATGACGTCAAAGAGAAAGGTCTGCTAGAAATAATTAAAAGTCAAGTAACCAATCAATTGGCTCAAAACGGGGCTAAAAAGTCACTCTCAATTATTCCCTGCAGAGAAGTAAGGTACTCAGAAGGTTAAAGAAAAGTCCAATAGAATTACCAGAGAATATCAGAGTAATTGTAGCAAGGGAGCAGTCTACATGAGAACACATAACGTTCTGTCTTCTTGCTTAGTGTAGAGAACCACACATTCTCTATGCTGTCTACTGGATGAAAGACATTAAGTATTACTCTTTATACTTTGTGATAATAAAATAAAAACAAAACACTAGAACTCAATACCCTGATTAATGTTGGTCTACATTAAATATGGAAGGAAATATTTAATGATCTGTGTCCATCTATTTATCTAGCACAACTGAAACATCTTCATTAGATGCTGCATTGAGAAAATCTTTTAACAGGCTAATAACCACAAGCATTTAAACAATTTATAAAGGCAAGAAGAGAAAATCAATGTCAGAGCGATAGGAAGAGAGATGACTTTATTTGTCTCAATGTCCTCACTATCATCTATGTATCAACCCTAGACCCCTTTCTTAAGTTCAAAATTTCAAATTGCCTCCTAGATGTCAATTTCAATAAAATAAAAACCGAGTATATCCAATCAGGTTCCATAGACTATGTCCCATAGTCTCTATCCCAGTGAATGCTGTTAACTTTTCCCAGGTATATATCCTTGAACACCCTTCCTCCTTCTTCTTCAGGCCCTTCTCCTGCCCCCTTATGCCCTCTACCCACTAATAGTTTGTATTTACCAAATCCAGTCAGTAGAATTCATCATTACCTAAGGATTTATTCCTCCTTCATCTTTTCCATTGTGATAATCTTTTTTTCATATCCCCGTGATATTTTCCTGTTTCTTTTCACAACTAGATCTTAAGACTCCAAAGAACGGGGACAATGTCTGCTCCCTAGCGCCCAGGACAACAACACGAGGCAGAGTAGGCGTATGCAAATTATAAATTGTTCCCTGGTGAATGTACACAAACTAATCTAAAAATCTCATGGCCCCTATGACTTCAGGACGCCATCACACACTGCATCTTTTTCCAGAGAAAGAAATTAATCTGTGAAAAACTTACAAAAGAAGAATATATTTCCTAATCCACATCTGTCACATTTTAAGTTCTTAAGTAAGTGTTCTAATAATCACATTTGTATAATTTTTATATTATATCCTCTTTCTTGACCCATTTTAGGACAAGTTTATCTTTTTTTTTTGCCTAGTTGGATACTATTGTTTTCAATAATATTAACATTTGGCTTTAGTGACCTCAACAGAATTAATGGCAATGTGTTCCAGAGTCTTTGGGGGGATAACCATGAGACTAGAAATTAGACAGATTATAATGATACACAAAATGGCTTACAACAATCATAAGAATCATCTAAGCAATTACAATTTATAAGAGAAAGGATTCCTGTTAAGAACATATTTGCTGCATACAACACACTGATTTATGGAGGCTGTTATTCCAAAAGATGTTGGCTGTACCTAAGAGATGTAGTATCTAAGTAAATCACAGATAAACAGCCAAGCTCTAAAGGGATTTACTATCCCCAACCCCCCAGCCTGGACAACATCTTTTGCGTGCTACATTGTATACATTTTATGTTCTCACAACCTCACTTTCATTGTACAATGTACCAGGAACTCTAGGGGTAGGTTGGATTTGCTCTTTCAAAATTACAAAGTTCAAACAAAAAGATACAATTTTTTGTTTATTCTCAGTGCCTTCACCCAGGAGGAATTCTAGAATGTACAAATAGAAAAGGAAAATTCTTGGCCAGCAAACAGATACAAGAGAAATCTTCCAGAAACACATGGCCTGGGATATTTCTGACTCCTGGCACACTGCAAACCTTTACTGCCTTTTGTTAATAATCAGGGTTCAGATCAAGTGCCTGGAAGGAGCCAGGACCTACTTGTGAGACTAGTTTAGCTCAGAAGTTGAATATCTTCCAACAAACACTCTCATAATAGCAGATATCTTCTCCAGACACCAAATTACTCTGGCCAGAACAAATGTCATTTGCTAAAGAGACATTGAAATGTATGGCCAGTGTTCTCTAAAAAACAGCACTAAGGTTATTTAGTAATAAATGTAAAGAATGCATTTAAGGACAATTTTGTTCAATAAATTTGTTGCAATTTACAATGATCCAAAAAAAAAAAAAAAAGTTAAACCATTTAAAAAAAAAAGAAAAAGATCCAGACCACCATCATGACACCTCTCTTATGGTCACCTGTATAGACCAAAACCAAGAGGGTGTACAATATAAGGCCATTGTTATTAGAAACGATAGGCTATGATTGCAGAAGGAATTTCAAAATCACAGGGTGACTGAAGAAGTAGCATCTGAACTTACACAGATGAAAACAGACTTCTACTCACTCCTACTTGTGTCCTGCACTCTCTTAGTGGTAAAAACCTGGGATATAACATATATCTTTAGGTGTTACCATTATTACCTGCCCACTTCTGTCCAGGTGAAAGGACAGACGGAAGGAGAGACGAAACAAGTGAATTTTCTACCAGTAAAATGTTAGCAGTATGATGGAAAGGGAACACACAAACAATTGGATATGAAACAGACAACAAAAAGCCAGTAACCCAACAAGCCGAGTATTGTCCTTGTGGAGTGTGGCTTTATGAACCTTAGGTTCAGCCGAGGGGAAGTGGTGGGCATGCATAAAAACGGACCATAGAACACAGCGAGACCTTTTTCCAGCCATGAAGTTTTTCTGCAAATAATGGCTAGCATCCTGATAAAAGTCCTCCAGGAGAGCAGAAATAATAGTAGCCACAGCAGAACTTGCTTTAAAAGAATGTAACATCTCCTAACAGTCTACCATTGGCAGAGCTTGTGCATTATCCAATACGGCAGAAATCGCTAGAGTGTAATAACACACGTTTTAAGATTTTACTTTAAAAGACATTTTGAGTCACTAAAGTTTGTGCAATGTCTTTGCAATTAGTCTATTAGACTTGACGCAGGGAAGTGAAGAGTTCAGTGTGAGAGGAAAAAGGATCAAACAGACAATTCAGATACAGGGCAGTCACAAAGGGAAGAATCTAGACAGAGAAAAAGATTCCTTATTTGTTTCTGTCCATGATTTCTTCACTTCCTTAGCTGTTAAAACAAACAAACAAACAAACAAACAAACAAACCAAAACAAAACCCAAAGAACAAAAAAAATAGGAAGGTAGGGAAAAAAACACCCCACAAATTGTATGTAGATTTGTGTGCCTTCTTAGTTTATTTTGTACTGATGACACTAAGATATAGCTACACTTTGGCATTGGTAAATTTAATACAGTTAAGCCTATAGTCAGAGTTTAGTTATTTTCTAACAATCCTTTTTTTTTTTTAATTTGCCTCAATTTAAAAGAATCCACTAGAGTTTGCTAATGAACAATATCAAAATTAAGTGATAGAATTCACTTTTGCAGTAAGATGCAGAGTCCCAGAATAGGCAAACAAATTAAACAGGAAAAGAGCAAAAAGAATTCAGCCGGTTGCTGTAGAATGTTGAAAAATGAAAGAGGAAAAATAGCCACACACACAGAGTGAGCCCCAACAGCATTCTAGGCTGAGCATTACATAGAAATATTTCCAGTGTAAGGGAAGCCAACACAGGCCACTTTGTTTTGCTTTAGTTCTCCCTCAAGGTCTGATTTGCCAAGCAGGGGGTGCAGGTGCTGGTGACTGTTGGTGGGTAGTAAGTGTGTATCTACCAGTAATTGTCTATCACAATAGTTCTGACTTCAATTCTTGTAATTCTTAAAATCCGGGGAGAATTTTAACATCCACAGAAACCTTCTGCAAGTAAAATATATTAAAAATGGTGCTTTTGCACATACCTGTTTTTCTCCACTGGGCTTTTTGTGATTCAGTAACAGCTCAACAGCTCCAACAACTTCTTTCCTAATAGCGTGTAATAGAGCATCTCCAACATAGACATTAAAGCTTAAAAGTAGTTCGATGAGCTCCAAGTTCTCATTTTCAATTGCAATGAGGAGAGCAGTTCTTCCAAGAGGATCAATGCAATTAATATTGATTTTAAAATAAATTTCAGCTTCCTCCAGGGATTTCTTGACACTTGCATAATCTCCCTTTTCCACAGCATTTAAGTAGGCTTTTTCTGATGGTGAGAGTTCGGATTCTGCTCGGACTATCCTTAGAGGGATGCGATCTCTGTAGGGGGCATTCACATTTCTTTTGTAATAGAACTGAGCCATGTTTCATGCCATGCTATTTCCTTGTCTCTGAAAGTGCAAACAGAACCCCAAAAAACACAAGGATTAGTGCTAATACCCTTTTTAATCAGTATGTGTCACACTTAACAACTAACTATAATGCCAATAACAACAATTATACCATCATTCTGTAATCGATTTTTTTCTCCTTAAACAATGGAAATAGGCTTAATAATTATTCAGTTATCTAGAAATGCAAGTTACAAAGTCCTAGTCTAAAAGGAATAAAAAATTGGAAAAGTTACTTTAAAAGTGGCATCTGTCAGAGGAGGTACCTGTAATTTTTGGAAATTATTTACAAAATTTATCGTAAATATATACAGTTTTTAACAGAGAACTCTGAAACTTAAAGGTTGTATCTTTGAGGTCCTAAAAAGGAACCAGGGATTTTCAAATGTATCATTCACTATCGATTTTGCTAAACATATAGATGCTATTGAAATTATGAAATATCACTATCTTAGTAAAATGCTTTTCATTTGTAATGTATCTATTCTTAATGTCACTAAGTACTGACATCAAGTTAATATGAATTGATGATATCAATATCAATGAAATATCATACTGAGCCTGATGAGTATAACTGTTTATCCCCTTTGTAAGTGAATTCACTTGAGGGGAATGAATGTGTATTGATGACATTAATGATCAAGGTGAGTCTAAGCAATTTACCAAACGAAGAATTTAGAAATGTTCATGTAGAGAAAGTTTATTATGAAAATGCTATTTTCTTAATTCTATTACCTTGATATCATGAAACAATAAGCCACAAGACAGAAATATTTTCATTATATAATGTATTATTTGGAAGTTATAGTAAAGATACAGTTGAAGATGAAGGAATTATTTTAAATAAATAAAAGATCATCTTAAGACAGATTAACAAGAACGAAGTCACTGGCAATTATATTGATTTAGTATTATCCTACTGATACAAACTTGCAGAAAAATCTATTATGTTTTTAAAAATTTTTTATTGCTATTAGCTCCTGATTTCATATTTATGATCTGAACTATTGTATTATTCTATGTCATTTATATTCAACCTACATGTTTATTTACATACATTTACTATTAAATTAAAATTAATGGGGGATTCTGGGTACCTGAACATGCATAGTCATCTTAATTGATCTTTTTAGACCTAATCATTTTATGAGTAAATTAACCTGATTTGAATAATACTTTAAAGGTAGATTAAACATGTATTGAATGAGCAAATGTGATTACATTTAATGGAATGTTTTCAATTTGGGAAATTATGCATCATTTGCATGCTACCTCAATTTAATAGGAATTTCCGTTATCAAGTAGTTAAGTTTCACTTTTTGATGTTTCAGATTATTAATCACAATTTCTCAAATATTGAGGTTCAGCATATAATACACACAACTTTTATTTCCTAATTTGTTCCTTTCTGACATTAGGTTTAGTATCTTATTAAGACCCTTTCATAAATGAAGCAAATGTAAGAATCTCATAAGCCAGAATATTTTTCTCAAATATTTCACATTTTATTAGCCTTGGTGTTTTAAATGTATAATGACCAACTACACAGCATAATATACACTCATTTCTGCAATTTCAGACAGGGGGTATTGTAAGTTCTTTAAATGGTAATGTTAATTTTTCAGAGGAGAATTTTCAACTCTATTACTTTTAGGTGTGCAAATTATAATCAAGCTTCAAGTTTGGTATTTGGAGGTCCTCCAGTATTTGGAGATGTTTTAACTCACTAGAATCATGGGATAGAATTTATATAATTTATATTATGGGATAACAAGGACAATTTAATATTCTAGCATAAATAAAACTACAATAAATCAAGATTATTATGATCCTACATATCTCATTATAACTTTCTGATCCCAAATGCCAGCACTTCCCTCCCAATCCATGTTAGCATCAGTAAGAGTGTGTGGAATCAATGTCAATGGTTTTCACATTGTAATTTTACCAGGACTACAACATAAATGCTTCATAATGATAATAAGTGGCACTAATATTCCATTTCAATGCTCACTTTGTTTATTTGCTCACTTTGTTCTTACTCCAGACTCTTGGAAAAATACATAAACATTCCTTTTTAGAACTGAATTCAAGGGGCGCCTGGGTGGCGCAGTCGGTTAAGCGTCCGACTTCAGCCAGGTCACGATCTCGCGGTCTGTGAGTTCGAGCCCCGCGTCAGGCTCTGGGCTGATGGCTCGGAGCCTGGAGCCTGTTTCCGATTCTGTGTCTCCCTCTCTCTCTGCCCCTCCCCCGTTCATGCTCTGTCTCTCTCTGTCCCAAAAATAAATAAATAAACGTTGAAAAAAAAAAAAAACTGAATTCAAGCTTTGCCACCAATAGTTGTTTTGCTTAAGACTAATGTTTCAAAGTAACTTACCGAAAGTACAGGTTAAAAGAAGATATGAAAATACACACACACACACACACACACACACACTTTGCAGAACTCTGTCTGAATTGTTAGTCAAGATTAAAAATCACCCTAGCGAATGGAATATTTTTATTTTATTTTATTGCATTTACTCTATTTTATTAGTGATGATATCAAATAATTAGATAGTGGAGGGGCCTGGGTGGCTTAACAGCGAATGACTCTTGATTTGGACTCAGGTCATCTCAAGGTTCGTGCGATCGAACCCAGCATCAGGCTCTGTGCTGACAGCATAGAGCTTGTTTGGGATTCTCTCTCTCTGCCTCTTTCTTTGTATCTCTCAAAATAAATAAATAAACATTACCAAAAAGAATTAGATAGTAAATAGCATTTGACTTCTCGCTTTTAAAGCACAGGATGGGGTGTGTTGGTGGTTTAGTGGTGAGCATAACTACCTCCCAAAGCTCAGGATGTCAGTGACAATGAAGAGACTGGTGAACAACAGAGAAGGTACTGGAGAAATTGGGGGAGAGGAGAACAGATAATAAGAAATTAGATTTATTAAAATCTATTTCATTTAATCCAGATAATTGCCATAAATGTAAACTCCGTAAGGACGGGTTAAAACATGATACTTCCCTGAAAGGAAGACATATTCTAGTGAACACTGTGTTCAAAATGTGAACTAGGTATGAGACGTTACATTCAGTTACCTGTTTCTCCATCCATAAAGAGGGGCAAACAACACTATCAAAGGAATGAGTGAGAAGAATCAGTGTCAGCGCTGAAAAAGATCTATTAACAGTATTGTCGTCTTTTAGTTTCTTGGGTTTGAAACAAATATAAGACCTCACATTAAGAAAGATAGATGGAATTTAAATATATTAAAATTTTAAATACATTCAATAAATGAAATTTAATTATTTACAATGAATTGCAAAACACACACACATAAAACAATTCTGGTTAAGACTTTAGAAGAGTGAAGATTATATAACTTTTCAGTACATAGACTTTAGACAAGTCGGATTATTTGAGTTGCAGGGATACTAATAAAAGGACAAAAATCAAGTTTAACTTTTGGAAACTGTGATAGACGGATGTGACAGTGAGTGTAAGGTGCTGATAAGGCTGATGGAGTTCCTGAATTGACACATTTATCAGCAACTATGGAATTGCTTCTGGATAGAAAGTCTGTAAAAGAACAGGAGGCTCAGTACAGCAAAGATCCTGACCTAAAGCGTGCGAATCAATGCCTGTTCCTGGTCTTGAACTTTCAGAATGAACTTTCTGGAAAGGAGAAGATGTTTTCCCCCATGAAATCACAGAACTGAACAGATTCTTTGATTTCAATGCCCCCTGTAGAACACACAATCCAGAAGTGAAATGAATGTTTCATTGTTATGTTTCAAAGACTCAGAAGAGAGATGGGAAGTGATGGGAAAAAAACCCCTCAAATTCTGCAATGTGAATTTTTAATTAACTGAAATTTTATTTTCTGTAAATGCGTTGGGAATTAAAACCATCAAAAAGGTAGATTGTCATCAATCCCAAGAGAAATTAAAAAAAAAATTGTCACTAGATATGAGAACCACAATTACCTAAGCAACATAGTGATATACAGAAAAAGAAAAGTTTCAATATTTACATGGATCAGAAAGCATATTCCCTAGAGGATGGACTTAGTTGCTGGGTGGAAAGAACAGTGCGCTTCCAAAGAACACAAGGGAAAGAAAATATGCAGAATACAGAAATCTCCACTCTTGAGCAGAAATCATTAAAGTTAAAAGAAAAGTTCCATATATATATGTATATATATATACGTATATATATATATACGTATATATATATACATATATATACGTATATATGTATATATATATATTTAAATTATATATATTATATATGTATATATATGCACATATACACATAAATATGCATATATATAATATTTATATATATATGTAGTTTTTTATTCCCTAGGTTACTGTCAAAGCATTCATGTTTACAGGTTGACTTCATCACACCATGAGAAATCTGACTCACATTTTTTGTTAGGGTACTACTACATATATTTAAGTTGCTTTTGTACTTTTCATGGACTCTGGTATGAAATAACATTTTCTCAGATAATTTACTGACATTTGATCCAATTCAGATTTTTATTTTTGGCTATTGGTATAGTACATTATCTCTATAATCTTTGATATAATACACACTCCACATAAACACCAAATGCTCTAATCTTTGGTACCACTTTGAATTCCAGACCTGTTCCTACTGTCTTCAGGCAAGATACCACATGAACATTTCAGTAGCTGTAAGTCTTGTACCAAAAGTGCCACATAATTCACTGAAATGTTTTGTGACTTAGTCTGACCAAAACCCAAGTGACTCTTGTTTTGATGTTGTAAAAGCACACTGACTACCAAATTCTTCTGAAAGGTTTTAAGGATATTTCTGTGAATTTCAAGAAGTTCATGCTATATTACCTTATGAAAAGAAAAACACTTTGTTAACTAAATATTACAACATCCTAAGATTTTAAAGGAGGAAGTTGGGATTATGCTTATGTTTAAAATGGAAGCCCCTTATGATTTAACAAGTACCAAACTTAAAACTAAACCCTAAATATTCCTATTTAAAAACAAAACAAAACAAAACAGTACCTAGGAGAATGCATTTGCAGGGCAAAAAAAAAAGTTATTTATCTTGATTTTTATCTCATGGGATTTAGAAAACATGTTTTAGAAAGTATATATAGCTGTCAGAGTTTGAATTTCCACCCTGAGAGTTAGAATGTGCATTGATATATTCCTGTTTTTCCCTCCAATTTCAGAGGAAAGGATGCTCTCTCTCTCTTTGCTCAGGCTGCGAATCCCGCTGCCTGAGGAGTTTTCAGTCATTGCCACTTCTCTAAAACCTTACATCAGCCCCTTCCTTCTTTCAGACCTTAAACTTTTCTCTGCATACTGAACTCAGATATATACAGGTACCTAATTTTCAGATAGGTATTTTTTAAAGTAGGTGTAAATGTTTTCTCTGTATTTATTTGTTAATTTTTTTCATTTTATTTATTTGAGAGAGAGAGAGAGCACAAGTGGGGGAGAGGAGCAGAGGGAGAGAGAGAGGGAATCCCAGACAGGCTCCACACTCAGCATGGAGTCTAATACGGGACTCGATCGGACAACCCTGGGATCATGACCTGAGCCGAAATCAAGGATGCTTGACAGACTGAACCAAGAGGCGCCCCTTTCACATAGTTATTTTAAAATTCTAATTATCTTTGGCAATTATCTCTCTCTCATCTCTGATTTTCTTTATTTTATAAAGTTTAACCTTATCTCTCATTTACTCATTTACTCTCCCTAAGATAGTACTTATTGCCATCATGGAATAAATACTTTCCTTAAAGTCAATCATGTCCTGCTAATTGCCAGATTCATTTTGATGCTTTTCAGGCCACATGATACTTGGCTTTCCAGCAGCCTTTCTAAATAAGATGTGCCTCCCCTTGAGTTCTCTGATGCTCTTCTGTAATGTTCTACCTTCTGCCTACACGTGATCTCTCTCCGTAGTCCCCCAGCTTGTTTTCCTTCCATCTAAAGCCTAAATGTTGTTAATACCAGGGTTCTGCCCATGGCTCTTTTCTCCATTTGTCACTCTCACTAGCAATTTTCATCTGTTACTCATTATTCAAAATGTTCCATAAAACCCATATATGTTTTTAAAGTCTGCTGTTATGTTTTCAGTATGTTCTAAAATCCATGTTCCCAGGCCATACCTCTCTAAAGTTCTAGACACATGCTGTCCAGTATGGTAGCCAGTAGTCACATGTGACTATTTAAATGTAAAGTAACTAACATTAAATCATATTAAGGATCATTTCTTAAATCTTACTGGCCATATTTCAACTGCAGTATAGCATTTCCTGTGTGTAATGCTGACTGACTTTATCTCCTCATTATTATTGGCTACACCAATATCCTTCCAAATCATCTCACTGATATTATTCTTGCAACCTCTCTAGCCTCCACAATGTCAGATACCTAATCATGCTAAAATGTAAATCTGATCAAGTCACTCTCTTACTTATAACTCATAAATGACTGATAATCATTCACAGGAAAACATACTAACTTATTACAGAATATTGGACTCTCATGATCTGGTTTCTAAATGCCTTCTTGTATATATTTCCCAAGACTGCTCTTGGAAAACCGTATTTCACATTGACAAACTACTTGGCTACTAAATCTCTAGGCATTTTCTCATACTGTTGTTCACAACAGGAATACCTTTCCTTCCCTTGAGCGTCTAGTAACTCCTGCCAAGTTTTAAAAACTCCTGTGAAGTATCATAGCCTTGAGGATTTTTCTTCCCTTCCTCCTAAAGAAGGGTTATATGGTGTTTTTTAATGGGTCTTTATAAACTCTGTGGACCTCTTAGATTTAGAACTTTTCTTATTTACTGTATAGAAGACATCCATATGTCAAACATTGGCAATACCATGGTGAATGAAAGCCAAAATCTTTGTACTCATAGAGCTTATGATCCATGGAAGAGGATCCACAGAAATTTAAAAAGGCAAAGGTGCAAACTGAATGATTACAATTTTGTTAAGGTTATAATGGAAATAAATGGTGAGAGGCTATGGAGAAGCATGGCACAGGGGAAGAAGAGATGGAGAGTTGCATGAGGTAGGGTGGTCAAGGGTGGCCTCTCTATGACATGAAAGATGATAAAATGCTAGCTAGATAAAATGTGAACAGTGCAGAGAAAACCATTACATTAAAAGGATCTGAAAGTGAGAAGACGGCGAGGCAGGAGGAACATTTTAGTGTGTGGAAGAGGCCAGCTTGACTGGATTATAGTGAGTAAAGGAGAGAATGGAGGAGGTGACTCTGCAGCCCACAGTGTGGGGTATGAATTTTGGAAAGCATTCTAAGCATAATAAGTTACTGAAGGGCTTTGAGCTGGGGAGTAACTTGATCCAATTTCTGTTTTTAAAGGTCACTCTGGCTGCTAATTGATTTGGAATTGTGCAAGAGTGGAAACTAAAAGATCATCTGCTAGTAAACCAAGTGAGTACCATCAAGAGTCTCTATCAGGAAAGAGTATATATTAACCTCTATGATTAAGAATGCGAAACTCTTGGACTCTGATCGTGGTATAATGCTGATGGGGAATTAAGTGTCTGCCCATATTTTATTGAGTTTACTCATATTATTACATTATTGAATGTATTTTGAGTAATGTTATTCTAGCCGTCTTTCCCATATCTATATTTTTTTCTCATAATTTTGTAGAATTTGAAGTTTTTCAGGAATACACCTGCCATTTGGTAACAGGGTTGCATATATACATATTGCTGTTACTACATCAGAAACATTTGTACTTCTTTCATTGTGTCAAAGATGTTGATACTTGGCGTGTTGACAATGAAAGTGTCACATGGTAAAAAAAAGAAACATTAAGAAGAAATGTGGGGAGAAACTACGCATGTTGCAAATACATAGTATACAAATTTCAACAAAGAAAGACTAACCTAGTTTCAAAAATGACTTATTCAGCAGCAAAATGCATTCAAAGTACCCCACCACACTCAGATCCTGTAATCCATAGCTGACCTTTAGTTTCTGAAATTGTGTGTGTGTACGTGTGTGTACGCGCGCGCGCGTGTGTGTGTGTGTGTGTGTGTGTGCGCATGTGCGTCTATGTACTGTCAGGGTGGTAATTGTTGTCTTTAGCCCAAGACAAAAAGAAATGTATCTTTTAGTGATAGCAAAAATAATATAAAATGCTTAAATTTGGATGCACATATAAAATTTTTGATAAATATATGACCCTTTTATTTTAAAAAATACCACTTACATTACTTCAAGAGGTAAGAAAGGATACTGTGTGGCTTAGGGGTTACTGCTGGTAGTGGCTGTGGTGGGATGTGTGTGGGGGGCGGGGAGAAAGAGAGAGAGAGAGGTAATTGAACTTATATTGCAAGTTATTGTTGTAGTAATATATCAATAGGGAAGCATGACAGATCAGTGCAGGAAATAGAAAAATAATAAATAATGTTGACACAACTGGTTAGAAGTTTTGGAAATAATTATTTTGGAACACCATGAACATAGATTCTAAATGAATTTAAAAGTGAAATATTGAAACAAATGAAATTTCAATGGCGAAGAGTTTTTTAAGCAAAAAGCATTCGAGAAATGACTATGAGAAAGACTTATGCATACAAAGAATTAAAAAAACTTAGTATCCAAACATAATACACTAAATTAAAAGGCAAAACAAGGGAAATTATTCAAAATAAATATGACTGAGAAGAGCTTATTAAATAGAAAAGAAAAACACTAAGATTCAAAGAATAAAAAGACCAGCCTCCTCAGAGAAAAAGAAATCCAAGTGGAAAATATCATTTGAAAATGCATTCTACTTTTCTGACCTCTAAAATGGAGAAGTTTACCAGGACAATAAAAGCTATCGCCTGTAAAATGTGATCAGATTAAATACAAAAGAATAGCCAATACCAGAAAGGATTCGGTGAAAATACTTCTCTTATAAGTTGCTGGTGATAGTTTAAACTGAAAAGGAATTGGAAATATGTGTGTCCATCTTTGGAAGGGTTCAAGCCCTTCACCCTAGGAGTATCTCTTCCAGGAATTCACCCTGGAGTTATATTTTACAAGGCAGGCAATAGTTACAAGGCAGACATAAATAAGTATTTTTATTTATGCACACAAAAGAAAAATAACTGTTATCTATTGTTGGAAACAACTGGAGAGGCTCAAAAGTCAATAATTGTCAGCTAGTTCAATTAAAAGCTTTGGGGCGCCTGGGTGGCGCAGTCGGTTAAGCGTCCGACTTCAACCAGGTCACGATCTCGCGGTCCGTGAGTTTGAGCCCCGCGTCAGGCTCTGGGCTGATGGCTCGGAGCCTGGAGCCTGTTTCCGATTCTGTGTCTCCCTCTCTCTCTGCCCCTCGCCCGTTCATGCTCTGTCTCTCTCTGTCCCAAAAATAAATAAAAAACGTTTAAAAAAAAATAAAAAAAATAATAAATAAATAAATAAATAAAAGCTGAATATTCATTTAATAAAAAATGTGTAGCTATTAAAATAACATGTTTTAAAGGCTAATGTCACACAAAATAATCGTATTATGATAAGTGCTAATCACGGATAACATTTTCAACACAAGATTAGCATCTGCAACAATGATAAAACTTATAACAAGGAGATAACTATACTCACAATTAAGAAAGGTTACCTATGTGGGGTCGGGGCGATGCCTGGGTGGCTCGGTTGGTTAAGTGTCTGACTCTTGATTTCAGCTCAGGTCATGATCTCATGGTTTGTGAGTTCAAGCCCTATCTTGGGAACTGTGCTGACAGTGTGGAGTCTGTTTGGGATTCTCACTCTCCCTCTCTCTCTGCCCCTTGCCAATCATGTTCTCTCTCAAAATAAATAAACTTGAAAGAAAGAAAGAAAGAAAGAAAGAAAGAAAGAAAGAAAGAAAAAAGAGAAAAAAGAGAGAAAGAAAGGTTACCTATGGGTAATAGGTGGTTTTTGTTCTGATTTACATTTTCTAGTTTTTGATAAAGATGATACAATGATTTTAGTTTTTAAAACAGTCAAAGCAGAATACAATGTTCCTCTTTATTGATTTTTATAATATTCCAGAGAATATTGTTTTAACATTACCATGGGAGCTCTTAGCATTTGGGGGGATAAAAGTAGATGCCCCTGTAACCTCTGAGATACACACACACACACACACACACACACACATACACACACACATATATAAATATAAATAATTTATGGCATATAATTTATGATATACAAAATTATGATATATAATGTATATATCATATATATATACATATATATATATGTATGGGGTGCCTGGGTGGTGGTATATATATATACCTGCGTGGTTATATATATATATATATATATATATATATATACACACACACACATATATATACACACACACATACATTTATATATATTTTTATATATTTTTACATATTTATATTTATATGCTTATATATATAAATATATACTTATATATATTTATATATATATGGTGGTATATTTATATACCTGGATGGGTGTGTGTGTGTGTGTGTGTGTGTGTGTGTATATATATATATATATATATATAATTTGTGTGTGTTTAGAGGCTGAATCCACAAATGTTTCCAAATCCATTGTTTTCTATATTCCTAAAACAACCTGTCCTTTTCCTATAAAAAGGAAAGGATAGGCTTTTTTCCCCCCATTTCCAGTTACTGGAGATACCATGGTGAGGCTATTATCAAGGTTCCAACTTGTAAATCCTGAAGCCAATTTATTTTTATTAGTCCACTGCAGTTTCAGGCAAAGGATCACCTTCGGTGAAGCAGTGTCCTCTCTATCTGAGTGCACAGGCTTTAAAGGAAAATACATGAAGTGGGTGGGAGTGACAGAGGACAATCTGATCAATTGTTTCAATCCTAAAGACAAATTAGTTCACTAGGGTGCATCAGTGTCACATCTGCCTGATGACAGCTGGAAATCTTTACTTCTTCATGTGTTGGTTCAAGTACTCAAAGATTTATTACGGCTTCTTCTGTAGCAGATCAAGACTATTTTGCAGGCTGAGGATATAAAGTGAAATAAAACACAGTCCCCGATGGATGAATTTTTTGTGGTATGTAAATTATGTCTCAATAGCGCATTTAAAATAACAGCAAGAAATCCCAGACCTCAGGGAGAATGCTGTTAGGTGGAGAAGGAGCATTGTCCATAACTGATAGTAAATACCATATGGTAATCCATACATTATAGATTTATATACTGTTTCCTTGGGATTTACAAGAGAAAGCCATTAGTTGTAGGCGTGCCATGGAGGGTGTAAAAATGGTTGCTAGAGGAGATGGACTTTTACCTAAATATCTGAATAATTACCTAAATTATTTCCCTAGTGACTATATAGAAGCAAAGAATTCTGGGAAGAGGAGGCAAAACATTTAAAGGAATGGAGATGAAAAAAAGCTCCTCATTCTGTACTAGTCTCCACTCCTAGAATAAGTGGCCATACTTCTACACAACGGCTTTCCTGTTATGTCTTTTAGAATTTGTTATCCCAATTTTGTTCTAAATCATTTAGTGGCCCTTATTGTTTCCTACCAAACACTGTTCCTGTTAGTGACTGTATAAATTTGGGCATGTGAAAGAACGATAGAAAGTCACAGAAAAAGATAATTAAGTTTCTGTGGCTCAGAGAAGTTTAAAAACTTCTGCCAGTTCACACCGCCAGTAAGTACTGCATCCGGAAGATGCATCAAAGGGATGAGCAATGAAAATACTAATGGTTTCAATGGGAAATCAGAGCCAGACTTGGCTCTCATTCTTCTATCTCACATTCCCGATCAACTTTTGGTCTAGGCAGGTAAGAGCCAGAGTTCTACTAGGGCTGCTTCTGAATGAAGCTGGTCCCTTCATGTCCCTAGGGACTTTGTTCTTGCCTTGTTGTTTAGATCTCCACAGATTAAGATTTTACTGGAAACCCCAGTCCCTTGAAACAACAAAACAGTAACGCAACAGAAACAACAGCACTTACTGAACACAGTATGTACCAAGCACCGTCCTTTTACATATATGAACTCAATTAATTCTTGGGAAGACCCCCTGCAGTAAACATTACTAGTGCCCCTTGGGACGGATATTGGGACCAAATAACATGATAAAATCACAAGGGCTTGATACATGTGTTCCTGATCCTATACTCATTTTTCCTTATCCTGTGTTACACGTTTTGCCTTTACTCTGTTACTGAATGTCCATTCAGTTTCTCACCAATTGGGTTTTTATCATGCGCCTCAATTCTCTACTATTGCATTACCCGTGTAGTAAGTGGATCTCGTAATTCTGAACCTCAGTTTCTTCATTACTATTACTTTCAGAAAGTTCTTTTGAGTCCTTACCAACACTACTGGACCTTCCTTAAATGCTAGCCAGTCTCTCAGATCTTACGCTTCTTTGCAAATTGAGTCTTAGCTGTGATATTGATCTGTACTCAAGGTAATGAAATCCTATTTGTCACACCTCCATTGGATCTTCACCTGCTAAGGAATATTTCCAGGTTCATAGATTCACAGATCCCTAATCTCTTCCTTCCCGCTTTCTTGTCTCTGCCTCTCAGTTAACCTGGTTCAGTTCACCATGGATGCAACCAAGAAAAGGTAGCATTATTTAGTCCTTTGCTCATTATTAGAAGGTGCAGGAGGGTCAAAAATGTGTACCTTCTCCACCCTGAGAAGGTACTTTAATATAGAAAATCAAAGCAAACTACCTCATACCTTTTACACAGAGTTTTATTCAGGGTAACTTACCTACAGGGGCAATGGGTGAGCGGACGATCCAGGGCCCTGTGTATGTAGGTATTCCCCACCCCTAGTCTCCCCCAAGTCCAGACCTTAATCCCCAGCTTTTATGGAGTGAGGAGCGTGATGGTGAGGTCACAAGGTTGTTATCTAAAGTGGGGCCCTCTGTGCACCAGTGTGGAGAACAAGATGGAGGGCCAAAGATGGAATCAGTGTTAATAGCACTGCTACATTCATGTGAGATGTAGCAATGGTAAATAACTGAGAGTTTCACTCTCAATGTTAAGTTGAGCCCAGAAGGTTAAAGCTCAGTAGGATTGTGCGGCATGCTAACTCTTACTTCCTTCACTATATGGAGAGTCGTTCAGATTGAGTATTTAACATTCTAAAAGCACTCTACAGTTAACAGAAAAGTAGAAGGTGTAAATATTGTAAAATGCAATCTCTTCCTTTTGTCTTGAACTTTAAAATCTTTTACTCAATCTTTTCATGTCCTTAGAATTAACTGAGTTTATTTCTACACTGAACTCAAACATCAGTTATGCAAATCAAAGGCAAATTAGGTTTTTTTTAAACTAGATTGCTTAGAATACTCTTCATAAAGGTTCATTATGCACAAGGAATTTAGCATCTCTTAAATACCTCCAACAAGTATAGTAATTACCATAGCAACTTAAAAGATTAAATTTATTTGGCAAAGCAGTTTTTCCAGGTTATTTGGTTATTGTCCAAATTTGTGATAGATTTGCTGTCCAGAGAATTTTGTTATTCTGTGCAGTTATTAATCCTATGACATTATGATCATTTTAATGATACAAAGCTGTATTATGATTTCTAAATACTCATCCTAGAAGTTTATTTCTTTAGTATATTGGAATACTTAAGACTACACTTAAACCTGCTTTCTTTTTTAATGTTTATTTATTTTGGTGGGGGAGGGGCAGAGAGAGAGGGAGAGAGAGAATCCCAAGCAGGCTCAGTGCTGTCGGCACACAGCCGGACACAGGGCTTGATCCCGTGAACTGTGAGATCATGACCTGACTGCTTAACTGACTGAGTCACCCAGGCACCCCTTATAGGTGCTTTTATTATTATTAGCAGGCATGTTAACAATTTCTTTTCAATTCAATTAGCTCTATGCTTTGGATGTTTAACAGATATGATAGGATTATTTACATAAATGGCACAGCTTATTTTCTATCAAGTCTTCATTTAGCTTTCATTAAATAAAACAAGTTTTCTTTAAGTCAGTTCTCCTGTTATTCCAAAGGTTGGCATAAACTAATCGCAAGTATTGATTAAGAAATGAGAACAAGCTATCAACGATTTCATCAAATCCCCCATTCCACTCTGGCTCTGTTACAAACAGCTCTTGGGGTGCCTGGGTGGCTCAGTCAGTTAAGCATCTGAGTTCAGCTCAGTCATGATCTCAGGTTCGTGAGTTCAAGCCCCGCATCAGGCTGCATGCTGACAGCTCAGAGCCTGGAGCCTGCTTCTGACTCTCTATCTCCTTCTCTCTCTGCCCCTCCCCCGCCCATACTCTGTCTCTCTCTGTCTCTCAAAAATAAAACATTAGAAAAACAAAAGTAAAAAAAAACAAACAAAAGAAAAAAAGAAAAGAAAAACAAACAGCTCTTAAATCTCTGCTAATTTTTTCTGCTTCTTGGGGAAGCAGAAATTTGAGGAAAACTGAGATCTACTCTGATTCTGATAGATATGATCCCACACCCCTTCTGGTTAAACAGTTAGTTTTGTAAGCAGTTGCTGATTTATTAAACTTACCATGAAAGTGAAGATGGGGGGTAGATATTTTAGGTGTGAATTTTCCATTTTCCACTCCAAATTAGAATTCAAAAGTGTCATGATATTAAAAACTTTGTAGGTTCTCTGTATGCACTGGTGGAACATTTAGATGAGAAGTGAAAAAATATTTCCATCAATCAAATATTTTTGCCTACATAGTATCAGAAATTGGAATATCTATAAATATTTGCTTTTCTTACTTTGAGCCAGATGTTTGACACATTACAGTTACAGCTCTCTGCCGCTGAAACCTTCTGTCACTTAATCTCAGATTGGCCACTGCTCCCAGAGACTTAGTCTCTTTATCAGTCGAGGCAGAGAATAACGCCCATGCAGGGCTGTTAGTATACAAGTGTAGTACGATGTAAAAAAGCGTCTGATACACAGGTATTGATGGTGATTATATTTAGTTTCACTGAATTTTCACCTGGAAAATTGCTAGATGTGAGCTCAAAAAAAAATTGTCCTTTTTTTTTTTTGTTTAAATTGAGCTTAAATTTTCCTAAATTAAGACAAAGGTAAATGGCACATTTATTCCATGAGATACATAATAGAAATGCAATGATCTGTCTATAGTCTTATTTTTTAATGCAAGAAATATTTATTAATTTTATAAAATTAGTTCTCAGACTAGTAGAGAGATATTGATTAGCTAGGTTCAGAGTTTACGAGAGAACCAATTTCTAATAATCTACCATCATCCCATGCATTTAATATTTACCTGTCAGCTTCAGTTTTATAAGGTTGGGAAAGAATAACTGTGTCTCATAAAATTAATGAGGATATGAATGAATTACTTTTACTTGAGGTATTCTCCAAGATGCAACATACTTAGATAGGTAGATGGGTTTAAGAGCTGTTAAGATAAAATATATACATTTGTAAACAAATTAATTTTTACCAATTATTTAATTTTTAATAAAAATGGAACGAACAGAACACCAAATAAGAGTAATTTTCATATTATGAACCAATGTAAATGAGAAAGTTATACAATATTTGATACTTTAAACTTTGTGGCATAAATTAATATGAATTTCATAAAATTATATTTTGAATAAATAGTCCCAGAAGAAGAGTATTTCTCTTCTATATAAAGGCTTGATTTTTTAAGCTAAAAATCAGTCAAATCTTTTAAGGAAAATAAAATTTTCAATATTTCTAATTTATGAAGAGTAATCTAATAAATCATATATACAATAGTAAGCAATTGATTTCACACACTGCAACTGATCAAGCATTTCACCATCTTTCTTTTGACAGGAAATATTTGGAAGAACGTTTGTCTAAGCTTAAAGTCAGTCCAAATCTTATCTGTGCTGTAAGGAGGGAATATGCTCCAAATGTAAACATATTTATTGTTACTACGGAATATAACAAAATTTTTTCTAAAACTGTTTTTACTAGATAAGGAAGATACCTCCATAATGGCAAATATTTTAAAAATTGGGTGTTCTCTCTTTAGCAGAAGATCTATGTAAGCTACCTTGAAAGATAATATAAAATTGTTCACAAAACAGCCAGAATAAATGAAAAGATCATAGTAGATAGATATTCCACTACATCATCCTTCATTCCACTCTAGTTGAACGACAACTGGGAACCATAGTTGTGCAGATCCTTTACACTGGATTTGTAAGACATTCACTTACATTTATAAAATTAAAGTATGGCTTAATTATGGCGTCTGGTAAGTTAAGAAAAAGAAGACATGAATCTTTTATTCCAATATCCCATTATTGAATACAATAATAAAATCAGATGCTTAGAACAATTAGTTATTTATTCTCTCATTTATTCATCCATGGAAACTTTATTGAACCTCTACTATCTTTGGGCACTAAACTGAGAATTAAAAACATAAAGACATGACTGAATGGAAGAAGATATTTGCAAATAACATATCTGATAAGAGGCTAGTATCCAAAATATATAAAGAACTTATTCAACTCAACACCAAAAAAATGCCATAAATAATCCAATTAAAAATGGGCAGAAGGGGTCCTTGGGTGGCTCAGTTGGTTAAGCATCTGACTTTGGCTCAGGTAATGATCTTGCACTCTTTGTGAATTCAAGCCCTGTGTCTCAGGCTCTGTGCTGACAGCTCAGAGCCTGGAGGCTGCTTTATATTCTGTGTCTCCCTCTCTCTCTGCCCCTTCCTCCCTACCTCTCAAAAGTAAATAAACATTAAAAAAATTTTTTTAAATGGGCAGAAGACATGAACAGATATGTTTCCAAAGAAGACATCCATATGGCCAACAGACATATGAAAAATGCTCAACATCATTGATCATCAGGGAAATGCAAATAACCACAGTTATCACCTCACATCTGCCAGAATGGCCAAAATCAAAATCACAAAAAACAAGTGTTGACAAGGATGTGAAGAAAAAGGAACACTTGTGTACTGTTGGTGGGAATGCAAAGTGGTGCAGTCACTGTTAAAAACAGTATGGAGGTCCCTGAAAAAGTTAAAAATAGAATTACCATATGATCCAATAATTCCACTACTGACTATTTACCCAAAGAATATGAAAACACTAATTCAACAAGACATATGCACCCCTGTGTTTATTGTAGCGTTATTTACAACAGCCGAATTATAAAAGCAGCCCGAATGTCCATTGATAGACAAACGGATAAAGAATAGTAACACACAGACACACAGACACACACACACCCTGGAATATTACTCATATTACTCAATAATAAAAGAATGAAATCTTGCCATTTGCAACAATATCAATGGAGCTAGAGAGTATAATGTTAAGTAAAATATGAGAAAGACAAATACCATATGATTTCACTCAAATGTGGAATTTAAGAAGCAAACCAAATGAACAAAGGTAGAGAGAAACTATAGAGAACAAACTGATGGTTACCAGAAGGAGGTAGGTGGGGGGATGGGTGAAACAGATGAAGAGAATTAAGAGTGCACTTACCACGAAGAGGACTGAGTAATGTATGGAATTATTGAAGCACTATATCGTACACCTGAAACTAATATAACACTGTGTGGTCATTAAACCAAAATTAAAATTAAAAAATACACATGTACATATGAAAATATGGTTCTTCCTTTTAGGAAGCTCATATTTTTAGATGATGAGAAAGCTACATAAAGTATCAGGTATAATATGAGGAGTGCAAAAATATATTTAGAAAGACTTACAGATACTTGGAAAGCATCACATAAAGGTAATATTTGTGATTTTTTTGAGTTTATTTATTTAGTTTGAGAGAGAGAGGGAGAGGGAGAGAGAGAGGGCAGGGGAGGGGCAGAGAGAGAGGTAGAAAGAATCATAAGCAGGCTCTGTGTTGTCAGTGTGGGGCCTGATGCAGGGCTCGAACCCACGAACTGTGAGATAATGACCTGAAGCGAAATCAAGAGATGGACACTTAACTGACTGAGCCAGTCAGGCACCCCAGAAAGGTAATATTTGGACTACGTTTTGAAGGATAAAAAATGTATCAGGTAGGGGACAAAAAAGTTCATTTTTGGAAGATGGAAACAGTGCAAGGATGGAATCATAAAAACCCCACGTATACTTAGAGGAAGTAATTTGGCTAGATGGAGTTCTGGAATGACATATACATCAAAGAAGATAATTCTATGGCAATGTAATTTTTTATTATAAAGTACATTAATTAATTCATTTAAAGAGCTATTGAATGCCTAATCTATGCTAGGAACTGGATTTAAAACACTCCCACTATTTTCTTTTTAATTTTGAAATAATTTTAGATTTACAGGAATTGCAAAGACAGTACAGAGAGTTCATCCAATGTTAATGTCTTACACGAGCATGATCTTCTACCCAAAATAAGAAACTGATGTTGGCAAAATGCTATTAACTTATTGACAGACTCGATTATGATTTTACCTTTTTTCCCCTCTCATATCTTACTTTCTTCTGGGACCCATCTCGTACACTGCACTCAGTCACCATGTCTCCCTAATCCAATCTGTATCAGTCTCTCCATTTTTCCTCGACTTTCATGACCTTGACACTTTTGAAGATTACTGGTCAGGTGTTTGGTAGAATGTCCCTCAATTTGAGTTTGTCGGCTTTTCCTCACAATTAAACTGATATTACAGAACATGGGGAAAAGATGCCACAGAAGTGATGTGGCCATCTCATGGTGTCACTGCACAATATGAACACGACTTATTACTGACAGCGTTAACCTTGATCACGCCATGAGGCCATGGCTGCCAACTTTCTACACTCTTCTATTTGATAGAAGTGAATCAATAGTCCGACTCATGTTCAAGGTGAAGGGAATTAAGTTTCACCTGCCGGGAGGATTATTAAAGAGTTTTTGGACATATGTTAAAACCACTATAACAATTAATAATATCTTAGGGAGATACTTTGAGGTAATGAAAATATCCTTTTCCCCCTTGAAGTCTTGCCTACTGATTTATTTCAGCATCCATCTGCAGATTCTGCCTGTGGCAACTATGAGTATGGGCACTCTAATGGTGATTTTCTATTTCTCTCATTCCTTCCATATTTACTACTTGGAATTCTACTTTAAGGAAAGTTTGTCCTTTCTACCCTTATTTATTCATTCGTTCAATTATTTATTTATATTGTCATGGATTTGAGGATATTTATTTTATTTTTGAGTTATAATACTATTGCCTATTTCTCTTGTTGCTCAAACTGTTTTGGCTTTGGCCATGGGAAGCTCTGTCAGGCACCTGTGTTCTCTTGACATGCCTTTACTGTTTTAACTTATTCATTTGTTGAACACTTCCTTACTTTCTGACACGACACAATGCTCCAGGCTCATTTGTATTTTTCTTGTCCCAATCCTGGATATACCATTTTTTAAAAGTGCCCCAGATCCTTTTACTGGAGCGTGGTGTTTAAACATTACTCTCTGGGTGCTAGGTGTGCATGCCGTTCCTAGGGTATCAGTGAGGTTCATTCTGGTCTTTCCCTTTACTTATTTTAACTTCTTTTTCTGACAATAAGAAACCTGGCTCTCAGGGTGCCTGGGTGGCTCAGTCTGTTAAGCGTCACACTCTTGATATTGACTCAGGTCATGATCTCACGGTTCGTGGGATCGAGCCCTGCGAAGGGTTCTGTGCTGACAGCATGGGGCCTGCTTGGGATCTTTCTCCCCCCTCTTTCTCTCCCTTCCCAGGTCATGATCTCACATGTTTTCTCTCTCAAAATAAACAATAAATATTAAAAAAAGAAACCTGGCTCAATATTTCTACAAAATATTAACTTATTCATTGAACCTCAGTCCACACATAAAATAGTGTCAGTATACTAGACCATACCCCTGTGAGAAAAATATTACCAACCAGAGCACAGAGTTTTTGCATGATTCTTTGTGTCTGAGCCTTGTAATAGCTAGACAAAACATCATTTTCCAATGTTATTTAGATTACTTCCATTCTTCCCCATCACTCCTTTTTTTTTTTTTTAATTTCCACAATTCAAAGGAGATCGAGCATTAACAAATTATTGCGTGGGACAAAAGATGTAAAGTTCATGCTAGATCCCTTAAAGCAAAGGGAAGAACCCTTGCTTGTGTTAATAATGGTGAAGAAACATCCCCTAACTTAAACATGACATGTCAATATTATCGAGTATCCTGGTGTATGGAAACCAATTAATATTTGTCATAAAGTAAACATCATTAAATTGGCATTGGTAAAATAAAAAATTTATGCATTCAAAGAGTATTTTTGAGACTTTAATATATATTTGGCAATGCACTAGTGAAGTTTAAGAAGGATATGATGTAGCCCTTCCTTAAAAGAAGTATCTGTATACGAGTCAATGCTGTTCTAAGGACACACATAAAAAGAAGTGGCTGTGAGGTGCCATGCAGTAGTCATGGAGTACTTATTAAATCTGTAACCTGTTACAGCCTAAAGAGACCTTTAAGTGTGTAACATAGAAAGCAGTGTCAACAATTTTCACACATTGGGGTTCTGTTTTCAGGGTGGATTCTTTGGAAATCATTCTCATCCTGCCAAAGATCAGAAACCACTAAAATCTTCTCAACACATGTCAGAGGAAAATAATGGTCACAATATTCACACAGCAAACAGATAAAGTAAAGAGACCAAGAATCTGGGAAACATAGAAGTTAAGCATTTTGTAGAAAATGTACTGGGAGCTCCAACATTACGCACCTCTGTTCAATAGCAGTGGCTACAGGAATACAATTGTTCAACTTGGTTATCCCCAACTCAACTTCATCAACTTGGTTTTCACCACCTGAATTTCAAGCATCCCCTATTCTTGCAAGAATTTCCAGACCCTCCATACTCCCAGGAATGGCAGGTTCAGGAAGATTTTTCATTTCCATTCCCTGCTGCTGGACTCTCATACTTCTCTTAGCAAACAGATTCTCTAGACATTTAAAACTTCCATTGTATTCCTTGATTTTCTACCTTTTTCTCCCAACATACCTTAATACATTCTCCTTAACAGCAGGGACTGCTTTGCCGATCTCTTTATTCCCACTACATATCCTATAACTATCAGCTTTGTTTTGTCAAGCAAATGAATCAATACCGTGCACTTGAGCTATAGCCAAGAGCAGCTGGAGATGAAGTATTCTTACAATTTGCATTAGAAAATCTCTAGACAAAGAAGAGACTATTCTAAAGCAGAATTGTGTGGAACACTAAGGTGGATAAACAAATGATGATAAGTAAATTGTCAAAAGCAAATCTAAACTTCAGAAGAAATATTGTATTTGTTACATGTATTAAAGACTTCCCCAGTTTTTTGGTAAAAGTAATTGAATGTTTAAAAAAAGTACATATTTTATATTTTTATAGTTTTAAATATATAAATATGCTTATTACATATATAAGCTCACGCAATTCTTTTTCCAAAATATGAACGGTAATTCTCAACTCATCGTTTAAAAAAATCCGAACAAAAGAATCTCCTTCTTGCTGTATTAGGTGGACCCTCTCAGAAAATGATCATCAATTTGTAGAGCCCAACATGGGCCAAACATATAAGTAGTTCCTCTTTACAAAGTCATATCTCACAAAGGCCTTTGCATCTCAGGAGCACATTATTATAGTATGCATCTAAGGTGCATATTATAGGAGCACATAAGAGGGAGAGATTAATATTTTCCCTTGTGAGGCTTACAAGAGCTTCACAGAAAAGGGCTAAGTGTGATTTTGACAAATAGAAAAATGTGGGAAAGACATTCGGTACATAAAAAAAGCTCTGCCATTTTATTGACAATTCATTTTTTTCATTCAGTACCTGTGTACTCCACAGTTAGTAGGTGAGACTCTACAAAGTGCTGAGAATACTGGGGTAAGTCAGTCAGATCTGGCCACTGCCTTTCTGTAACATGTATCTCATGATGGGGAGATAGAACCAATTTAACAAGAGAACCATGATGCTCTTCAGGAAGTGCAGACCAATAAAACGGGTGACATGATACTTAGCATCTGTGTGACTACTTCAGTCCCATTACTGTGCTGGGGGAAGTTTACTGGGCTCTGAATGACGTGAGGAGTGTGCCTTGGGCAGATGAAAGGGAACAACAGCAGCTGTAGACGGAGGAGGTAAAGCCCGGCTGCAAGGCTGGAAGGAGCTTGGCTTGTTCCTTCCGGGTTCAGACTGAAGGTCAGTGTTGCGGGAGCACCGGGAGGATGATCTGAGATGTGGGAAGGAAGGCATTACCAAGGCCACCAAGATATACATCTTGTTAACGATGGACTTCAAGATCTTCCAGCTAATTGAGAACTGTGATCTAGAACCACAAAATCAGAGCGGATACAGAATTGTCTGGAAGGTAAAATACAGATAGTAAGATTCTTGATGGTCTGGATATTTAAGAAATCCTTTAGGTACTAGGAAGTAAGGGCTGTACTGGAGCAGGGAACTGATTAGAAACTTCCAGAGAAGAACTACAGTAAAAAAAAAAAAAAAAAAAAAAAAAAAAAAGCTGACATTCATTGGGTACTTGGTATGTTCTAGCCATCTGCCTTGTGATTAATACCCACCGTGCCATTTAATTCTCACAACTCTAAGAGGAAGAAACATTGTTATTGTACTTTATAGAAGCACAGAGAGATTAAGTAGTTCCCTCAGGTTGCATAACTAGTAAGTGGTTAGAACCAGGGTATGAGCCCAGGTAGTCTGGCTCCACACCTCTACACTTTACTCCTGCATTGTTTAGCTTTCTAATACAAATTGAAAATAACTGTGAAAAATGAATATCTGTTCATATACATATATGCATATATATGTATATATATATGCATATATATATATATATATAGTTGATTTAGAAAAGGTCATCACCTGTATTAAGAAATATTTTCAACTAAAATACTTTTATGCTTTACTTATAGGTTACAACTCATTTTTAGATTTCTTCAAATTTCATTTTGTGCATCTATAATAACAATGAAATGCCTGAGGACTTTAAAAAGCACAGGACGTACTATTTGGTGATTTAAAAAGAACTATAATAGGCAAAGTGAATAACAAATGCAGACATAATTCTAATATATACATAATGTTTTGTTCTTTCAAAATGCTTTCACATATATGAATTCTCCTAACAATCCCGGGAGAAATGATATCCATTTTTAAGAGGTGAGGAAACAAGTTTGGGAGTTAATGTGTTCAAATGACTTCACACATAAAGACACAAAAGATAATTAAGATATATCTGTAAGGGCATGCCTTAACAACTAAGACCTGTGTCAACAAACTGTAAGTGAAAAATTAATTATATAAAATTCTTTTTTAAATTTAATTTAATTTTTACTTTATTTTTATTTATTTATTTTAATGTTTATTTCTGAGAGAGAGAGAGAGAGAGGAGCGGATGAGCAGGAGAGGGGCAGAGAGAGGGAGACGCAGAATCAGAATCAGGGTCCAGGCTCCTAGCTGTCAGCACAGAGCCCAATGTGGGGATTAAAAATTTTAATTTTATTTTTAACTTTATTTTGGAGAGAGAGAGAGAGAGATAAAGAGAGAGAGAGAGAATGAACTGGGGAGAGAGGCAGAGGGAAAGAAAGAATCTTAAGAGGGAAAGACAGGGGCTCGAGCCCACAACCCTGGAATCATAACCTAAACCAAAATCCAGAGGTGGACATTCAACCAACTGAGCCACCCACGTTCCCCTATATATAATTCTTAATTGTCAAAAATGCCTTGATAATCTCTAACTGTTGATATTTTATTTTTATATGGCATAGATTATTTTAAATATATCATAAATAGATCACAGAGTTTCAGACCTGGAAAGTCATATACTGATCTTCTTATCCAACTCCCTTAGAGAATACTCATGTGTGAAAGAATTCAGATTTCTAGCATAGCTGCTACTGAAAACATTTTATACAATTTTTATTATATGAGCTAATGAATACTGATTAGCACTTGTCCCATAGGCAGAAAATAATTGTCTTGGGGTCTGTATAACTCAATATTATAAACTCTAGCAATGCAAACATGCTATAAGCCACCTATTTCCATCAATGGCAAATCACACATCCACTTATACAATGAATTAAACATTCCTTTACAGCTGCTACCATGTTTTATATACACTTTGTCTCCTTTCAGTAAAACCTAGTGGAGAATTCTTGAGTTGAGGTTATTTATTTATTTATTTATTTATTGACTGACTGACTGACTGACTTCACAGCCAACACAGACCCCAATGTGGGGCTTGAATTCACAACCCTGAGATCCAGACTTGAGCTGAGATGAACAGTCTGTCGCTTAACTGACTGAGCCACTCAGGTGCCACTTTTTCCATTTAATAAGGATCCCTGTGTATAGAACACCACCAGCAGAAACAAGGTTCACTGACTGGTTGGAAAGGGACTTTTCTCTCGGTAGTATCTGACCCTGAGGTTTTGTTCCTTTGAGGGGTATGTTTTGCACTAGTTTGGAAGATTATGGTATTTTAGCTGGGACTCTGGATAACAGTAAAGAAAGTAGTCTGGATACTACTAAATACATCCAGAATTCTGAAACCCATAGCTTAAAATTTGCTGTCAAGGTTTTGCATTTTATATTTTATAATGAACATCTGATAACAAGTCAGAAGAGCCAACCTAATGTCAATTCAAATGCCCAAAGAATGAATCTTTCCGTCAGTCCCTATGTCCCTATGTGTAAAGTTCTTCTTGGTGTCCTTAACTGTGACAGGTGCCACTGTTTAATTATTGAGAAATAGAAACATTTTTTTTCTTGAAATCAAATTGAATGTACTTCTAAGTAAAATTGGGAAGAATCAGAAATGTCATTGAAACAAGGGTAAAGTAAGAATAAGATAAAACCAGAGAAACAGCAAACGTAAACAGTGGAAATACGGAAGGGAAGTTTTGTAGAAAGACTCATGCCTTTATTGAGTTCGATGAGTTCAGTTATAACTGATGGAAATTTATCTGCACAAAAGTCCTTCTAAACAGAAAATATGGAAGGATTCTGGGAAGGTACCAGAGGACTCAATCATACACTGCTGGATATCAAACCATTAAGAATATGGAAACTGAGTTAACGAGTGTGCTTTTTCCTACACCTTCATCTCTGTACCGTAGGAATGTTTTACACAGTGTGATCTCCATATGTTAACTTCGATTTTAAAAGAAATCAAAGGATAGCCTCAAGACATTACTGTATAGAACAAAGTATTTATTGTGCTTAATTAAAGACAAAAGAAAAAATAAAATAAAACTGGGGGGAAGGGTTTTGTCATTGTTCCTAGAGATCTACTGGTACTGCACCAAACCTGTATTGATACCAAAGGAGCTCAGATATCCATTTGCAAACATGTAGACTGGGCATTTAGAACACATATAATGAATAATTCCCTGAGCTACTACAATGACATCTATACAACTGAAATATTCTTCCCCGCATCTCTATTAACATCTCAAGTCAGTGTACCTAACCTATGAAAGCTCTTGTGTGTGTGGATAAAAAGAGGATGACTTTAGGCTGAGTGGTCTTCAGAGTCAAAGTGTGAGGTCGACAAGATTAGTTATACTCATTGCTCTCTTCCGATTTTACCTGATTAATCAGAGAGGGGCGGGGTAGCGTATGTTCTCCCACCAGTATGGAGTCTAAACATAAATGCCTGTGACTGCCTCTCACTCACTGCTCCATCAGGCTCTGGCCCCTTGGCCCCAGGCCCTTGGACTGCACCCTGCTAGCGTCTTCTGGCCCTGCAACATCAGACGGAGCCAACACACTATTCTTATTCTTCAAGAGTACTAAAGTTTAAAATTTCCATTCCCAAAGAACCGTCTAATCCAAACTCCAACCTTAATAACATCCATGAAGAAAACTGCAGAAAATTGTTTAAATTGGTTTATAGAAAAAATGATTTCTGGGGCACCTTATAAATTCAGGTTCTCTCTGAGAAAATTACAATGATTACATGTGCCAACTTCTTTCCCTGCCCTTTGTCCATATTTGATTAAGACTTCGAACTCAGCCATACACATTCTCTCTCCGTCTCCTTCGCTCTCTCTATATACAGAGGTTGTTAATATGCTACAACAACTTCTCGCTGGCTTCAAAACCCTTCCTTCCTGATTCCCATCAGTGCTCATAACTACGTCTATAACTGCACAGCAATGTTACTGGCTCTTATGTAAACATTCCATTTGAGCATTTAGATTGGACACTGACCAAAGCAAACAGTTCCCTAAAGTATGGATCTTTAAAAGGGTCACACTTATTTTTCAGCAAAATAACAACAACAACAACAACAACAACAACAATAAAAGTATTGTTGCTCTAACTAGTTGAATATCAAGAACCCCATCTAATTATTCCTGTGTCATAATTATAATACATTTTAGTATCTTTTAAAAGAAAAACAAATGCATATAACACAACGTAAAACATTGCAAATTACCTGAGGACAAGACACCTGGGTCCCTCTTTCTCTGTCACACCCATCTTGCTACAGAAAAGGTTCTCTCTGAACCCACTATAAGTATAAAGGGATTAAATCAACTTACGCTAGCCCAAAACATGCCGCTGCATTGCCATATCCAAAGAGAAATGCAAAGAGAGTTAAAAGTTTCTCCATCTTTCTAAGATGAATTATAAGCCCATTGCTCTCCTTTGCATTCATTTTGTTTCTGAAATAAATGACCAACTGTTTTAAAGCAGAAAAAAAGCACCTAGAGTAAGGTGACTCATTAAAGGCTTAAAAAGTCCTTTAAAAATCATATTTGAGATATTCAATTAAATGATATAAATTTAAGTTTCAAATTTTTTAATTGCACGTGTGCTTTTTACTTATTTTCAGAAGAAGACTCACACCTTTTTGGTCATAGGAGGTGTCGTGGATCCTCTCATTACTGACCCCTTTCAGGCTGATGCGTGCTAAAAGACCTTGTTCCTCTCACATTTATCTCCTTTCTTCTTCTACTACTTACTTATAAGAACATTTCAAAGACTCTGTTCTCTTTCTTCAGAATACAAAGGAAGAAATGAACATACCAATGAAGGAAATGATGTTCTATGAATTCAAAGCTGTGCTTCCAAATGATTATCTCAACGCTATGCTGAAAAGGTTCACCAAAACACCAAAAGTCCACGACCCTTTAAGAGATCTTTAATGAAACTGAAATGAAAATAAAAACACGGGCAGGCCCGTCTCAGTAATTACAGTAGTATTTGCTTTGTGAATCTTTGGGAGTGGGGGAAATGGCACCTGGTGCAATGGCTCTTGTAGGGAAAAGAAGCATGCCGCACATGACCAATTGCATAACTCTAGGGAGCTCATTCTCATCGTAGGAAAGAGTTTGGGGGAAGGACTTTGGTGGCACTGTGATGAACCACCCATATCCCTCTTCAGTGAAGTCTTCATTGCCTCATTTGCTAACAATTAAAGTGCAGAGGGGCGTCTGGGTGGCTCAGTGGGTTTCCAACTCTTGATTTTGGCTCAGGTCATGATCTCACAGTTTGTGAGCAAGCTTAGCGTGGAGCCTGCTTGGGAATCTGTCTCTCTCTCTCTCTCAAAATAAACAAATAAACTGGAAAAAAAAACAATGCAAAGACTATAAGATTAGACACAAAATACCAAACTATATGCTGCTGTTAAGAATATGCAATTTAAATATAAAGACAGCCACCAGTTTAATGTAAAAGGAGAATAAAACGTACACCATGCTGCTTTGCATCTGTTGTTTTCCACTCAAGCCTTAAAAAAACTTTTCTTTAGAATTGTTTTGATTTTAGGTATTTTTCCTCATTTTTCCTAGTTTTCCTGACTCTTTTTTCAACAGTGTCTATTCCTGCTCTTTACATTTCCTCCCTTCTTGGCTTCATTTTGTGTTTAATTTCTTAATCTTGTCAACTCACAGTTCTTTCATTTTTTTTTCTTGTCCCATCATCTCCTCCCCACGTGCCTTTGCTATGGTTTGTGCTATTGCTTCATAGGAATTATTTTTAAACTCAGAGTAAAATGTCAGTTGCTTCTGCTCCTTATCATACATTTTTAGCATGCTGTCTTCATCTCTTAACTTTATTTTCTTACCCCTACTCATTATTTTCCCGCAACAACTTGTACAGCTTCTGTACTGCTTTTTTTTTTTATGCTTAGCCATTTATTTTGAGAGAGAGAGAGAAAGAGAGAGAGCACACACATGTGTGCTAGTGGGGGAGGGGCAGAGAGAGAGGGAGAGAGAATACCAAGCACAGAGCCTAACGTGGGTCCAGATCCCATGAACCCACCTGTGAGATCATGACCTGAGCTGAAATCAAAAGCACTAGCTCAACCAACTGAACCACTCAGGAGTCCCTATACTGGTTCAGTTTTAACTCATCGGACATTGTGAGTTTTGCTGGGATAAGCTATACGTATGGCATTTGCCTAATAGAAGTACCAGAGCAACCTTCACACCATCTGGACATTTAGTTGATTTAGTTGGTAATGTCTTTATAGCCAGTGACGATGAGCAGCTGAGAGATTTTCAAAGTGAAAAGTTTTCTCTTCCTCCTCTGCCAAAGAGACAATGCTTCTTATGAGTAGTTCTTTCTTTATTCTTTCCCCTGGTTCTGGGAGATCACCTGACACTTTTAGGGGTAACTGTCAACCCATATTCATTGTTAGAAATGAGATATTTTCATCCTTTCAAGGTTTAGTGCCTCAACTGTAAGAAGAGTGTTTGGGCTGCATCTTTACAAGATTTGTTGTCGCCTTTTTTCAATGGTGTTCTGCTTGGTCTCCATGCTTCCCATAATCCTTTATTCCATCAGCTTTCTGGGGTCTTAACTATTTTCTAATTTTAACAAAACTTGAGGTTGTAATTTTAAAATTTTTCTTATTTTCTTTGTACTTTATCGAGGAAGAATAGGCTATCTCTAAATAGGAAATCCCCACAAAGCACTAAATAGTTACTGTAGATTATTCTTAAATATAATTTTCTATAATTGAGCTCCTGAATCATAGTATCTTAATATTTTTCATTCAGTAGGATACTATTTATCTTCATGTTACGTCTACATTTCCCTCATAAATTCAGTACATTTAGATAAAATAAATGTTTTTTAATAACAATTTTCAAAAAAATCAGAGTATCACCTTGAACTTTTTACAACTCAAAATACTCAGGTAAAGAGGACACCTGAATTTTTAACCTCATATCTGGACTTAAATAATATTTTCATGAATTCATGCTTAGCATAAAATCAATTATTGAACAAAACATTTTTAAAGGCACAATTGCCTGATAGCCATAACTTACAGAGATGATAATTTGAAGAAAAGGCTTTAAATGAGTAAGCTATGAAATTAACATTAGAAAATAAGCATGACTGAGTATTGGAAATCAGAGCTATGCTGCTGGAATTGAATGTGACTTAAAGAGCTATATTGCCATTTCCCAGCAGGTAAAAGGAGTTCAGCACAACAGAGTTGAGGGATAGTTAATGAAAAAGTCAATATATTCCATGCTTCTACCCAAGGTGTTACTTTTCAAAAATCCAGTTACACCTAAAGGATTTATAAACTTGAACAGTATTATCACCGATACTGTAATATTAGTCTGTATTACGTAAATATTAGCACAGTTTTCACCTAAAAGAAAAAAAAAATGACTCATATATGTTCTACATTGTTACCTGATTTTCAAAGATTCTGAGTACAATATTGATAAGATAATTAATTTTTTCACTCTTATCCATTCTTCCAAATTCTGTTCCCAATCCTAAGTTATGTGTTGTTTTTGAATACTTTAAGTCAGGTTTATTCTAACTTGGTTTTGACTGTTTTAAATGTTGTTATTTAAGGAAGGTTATTACTTAATATATTGATAAAATAAAAACTTTACCCATTGAGTTTTTTTTAAATAGAATTATGCTACTGGTAGAGAGTTAAAAACAATCAAGCCATTTCAAGGAAATTATTTTCTACAAACTCCAAACCACAAAAACTGTCATGCTGAAATAGGTTATATTCCTCGTCAGTTCCTAATTAAATTCTAAGACATGCAAGAATGTGTTCTTGTCATATTTCTTGTGTTAAGTTTTTTGCCTCGGAGCCCTCTCTTTGACATAGTTTCCATAATAGCATCGTTAGATAAATACAAAGTGACTGAGGATACACTTTTGTCTTTCTACCACATCTGGATCAAATCTGGATGAATCCTACTTTCTGATGTTTTTCTTACTTTTATATCCTATATATTGATTGCTGCTAGAGGAAAAAAACAACACAAAAGAAGAGCTGCATGCAAATATTTGGCACTACGGAACCCATCTTCTAGTGACAATTATCTTCTCAAAGTTGTTAGTCGACAGTACTTTTACTCGTTTTGGTCAGCCAACTTTCCATTCTCTTTGGTGTTTCTTGTAAGTTTTTAATTTTTTACTTATTGCCTCCTACGAATTACCACTCCCTCCTTCTCAGGAAGCAATGGAGCCTTCAGTTTCACTGTAAAACATGGTGTATGACTGTCCCATGTCCTCAATCCACAGCCATCCCTCTCCCTAGTATTAGAGGTTTCGAGATGTTTCTTTCCTTAAAGGCAAAATGCTTTACCTATGTTCTTGTCCTAAATCTTGTTGCAATACTGACCTTTTCTTGCTCTTACATCTTGGCGATGGTGTGCAAACCCCACGGGTTTCTTATATGCTGTCACACCTCTTTCTTCTATGTCTTGCTAGCTATTGACAACACCCAAGATACTGGCAGGACTTGTACAGAAAGGAAGATGGTTACAGTGATTATAGCCAGTGATTAGAGCACAAGTCACTGGACAGTTTGATATGACACTAACATGGAAAGCCAAAAGAAAATGGAAGATAAATGTTTGTACCCTAGCCGCTCTCAAACTTATTTTTCAAATCAACACACAGGATGGATGGCATTCATATGTGTAGCATATCCCTACACACAATTCCCAGGACATGATTTATTTATTAGGAGTGAAATTATTAGAGTAAATATAAATATGCTCTTACGTTTAATTGTACCTTTTCTGAACTCTGCTACTTTATATTTAATAATGCATTATTTGCACCAAACTTCATATCTGATCACACAGGAATGCTACAACATTGAGATGGAGAACCATTGGTCCAGATCAGTGGTCCTCAGTGTGTGCTCAGAAGCATCGACATCACCCAGGAACTTGTTAGAGATGCAAATTTCCACACTTTACCCCAGACCCACTGAGCCAGAAACTCTGGGGCATAACCTAGCAACTTAAAGTGCTCTGATCTAGATGCTAGACAAAAAATTTTAAGAAGAAAACATTGAATTGTAAAGTCACACTGGCAGAGTTAAAGCCCTTGGATAGTCTAAATAAAAACTGTCTTGCGCTTAGTAATTACTCAAATACATGTCAGTTGAATGAAATAATTCAGATGCTTTGTTACATATTTTTATAACAACAAATTTAGAGTTTTTTTCTATTTGAAAAGTATCAAAATGATTCAGTTGTATGCAGTTTAACTATTCTGTGCCCTGACACAAATTAATATATAGACAACGGACAATATCCACTTTTCTCTGTGCCACATATTAAGTATATGTCTTTATTCTTGTATAGGGAGAAGCACTGAGAAGAAGTTATGAATACATACAATAAGATTAATATTCCAGACTTGCACATACTTGCTGCAAGGCCTTGAGACTTAAAGTCTCAGTGCCCTCACCCATGTATAGTGATCAAAAATACTCCCCATTTATAGAAGAAGAGACAGAAGCTTAAATTTAATCACTTATCCCAAATTGACACAGCTAGTTAGCGACAGAACTGAGGTATCTGGTAGGTCTGATACCTGCTCTTAGCCACTGTCAAGATCTTGACAGACTTTCTCTCATAAGGCTCAAGTGAGAATTAAATTAGGTAATATGCAAAAATTAAATTAGGTAAACGCTCAATGCATTGAGCACATAATATGTGTTCAGTGAATATTAACCACTGGTAGTATTGGTATTATTGTTATTACTACTAGGCCAATACCCAGAATTCCCAAGGATTGCCACCAACAGGATGCTTTGCTACCTTATAGCTCTACATGCTCTCTTCTGGAGCCTTCATGTGCTTTCTTTTCCATGACTCTCTCCCTTTAGAAGCATCCTTGCTCCACTGCAAAACAGTGGGGAGGACTTCAGCAGAAGCATGGGTTCCTGGTTTTCAGAACTTTACTCTCATCACATCTCGCTCTCTTCTTCAAAGCTTGCATGATATGGTTAGGGTCAAGGGCATTACTTGTTTCATAATGCAAGCATGTCGAGTGTTAACCTAATCTTTAACCGTTAGAAAGAGAGCATGAGTTCAATGAAAACGTTACAATCACTTGATTAGAAGCAACCTGTGAGCTATAATTCAATATCCATAATGAAGGTTCAGTAATAAATTATTAGCTATGATCCTGTACTTGATGGGAGCAGAGCATTATTTTATAGCCAGCATTGTGATAAGTAATTTTATGTATATCTTGCCAACTGCACCGTAAACTGGACATTTTTGTCCTCAGTTTATAGATGAGAAACCAGAGGATCAGAGATACTAAGTAATGTACACAAGGCTATCCAGCTAGTGAATGCGAGGGTCAAGATTCCAACTGGGGTCTATGTAACATCAAATACGAGTCTTTTAATCACTTCCTTCCACACGGCTCGGGTGGTTTAGCACAATTTAAATGACAGGCATTGTGAAAGCGTGTCATCATGGTATCATTTTTCTCAAATGCTGTTAACCATAATATTCCATCAACCAGAACATTCCATCCTCCTAGGGTAATTTACTGTAAAATCAATCACATTTGAATCTGAAATATGATCTTTTTATTAGTTAGATCATTAATAATTAATTCTCAGACAAATTTTACCTTAAGCAGAATTTTTGCAAGCAGAAAATAATACGCATTTTCTTTTGTCTTGAGGTTTTTGTTTCACTCTACAACCTTGTCGACAGGTTATGTCAGTGAAAATTCTGGGAAGATAAATCAAATCAAATCAAACGGAGGTTGATTCCAGAAAAAACCACATCAATTATTTAATTCCGCTTTTTTCATTGTTACTGTTGTCAGGTATCTGGTACTACAGGAAAAAAAATATTTCTAGCTGCTTTAGACAATAGACTTAGAAAGTCAGTGCTTCAAATGAAGAGGCTGATTAACAATTAGGAATCTTTAAGGCACAAAGATATCAGAAGTGTTTACTTAAAAATGTTTAGGTTTTTCCTAAAAAAATTAAAACTAAAACTGCCATAGGATGCAGAAATCTGACTTCTGGGCATATATCTAAAGGAAATGAACTGAGTATATCAAAGAACTACCTGCACTCTTATGTTCATTGCAGCATTATTCAAACAGCCAACCTATAGAAACCATCTAAGTGTTCATCAGTGGATGAATGGATAAAGAAGATGTGCTATATTGATACAACGGGCTATTATTCGTCCATGAGAAAGAAGGAAATTCTGACATTTGAGAAAACATGGATGGATCTTGAGGGTGTTATGCCAAGTGAAATAAGCCAGATAGAGAAAGACAAATACTGTATGGTCTCACATATGTGTGGAATCTAAAAACAGAGTCAAACTCATAAAAATCAGGAGTGGAAAAGTGGTTTCCAGGGCTTGTGGAGTGGAAGAGGGGGAAATAGAGATTGGTATAATGATATATACTTTCAGCTATAAGATGAATAAGGTTTGAGGATCTAATGTATAACATGGTGAATATAGTTGATGAAAGTGTACTGTGTAATTAAATTTGCTGAAAGAGTAGAGGATAAATATTCTCATCAGAACAAAACAAAACAAAATAGAAAAGATAAATATGTATGATGGTGGATATGTTAATTCTACATGGAAGGGATCTTTTCACAATGTATACACATATCAAATCACCATTGTGTACATTCCAAATATCTTACACTTTTATTTGTCACTTATATCTCAATAAAGCTGAAAAAATTTAGACCATTGCAATTATAAATTTGACTGGTATATGAAAATGAATGCTTACAAGGGTAAACTTTGTAGGACAAATATTTTAATGTGATTCTTTGACACTTTTATTTTGATGTCCTACTACGAATGATAAGAGCCTAGTTCACTTACACCATCTCTTCTCATCCTTTTCTACTTCTTCTCTCTAATGATCTAATGATGACAATTATCTTATTATCTGCTTGAATCATATGAATTGCTGTGTGAAAAAATGATCAAATATAGGTAGTTTCATATGGCCTAAACTATTGTATATTTTAGAGTACTATTAGTCAAATAATATTCATAAACTTATATTTACCATTCTCTTCTCATTTTAACTTCCCCCTTCTGACTTCAGTGATCTGTAAATTTACTTATGCATTTTCAACTTGATGACATTCCTAGTAGGTCCCATCACCAAAGGTGATTTTCTATCTTTTGTCTAAAGTTTGACTTTACACAAAGAAAGACAAATGCCATATGATTAGATGAACATCTGGGAAGGGCGGGGAAGAGAGAGAGAGGGAAACAAACCATGAGAGACTCTTAAAGGTAGAGAACAAACTGAGGGTTCATAGAGGGAGGTGGGTGGGGGATGGGCTAGAGGGGCAATAGGTATTAAGGAGGGCACCTGTGATGAGCACTGGGTGTTGTAAGTAAGTGATGAATCACTGAATTCTACTCCTGAAATCAATATTGTACTGTGTGTTAACTAAAATTTAAATAAAAATTAAAAAATAAATAGTTTGACTCTAGTGTTAGAAACCAGTAAGATTAATTTGCATAATAATAGCCATATGAATACTGATCTTTATAGAGTGAAGTATGGGACCACCAGGAATCTCCTCTACAAAATCTAGATTCATTCCTAGTGAAAATTTTTTTTGGTACTCAAGTAAATAATTCATCTTGAATCTAAAATTCAAGACAGACCTACCTAATATTAATCACCACATAAGCAAAATTTTGTATCACTGGTTTGAGGTAAGGCATTACAAATACTTCAAAAATGATACAGAATAAAATGTAAAAAGTTGAAATTGTGCTCAATTGCATATAATAACAGACAAATTATAGAGGGTCATAATAAGCAAGTTTATATTTAATCAAGAATATGCAAGAAAAAAATTTATCTTATGCTAAACCTGTATGTAAACAGAAATACAAATAGTCTAGCCATGAGCAGATAGATATGGAAAGGAACACTGAGATAACCATCTATGGAACACTATAACTAGAAGCAAGTGATGGAGACAATAAACTGTTTTGCTTTGCTATGAGAATTTGGGAAATTCCTGGTTTTCTCTAAGACTTATTTTTTTTCCTTTTTGGGAATAAATGTTGTAAGAAAGAAAAAAAAGGTGATATGTTGGATTTCATCAAAATTAAAACATTTGCAGCAGGGAATCCATCCCATTTGCAACTGCACCAAAAATAATTAGATACCTAGGAATAAACCTAACCAAAGAGGTAAAAGATATATACTCTGAAAACTACAGAACACTTATGAAAGAAATGGAAGAGGACACAAAGAAATGGAAAAGCATTACATGCTCATGGATTGGAAAAACAACCATTGTTAAAATGTCTATACGACCCAAAGCAATCTACATATTCAATGCAATTCGTATCAAAATACCAACAGCAGTTTTCACAGAGCTAGAACAAACAATCCTAAAATTTGTATAGAACCACAAAAGACCCCTAATAGCCAAAGCTATCCTCTAAAAGAAAAACAAAACTGGAGGCATCATGATTCTAGATTGCAAGCTATATTATAAAGCTCTGGTCATCAATATAATACGGTACTTGCACAAAAACAGACACATAGATCAATGGAACAGAATAGAAAACCCAGAAATAGTCCCACAACTATACAGTCAACTAATCTTTGACAAAGCAGGAAAGAATATCCAATGGAAAAAAGACAGTCTCTTCAACAAATGGTGTTGGAATACTTGACAGCAACATGCAGAAGAATGAAACTGCACCATGTTCTTACACCATACACAAAAACAATTCAAAATGGATGAAAGACCTAAATTTGGAACAGGAAACCATCAAAATCCTAAAGGAGAACACAGGCAGCAACCTCTTTGACCTTGCAGGAGCAACTTCTTATGAGACTTGTCTCCAGAGGCAAGGGAAACAAAAGCAAAAATGAACTATTAGGACTTCATCAAAATAAAAAGCTTCTGCACAGTGAAGGAAACAATCAACAAGACTAAAAGGCAACCGACGGAATGGGAGAAGATGTTTGCAAATGACATATCAGATAAAGGGTTAGTATCCAAAATCTGTAAAGAACTTATCAGACTCAACACCCAAAAAACAAATAACCCAGTGAAGAAATGGGCAGAAGATATGAATAGACACTTTTACAAAGAGGACTCCCAGATGGCCAGCAGACACATGAAAAGATGCTCAACATCACTCATCATCAGGGAAATACATATCAAAACCATGAAGAGATATCACCTCACACTTGTCAGAATGACTAAAATTAACAACACAAGAAACAACAGATGTTGGCAAGGATGTGGAAAAAGGGGAACCCTCTTGAACTGCTGGTAGGAATGCAAACTGGTGCAGGCACTCTGGGGAAGAGTATGGAGGGTCCTCAAAAAGTTAAAAATAGAACCTACAATCTAGCAATTGCACTACTAGGTATTTACCTACAGGATACAAAAATGCTGAATTGAAGGGGCACATGCACTCCAATGTTTACAGCAGCACTACCAACAAGAGTCAAACTATGGAAAGGCCCAAATGTTAGTACTGATGAAGGAAGAAGAGGATGCGATAGATAGATAGATAGATAGATAGATGATATAGATATAGAAATAGAAATAGAAATAGATATAGATATAGATATATAGATATAGATATAGATATAGATATAGATATAGATATAGATGATATACCGTGGAATATATCTTGCCATTTGCAACAACATGGATGGAGCTAGAATGTATTATGCTAGGCAAAATAAGTCAGAGAAAGACAAATACCATATGATTTTGCTCATATGTGGAATTTAAGAAACAAAATAGACATAAGGGAGGGGAGAAAAAGAGAAAGAGAAACAAACCATGAGAGACTCTTAAAGACAGAGAACAAACTGAGGATTGATGAAGGGAGGTGAGTAGAGGATGGGCTAGAGGGGTGAAGAGTACTAAGGAGGGCACTTGTTATGATGAGCACTGGGTGTTGTATGTAAATGATGAATCACTGAACTGTATACCTGAAACCAATTTTGCACCATATATTAACCAACTAGAATTTAAATAAAAAATTGAAAAGAAAAAAAAATTAGAACATTTGCAAAGCAAATGTCAAGAAGATGACATGACAAGCTACAGACTTAAAATACTGGCAAAGCATATCTGATAAATGACTAGCATTTAAATATACACAGAACTCTCAAAGTTCAACACCGAAAACAAAAACAAAAAGAAAAAACATCAGGTAATATGAAAAAGACGTGGAGAGATACTCCACCGAAAACAACATACAGATGCAAGTAAGCACATGAGAAGAGGTTTAACATCATTAGTCACTAGAGAAATTCAAATTAATACCGCAATGAGAAGTCACTACCAGAGGAATGACTGAAACAAAAAATAGTAATGGCACCAAGGTAAGGATGCAACTTTATCCTATGTTTCCACACCCTTATCTGGTAAGGATATGGAAAAACTAGATCATTCATACCTTGTTGGTAAGAATGTAAAGTGGTATAGTCACTCTAAAAAATAGTTTAGCAGTTTTTTAAAAAACTAAACGTGCAACTATCACATGACTCAACAATTACATTCTGGACACATTTCCTAGATAAATGAACACTTATATTCACGCAAAAATGCATACACAAAAGTTTCCAGCAGCATTATTGGTAATGACAAAAACGGACACAACCCAGATGTCCTGCAGTGGGTGGTGGATGGTTAAAATTGTGTGGTTCATCCACACTGTGGAATGCTACCCATCAATAAAAAAGAACAAACTATTGATACACACAACAACTTGTATGAATCTCAAGGGCATTATCTTGAGTGAAAGAATCCAATCTCAAAAAGTCAAATATTGTATGATTTCAATTATATTACATTCTCAAGAGACAAATTATAGTGATGGAAAAAAATGAATGGTTTCTAGGGGTTAGAGATGGTGTCTGTAAAAAAAAAGTAAAAATATAAATCAAGAAGCAGACCTTATAACAATAATATTTAAAATATCCTTGAAAAAGAGAAGGAAGATAAAAATTTGGTGATTCTTCCTGAAATTGACATTGATAAATAAGGGAAAGAAATGAAAATGAAGGAGTAAGGATACTGTGTCTCTTTAGGCATTGTGCAATTGGATTTAAAACCAGTCCTTAAAAATCAGTACCTTAGCAAGTACTATAAAACCTTAAAAGCCTTGAAAACATGGCGTCATGTGTGTTAAGACCAAAAAACAAGAAAAACTAGAAGCTGCTTAGTAATTTCCAGGGGTATGCTGAGAAAATGCCTGAGATTTCAAACTTGCTTTACAGTGTAATTGTTGAAAGAGTTGGTTTTGGAATTTGTTGGGTTTGGGTTTAATTCAAGGCTATATTACATACTAATTACGTGACTTGGAAAGGCTGTTTTACCCATTCTAGGTCTTGAGTTTCTGTATCTGTAAAATGGAGATCATGAAAGTTCTTATGAGGCTAATAAAATAAGACAATGTAAGTAAACCAATCAGCCCAGGGCCTGCCATAGACTAATTACTCATTAAATGTTAACCCATGTTAATTTGCTATTATTTTCAGAAGAAAGTTGTAAAACTTCATTCTAGCCACTAGGAGAGCATCTTACACTTCCCACACTCTTACCTGGTTGAAATCTCAGAATCATTAAAAACCAGCTAGCCACTTAACATGATAATTGTGTATTTTGGAGATTGCATTGTGACATTAAGCTCCAATGCAGAATCACAAGAGATGAGAAAAAGATGCAAAGAAAAATTATATGAGGTGTGTGGCTCTTCAGGAAACACTCAAGAAAATTGAACCCAGTAGGGTTAAAATCTCATCGACTTAAGGACTCAAAGAGGAGTTCAGTATTGAGGGTTTGACATTAGGTAGTTACAAAATTATGTCTTGAAATTGATGTTTACAAAGAAAAATATGTACAGTATACATTTTTTGGTTCTCAAAAACTTATATGGAAAATCTTTAACGTACAAACTGCAAATCTTTAATTTATACACAGCAGAATCTATGGACAATTATGGTATGTAAAGATAATAGACAATTTCTTCCTTGTCCACACCATTCTGGTTGCCTATAGAACACATGGTCTTAGTAGAGGGCATGTCAAGAGGTAGATGGGCCTTGAGAGCACCACTAAAAATACAATAAGCATAGTAGGCCCCTCCAACATCACACCTTAACCCCTATCCCATCATTTGGGGAAAAATAGATCCAGTTAAGAGATGATTGAAAGGTTACTGAAGTCATTTCCAAAATAGCCTTCAAACAGATCAAGGAGGACTGTGAGAAGGTGTTGTTAGTCAGTAGTACAAATAAGAGAAAAGTGGAATGATGATTTTCTAGCAAATCTATGCTATGTGTGGAGAAGAGGACATACTCAAGTCAAGAAGAATTAAGAACTAGAGTATTTGCTTCTTATAGGTCTGTGACATAGAAATGAGATGTTCCTCTGAGTCAAGTTTGTGAGACTCCCAACATATGCTCTTTCTTTAAGGACTGTCTTGAGTTATAGACCCAAAGTCCTCCAAATGGTACCCTAAAACTTTTGGGGGAAGCTTGGTTACTTCCCTCTAGAAGTAAGTAATATCCCCCAGGATCTTGTCTGAAGTCCCACTGCTGTCCACTGCCTGGGTTTCCACAGTTATGTGAAATCCATGGGCTTCCTGGCTAGGAGACTGGGTGTGCATCTGTGCAGGCTCAGTAGTTCAGTGGAAAAGTGCAGTGGAAAAGTGAGATCCCAGATCATTATACCTTTCAGCTTGTCCATGTTGTCATCCCAATGGTAAGAAAATCGTGTTTCATTCACACTAAGGAACACTAAGGGGAAAAAAAGAAATAAGCATTGATACCCATAACAACTTGGATGAATCTGAGGGTTGGTGGCTAAGATGCTCTACTGGAAGATATGCCTGGCTTTAAGGTGGGTTCTCCCAAAGCTCAAAGACAGTGTATCTGCTGTTGACCATAAGATGAACTCCTTTCAATGGTGGAAGATGTAGTGTTGAGGACCATGGCATGAGATTTAGGGTTGAGGGATGAATTAGGAATGTCAGCCCAAAGGACAAATGCAGACCTCCCTTCTGAGACACAACTGACCAGTACTGAGTCTAGAATTTGGTCTAACTTCTCACTATTTTCTGAGCAAACCTTTATGCAGGCCATCCATCAGGGGCTCCTCCTTATATTTAAAGCCAATATTAAAGTAGAAGAGGCTGTGAAAAAAAGACTTAGATTTTCCAGCCCCCCAAAATTGAGCACTGACAACTTTTGTCAGCCCAGAGCTGACACCATGTTGTGTTGGTATCCAATCGTGGTCAAGTCTATAATGGGAATTCAGCATTCCCTCATCTACTCCATCTCTTTATCACAGATTAAAATTACAATGGTGTTTAAAAAAAGACAAATGATGCACATCTCAGGGTAAGCAAGGTCTGATTTGGAGCAAATGAAAACAACTAGCAGATATATGAATCATATGCTGCAATGATATTGGTGATAAAATCAGAGATAACGTCTCATAAGCAGGTTTGGATGATGTCAAGTTATATGATCTGATGTAATATAGTAACCTAGTACATCTGCAGAAACCAGGCTTAGGTAATTTTAACAGTAACAGTTATAACTATAACACAAACACCAGTGAGCAATAGCATTTTTATAATGGACTTCGAGTGGGAGAAATGAACATTACTTAAAAAAACCACAGGCCTTAAAAAAAATCTCACCTCATTGCGAAGAGGTCAAATTGCTATTGTACTATAGCGCCTCTTTTAGTTCAGTTAATAATGTGTTTATCATTCAGTAAGAAAGAGCTATTAACTGGAATTTGATTATAATTGATTTTGTGCCAGATCAATTTATTTAGAATTTATTATTTTATTTTATTAAAAACATTGTTTTTAATATTTTATTTATTTTTGATAGAGAGAGACAGAGCACAAGTGGGGGAGGGGCAGAGAGAGAAGGAGACACAGAATCCGAAGCAGGCTCCCAGCTGTCAGCACAGAGCCCGACGCGGGGCTCAAAGTCACAAACCGCGAGATCATGACCTGAGCCGATGTCGGACACTCAACTGACTGAGCCACCCAGGTGCCCCTAGAGTTTATTATTTTATATAAAATACTTTAGATGGTTGTTTAGTTGCTAATGTCAAAGACTTGCTAATTCTGTAAGAATAATATTACTTCTGCATAAATAAATAAATAAATAAATAAATAAAATAGGCCAAAAACTCCAGAACTCTTTTGCAGTTGCTGATTCAATCCCTATATGGGTAAAATTATACATCTATAGTACTCTGTGAGTATAGTTTCTTTCTTTTAAACATTTTGACTAAACTTTTCACCAGTGAAGTCAAAATATAAAAGACTCGTGTCTCTAACTGTGATGGGATGGCAAGTAGTGGATTAGCATTTCTTCTGATACCATTTAGAAAAGCTGGGTAAATACAAACAAACAAATAAACAAACCTCTGTCTGCAGGCCTAACTAGGACTTGAGAGCCAAGATCCCAGAGCGAGAGAAACCATAGAGAGGTGAGTTGACCTTCCACAAACCATATTTCCCCTCAAAGCATTTGCCAAGGCAGCCAGAGTACAAGGTGCCTATGTCCCGGCAAAAAGGAAGACAGATGGAAGCGAGCGTCATGTTCGGTAACTCTTCTCAAGGCATTCATTCAAATGTTAAGCGTCGTAAGAAAATAAGCACTACATTTATCTGAAAGCTGCTGAAAATTAGAGCAAAGTGTTCATCAATTTCACAAAAATCCAAAGGCAAAATTCATATTCTGGAACCTGAAATGAGAAGTAGTTTTATTAAATAGCCAAGGTTCTCAGACCCTGGGGCCCTATAACATATTGTTGGGGTCAAACAGGGACTCATAGAGTCTTGCAAAGTCTGAAAATTAGCCTCTAATCTGCTCGGCTTGTGATTTGATTAAGATGTCTATTCTAATCCTAGGTGCCTGCCAGAGGTTAGGGTATATCCTCTTTGAGAGAGGCAAAGCTTTGGATGGCAAAGTTTCTATAATTTTTTTCTATAATTTTTGAGACACATTTTCCACTTCTATATAAAAAAACTGTGAAGCATCCTAGTAAAAAATTAAGAGAAACAGACCAACACATAGCCTTGTTATTGGCATCATTAGCCTCAGAATTTAAACTAAATGTGTTCTTTAACAATATTCAGGAGTGATATAGAAAAATGGAAAGTTTTTTGAGGGATCTAAAATCTGTAAAAAAAGAATCAAATTAAAATACTGAAAGTGAAAAATGCAATAATTGAAATTAATAATTTAATTAATGAGTTTTACAACAGATAGGAGATAATAAAAAAGAGGATTCGTGGCTAGGAAAATAAGGCTATATAAAATACCCAGTTTATAGCACAGAAAGCAAAAATGGATGGAAAACACATTATAAGAAGAACTAAAAGACTGCTAGCTAGATGACAGAGTAAAAAGGTAAAACCGTGTAATTGGAGGCATTAAGGGAGAAGAAAGGAAAGTGCAAAACTATATCTGAAGTGATAATGACTAAGAATTTTCCAATACTGATGAAAGATATAAAGCCATTTAAGAGAAATGCTCCAGATGTCAAGCAGTGGAAATCCAAAGAGTTCATGTAAGTACATTATTGTAAAACTACAAAAACAGAAGACTAAGTGAAAACTTAAAAGCAGTGGAAATAAAGAACACTGTTCTCAGCAGAACGCCAATCAGACTGATGGCTGACTTCTCAACAGAAACGATGGAAGTCAAAATTCAATTGGGTGGCATATTTAAAATACCAAAAGAAAATAATTTCCAATCTAGAATACTCTGACAAATGAAAATAGCTTTAAAAGTGAGGTGAAAATGAAAACACGTTCAACCAAACAAAAACTGAAAAAATTCACTGCCACCATATCCATGCTAAACATGCTAATGAGAACTCATGGTTGCTGTAGAAGAATGGGGTCACAAGAAGGAACAGAGGGCATCTAAAAGTAGCAGGTATGGTATATGCAATTACAAAAAGAAAAAGGAAAACTAAAATATAAAATAAAACAGATTTATAATTGTTCTTCAAAAGAATAGAAAATTAAATTTATCCAGCTCAGCCTGTCCAGCCTGTAAATGCATGTGTCTCAGTATGTGTAAAATTTTATTTTTTTTAAATAAATACACCATCCCTCAAATTTATTTCAACATGCTCTAGGGTAAGAAATAAAGAGAATATTAGTTCATCAAAAGTCAGGTAAATATTTTGTAGTGCTTGGCCTTACATTTCAAATAATTTACAAACGTTTTCAAAGTACTGCTAAAAAATTTAGGAAAATAAACTAAAAGTATTTGTTACAGGAATTAAAATTAAAATCCTATATATATATTTTAAATAAATGATTAGCTACTAGGGCACCTGAGTGGCTCAGTTGGTTAAACGTTCAGGTACTGATTTCCACTCAGGTCATGGTCTCACCGTTTATAAGATTGAGCTCCAAATGGGCTCTACACTGACTGTGTGGAGCCTGCTTGCAATTCTCTGTCTCCCTCTCTCTCTTCCCCTCCTGCTGGTGCTCTCTCTCTCTTTCTCCAAATAAATAAAAAATTAAAAAAAATGATTAGCTATGATTAATAAATAAGTAACATGTCTTAAGTATTTTGCTGTTTTAGACAAGACATTTGAAAATATTCATATAGTAAATATTTTTAATATTTATTCTTATGATTATAGTGAGCATTCCTCTTAATGTAAAACACAAAAATGGCTAAAAATACCCAGCACCACCTATGTAATGATTTTCTCCTTAAAACAGAGCAGAGAATACAATTACTCATTTTTATTAAACACAATAGATTAAATCCCACCCCTATGGATCAAGGGAGAATGTGACAATATGAAATCTCCTTCCTTCAAATCTTTTGCTTGAATCTCTCTTGATATTAAATTTTCTTAAATATATTAGGAAGAAACTTCTATCTCTAACTTAAATAAAAAGAAAAAAACTATTAATGGCATTTTTTCATAAGTCATAATTCAACCACGAACAAGGATCTTACCACAATTTTGTAAATGTTCAGAAAAATAAATGTACATTGTACTTGCCAACTACATATGGAGGCACCCTGGTCTGTTTGAGGCAGCAGGGAATGTGAATTTATATGTAGTAACTCCTGTCACAAGCCTCCTGTCCATGAGGGTGCAGTCTCAAACAAGATGCCTGTCTGTGGGGAGAGGGTTGATGGAGGGCAAACAGTAAGTATTATTGAATGTTGCACTGGAATTGAACCAAATGGTATATGAAACCTTTTGATGTACTTGTATATCCATTTCATTTTGATTAAAATAATAAAAATAAATTCTGGTAGACCCTAAAACACTTCTAAATTGCATTGAGTACCCACGCGTTTTATGAGATGCTGGAGATTCTCTTGAATTACGTTAAATATTTCACACACAATTCTTGTATATTTTTATAGATGAGATTTTACTTTGAATCTTAAGACCAGGAGCATTGTAAGGATGTAGTTCTGCTTTCAAATAACTTCCTTTAAGTAAACTGAAATGAATCAAAATTATATGTTTCAAATCGATCTACATTATTCAACAATGGGTTTTTTCAAATACTCGATTTGTTTACATTTTCTTAATCAGATTGACCTCTGCCTCTATATTTACTTCATAAATATCTATGTTGTAAAAAAAAATCAGAGGCTAAAAAAATGAAATCAGAGGCTAAAGTATCATGGCATGAAACAGGTCTGCATTTTGTTCCCCAAAATTATTACTATTAACTATTAATCTAAAAAGGGGCATTTTCCAATATTTAATTGTACCCAATCTTTCAATCACAGAGTGTAACAACCAGTAAGAAAGTATGTAAGTATACAAGAAAGTTTTGCTTTGAATTCTGCTTTTGTTGGTTCACTGCTAAGTACAACAGAATAGAAATAAGCTTTTATTCTTCAGGGTAAAGTTGTTGATATTTTATATGTTGGAAAAATTTCTTCATCATAAGCACTACTATAATGAAATGTTTTTTCATTAAACCTTCTTTTATTCATGAAAGGGCAAAATCATTTGCTGGTTCACTTTGTCCAAGAACGTGCTGGAGTGGTAAATGAAAATATGCTGTTCAGCTTTCTAAGTAGCTTGCACATTACAAATCAAAATGTTAAGCTGTGAGGTTAAAATGAACTAGATAAGCAAATAAGTCTTTTCCCTTTGCCAACACTTTCTTTTTATTCAGCACATACATAGAGGCATATCTTATTTTTTAAGATACAAAGCTATTTAACATCCTACAGAACAATAATAACCCTGAAATTTGAGTGTTCTTTAGAAATATTTCTTTCTCCTTCATTGTAGAGTTTCTCAGAGGCTTAGAGGTAGGCATTCTGATTATTTCACATGATGACTCTCAGAAAGCAAAAATTCTGGCAAAGAGTGGGTAGTCCTAGGAATGTAGGTCACAAGAAAATGTTTTTAAAAAAGATTAATGTAGCTAGTTCAGTCCCTTTCTCTGTTCCAAATATTTAAAACCATGTAAAAGATGGTCTCTCTCAGTTTTTAATACATTCTCAGCTATAGACAAAGGAGCTTGCTAGGAAACACCAACAGTGGATACTGAGAACTTCTAGATGACTCTAGAATGGATCCACCATTTCAAGAATATCCTGAGTCAAGATCTTTTATGTATCAAGGTAAAAGGTAGGGCTGAGGATCCAACTAACTATATCCCTACCTCTAAAACAGGCTTCTCCTCTTAGGTTTGCTTCATTGACTCCAAAGGGGATTGGATAATATGTATGGCCATAAATCCATCAAGACTTTGGAAAACAACTGATCTCATAAATTACATAGTTTTTGAATAGTAATTTAGTAGTACCTACATATAACAGGAAAGCACCATCTTAAATAGTGCCAGTCTTTAACATAAATTTATACATGGAAATTTAACGTAGATTCATAGCTGAAAGACCCAGGTCCCATTCTTAAAGGAAACAGTAGTTTGAGGCAGGGAGGATGTATTTGAATTTCTTCCAAAGTGACCCAGTGGTTTTTTTTTTTTTTTTAATTTTTAATTTCAAATATAGATTAAATTTGTTTCAGTATGATTTGTAGTTCCTGAGTGAGTCCTTTATTCCCATAAGAAAAGGTCAGGAGACAATAAAACGGCACAATGTCTCTAAGATAATATGGGACACTGGAATATGATAATGAAGTTCATGAGAATCCTTGGTTTGAGATCTTAAAGAAAAAGGAAAATATCTGTCTCTGTATTTTCAGCACCTTGAATAGTGATTTTCATGCATTAAATAAGCCCTCAATAAAACATCCTATATTTGTGTATATATAATTTTACATATGTATTTAGTATATTATAAAAAATCATTTAGTAAGGTTTGAAAGTCTTGCTTTAAAAAAGACTTTTGAATTAGATGACCTTCTAGGTCATTCATTACACATCTCACCATTCTAAAGGGACACTGCTATTGGCAAACAAGTTCTCTTGTTTTTTATGGGCTACTCTGTACTCTGCTAACAAATTGTATCTCACTATCTCTGATAATTGCTCTACGGGCATTATCTTAAGAGTTATCACCCAGAAGCAGTCCCTCACTCTTTCTGTTACTTACATAGATCTCTCTCTCTCTCTCTCTCTCTTCCTCCCTATTTACATAATTTAAATTTTATAATTTATATTTAATTAATGAATTAAACACAGATTTTTAATGCTGGTATATGCTTAAATGCAGATATAGACATGTATCACTCTAGATGCAATTAAACAAGACCCGATAACTATGCTTGTCACAGTACAACTATCACAGAAGAGAATTCACTTCCGTGTAGTCTCCGATGTGGTCTTCAGGATATGCAGCTTCATCCCACCCAGCGTGAATGTGATCTCTACAGAAAACGATACCTATGCTGTCACAAATGATGGGGATGATTATAGATAAAGCACAATGGATTCTCCATTCTTCACTCAATGTAGGTATCATGCCTGCCCTCTCATCCCTCCATTGTGGTTTTGGGGATTCATAATGGTGTGTAACCAGTTACTAGAAAGAGCACCATCTTGAAATACAGAGGTTGAACATAGCTGCTGGCAACAGACCAATCATCTATGCATTCATTGACTCTGTTCATCTATTCAAAGAGCATATACGGAACACTAATTATACTAATTCAGTGAAAATGAAAATTACAATGCATTATGCTATGGACTGTAATCCTGGTAGGCACAGGATTCTAGCTTATATAGTTGTGTAGTTTCCTGACTATCATTTAGAGGTAAAATACAAGACAAATGTATCAGAGTATCTGAACACTTTTCATAAACCTTGATTTGTAACAATCTTATTCTCAGTGAAGTAGAATGAAAAGATACACACACACACACACACACACACACACACACACACAAAGCAAGAAGCTCCTGCCACTCACAATTGGGCATCACGTACTTATCAAGTTTTTGACGTGAAGTCTCAACTTGACTTGCCTAATATAATCACTCCAGAGAAGTCTCTGGCTTTCTTTAGTTCAGTAGGTATTCCTGAGAAATACTTTCAACTTCAACCATACTTCCTACAGCATCACGGAACAAAAACTTTCCCTTAAGAATTGCGGCACAGTGCCACTTTAAACTAAAACACACTAATATAATGGGTTACGTAAATCCTGTGAAAATGAGCATTATGGAGTAACTATTTGACCCGGAACTTATATCCACTGAATAACAGTGAATTTGTTTTTTTGTAACATAGGTATAATATGGTACTCCATGTATCAGACAAGTGCAATGTCATTATTATAACTGGCATCATTCGATAAACAAATATGCTCAAAATATGAGCCAACTATGGTATTATGAAACTGTGAAATAAGTTAATTATGCTCAATTACAAAAGCATTATACTTATGACCACCTAATTCAGTGCAAAACACACATTTTTTGAGCATCTTCTGAGTTTCTTAAAGGAGTTTACTGTCTACTTCAGGAGACAGACCTCTACCCACCTGCAAGTCAGAATATAGCAAGAACTTTGCTTGTATTTATACTGGCAACACCTGGAGACAGGAAGGAAACTTTCAAGGAGACAGTAATAGTGAACTAGACTCGAGTGCTTGGAAAACATTTTGACAGGAGACACTAAGGGAAAATTTATTATATACAGAGGGAGTTTTGCCAGAAAATGGAAAGATGAAGAGCTTATTCATCTCAATATTCAATTATTCACTAATATTCAACAAATATCTATTGAATGGATGCCACTTCAAAGTCAATTTTTGTAATAGTATTACATATATTCAAGATAGGCCTTTAGACATCATCACATAGGTTTTTACTACAGGTATATCTTTGAAAAAAAATGTGGCAAATTTCTTAAAATGTGTTACCAGCTGATAGATGTCTTCTGGGATGTATAAATGAGAGCTCCTCTGATTAAATACCAAGGGGTGATAAAAACAAGGAAGCAATTAAAATTTCAGAAAAAAATTAAGACAAAAACACTTGTCTAGAAATTTCATGCAGCATCGGTAAAATGCAATATAAACCTAACATGTCTTGACATGATTGTATTTTCTATAAACAAAGATGTTTTATTAGTCTAGAGATGTTTTAAAGTTTTGAATGAGAACTTTTTATTTAGAAATTGTAATCTAAGGACCTTTAAGGAAAAAAAATTATAACTTTAAAATCTATCCATTAAAATAACCCTTTTATTCTTTCCATATATCATATTTATATTCAAGAATAAGAAAGGAAATAATTTTGAGAATACCTGCTTGATGTGAGTGGCTCATCTCGTGCTCTGCTTCAAAACTGTTAGAGCAACTCATAATGGAGGTGTTTATGTCCCAATATTAAAACATTTGAAAGCTTAAAGAACTAATTAGTCGTAAGAATACCGCGAAGTTATGAATCTTGTTAAGAGATTGCTAATTTTATTTTAAAAACCATAAGAATTAAGTTAAAAGAGTGTCACTTTTAGAATCAAGTAGACAAGGATTCAAATCCTGACTCTGTCATGAAGCAGCTTTGTGATTTTTTTTAGAGATTTAGTCTTCTCAACTTCTTCAAAAGGTGGTAATAATACTTCAGCTTTAAGGTAGATGTAAAGATAAACATGAGAAAAAGGTTTTTTTTTTTTGAGTTCCTAGAATAGTGCCTGTCATACATTAAGTACCCATAAATACTGGCCCTCTCTCTTTTTCCTCCTTACCTTTGTTGGTAATAGTTCCCGTTTTCTGTCTTAAGTAAGTTTTAAATTTTGATGAAATGTGTTCAAGGAAATTGCTTATGTTGAATTTTCCAACATATTTAAAAAATATAATAGTAAACTACAGGCAGAATATAATGAATGCATATCTGATTTATTTCATGGCACTTGTCATTTCTCCAAAAGAATGCAGTGTGCTAGATAAAGCTATCCAGGCATATTTTTAAATTAACATTTTAATTAACATTTCTAATTGTATGTGTAAAAGTTTGCCCATGTGTCACCGTCAGCTCCTCAAGAAGCCATTACTCTATGACACTGCTGTATTTTCAAAGGAAACATGTTTTAAAAGGAGACAAAACATACCCTAATATTAATGGGATGTCATCTATAGTTTAGTTACAAGAGCAGATCAAGTACTGAAACAGTTATCTCTTTTTTCATATCCTATTTAAATGAAACTGAACTTTCAGAAGAATCACTGAGATTTTTAAAAATTTTAAACAGATCACTTCATTTCCCAGAGAGTTTGGAGAACCACGTAGTTTTAAATTGGTACATTTTCAAAGCGTGTGTGTTTAATTTTCATTTTCGCGAACGAATGGCTTCTTTTTCTAAATGTATTTTTTCATCATAGAGTGGTTTTGGCAGTACTAATGTTCACAGGGATCAGGTGTATATTTGTGCTGATTAAAAAGATAGAGCCATGATATTATATCCCTGATCAAAATATCCTCAAATCTCTCAACATAGTGAGATCTCACTGCATCTGGGAGGATTAGAAGTCAAAATCATAAGGACAGGAAAGAGTTCTGAAGCGATCTTTCATCACCACTAGAAAGAAGCAACTGGCCACTGGAAACAGGGTTGAACTCACCAGTTTTAATGTGAATTTGGGGTGGGGAAGTGATGGGCACAAGTTAGGTGAAAACACAAGGTTTTCATTTTGAGCTGTCTCCTCGATCTCATTTTCAATGATAACTAATATGCATATGGAAGGTTTTCCATAGATATTAAGAAAGCAAAGAGCATTGGCTTCAATTTAGTCTAGACAATACAGTGCAGAAAGTAAAGATGCACATTAGAATCCAATCTCATAAAACGTTTGGCAATAATGATTTTGGGAAGGAAAAATGCAATCGTTTATTATATTTCTCATCATCTAGCTTGTCTGAAAAAGTGAAAGACTCAGCGTTTCCTAAGAAAATACTCAGTCCACAGTTTTACTGTCCTAGCTATACTGTTCAGCAATTTTTGTATATCTATCCTCATTTACAAAATCTTTTATGTCTTTGAGCACTGATATTCACAATTTTAACTACTGAACAAATGTGTGCATATCTTCACTTTTGTTACAAAATATGAATTAATTAGAAAAGACAGATTATTTCAGTTTTTAGCTGCTAAATGTAATGTTGATAATCTGAATTGCCACAAAGCATCCTGGCGGTTAAACATGCAGTTATAAAAATATGCCAGTATTCTCAACAACATATTTATAAAAATATTTTTAATGCAGTGGGGTTAATCAGTATATTCTAAAGGCTATGATTATACTTCAATAGAAATTTATCATGCTTATAATAGGCTTTAAGTTTAAAAGTTTAAAATGTGTGTCCAGGACAAGATATACAAGATATTTGAATTTTTCCTAATCAGAAAGAATAATAGAAATGTTTTTGATATTTCCTATTTATGTAAGGTATGAGTTAATTAAGGTTATCTTATACGAAAAGTTGTTTGGTCTCTTACCATTTCAATAATCAAAGTGGCCATAAAATTCATGTAGAACTTTAATTTTCGCTTAGTTTTTTCTGTGCATTTTAATCTGACCTTCTGGGAATAACTTCAACAGAAAAATAACATAAAAATTACAAAATTGTAAAACTTACAAATAATGGAAATCTAATTTACCTTTTATAAATCCTTGAGAACAACCATTAAGCAAGTAAATGGAAACTTATTTTTCAAAATCATAGAGTTTTAGAAACATTGTTAACATTCAAAAGGTTTTACTAAAGAGACGTTTCTTCTGTAGAGCTTACTTTCTGCTTTGATGAATGCTCGTGTGTCTTTAAGTTCTTAAGAGGAAGAACTTTTCTAAATCTGCAATTACAAATCTCACCCTGCCTTATTTGAACTATCTATTGATGTAATGATATATTTATTATATTTATTCACTCCAGTATTAAGCACCTCTTGTGTATCAGTCTCATCACCTGTTAGCGTTTCTCTTTGAAGGTAACTTTCTTGGCATAAATCTTTCAGCTCTTCACTCCACAACAGCAAGTTTGGCAGAAGAGCTGAGCTCTGATCAGAGCTCTATTGAAAGACTCTCCAGGTCTATGGTTTCTTATTCATAGGCAATGTACGTGCTTTCTTTTTTTCTACCTGCACTAACCTTTATTAATACAAATCATCTGCATAAAATACTTTGATAAAGTGCATTTAACTGATGTGCTCATTTGCCTTAACTGCATTAATTCACAAATATAGTTTTTAAAGTGCTTCTTTAACAATGTCTTACCTGAATTTTGATTCTAATACCTAAGTATTAGTTATCCCTATATCTTGAATCTTTGTCATAAATACTTAAGGGGAAACGTTTCCTGGTATGCTGTCCAGGTGAATAGAAGTAGGTATTGCAATGTCAGTTTAAACAGCAAACCATAACACAGAGATGTTGCTTTCAATGTTTTAACATATCCACCCACACTTTCTTACTCTCATTGTCTAATTCAGTTTTATTTTTTTAAAAAAAAAAACCCTCTAGTTAACCATTTTTATTAAAGAATTTGTAATATGTTCTGTTGTGATTACTATGATAGAAAAGCCAGAAATTATATGAGACCGGAAAGATTTTTTTTTTTCAGTTTACAAGTCTGTTCTAAAATTTTTTTTAATAAAACAAGTAAGCCTTGCTTCTGCCTCCTCCCACTCCTTTGGCTTGGTGCTTACTCGGTAAGCAGTAAGCAACCTGCTGCATTTATAGCTGTGGAATTTAACTGGGAAGGGTCTCCCTAAGAAACCATGTGAACAAGGATGCATCATAGTGGATGCAACATAGTGAATACAGACAGAGCTCCTTTTTTTCAGTCTCTCCCAAACGCTTCATCCCTTGCTAGTATTCTCTAGTTTCTAGTCACAAAAGGCAGCTGAGTTCACAGCTGGAACAACAAGTTGTGCTATGAATCTCAGTGATTTACCCAAGTAGCAAACAGGGTCATTGGCTTAATTGGAATTTCAGCTGCCAAGCGAAATAGGAATCCTTAGCCTTGGTCCAGCCACACTGGTAAAAGTGTTTCTGTTTCTTGATACGGAATGAAAATGACGCAGAGTGTAATTGATCGACAGGATATTGATCACTTTCCTTTCTACATCCCCCCAGTTTGGGTGCCAGCGAGTCTAGGGCTCACTTCTATACGCCCAGGGGCCACCAAGATCTCCATTTTCCCCAAACGCATAAAAGGCTAAAAACAGCCTTCCTCCCCAGCACCATGGCGTGGCTGCAGCCGCTTTGTTTACCATATAAGTCACATCAGGGGTTCACTCCTCGTCTTCTCCCCTGCTTTAAAGCTGGGTGCCGGGAGAGGCAGAGAAGCATCCCCAAACTCCCGCTCAGCCCAGGTCAACCACAGAAAGCTTCACAAACCCGGTCTGGAGCCTTAAAGAGAAGCCACGCAGCGGGAGCCTTTTGAACTCATAACCCCCCCACAGGGATGTCCGCCTCCCAAGAGGGAGCCGGCTTCCCAGGCAGCTTGAGAAACTTAACTGAGATCCCAGAAAGGAGGAGAGGTGCAGCTCCGGTCAAATGGAGCTCTGAGGCGACACCCTCTTTACCTGCAAAGTTGGCAATCTTCTGGCTGAAGAGCGATCGATCCAAGGACATGCGGTGCGGGTGCTATGCCCAGGGAGAGCACGCCTGGCCAAATCCAATGGGATTTCCTTAGTCGCTGCCGAGTTTTGGAGCATTCCAAGGAAAACGCACGAAGCTAGAGCCCACGCAGCTGGCACCGAACTGGGCGGAGTGAGGATGCTCTGAGAGCGGTGCCATGGGAGGGCGGGGGAGGGGCGGCCCCGGAGGGGGAGGTGAGCTCCAGGGGAGGAGAACTTCGCCCACCCCCGCCCCCACCGATCCCTGGGGACGAAGTTAGCGTTCCCACGGCTGACGGCGGACGAGCCCCGAGGAGGATAACCCCGCCCTCCGTCCCGGGCGGTTGCCTGACTCAGGGTCCGCACAGACCCTGCTCGGTAGGGACAGCCGGTGAAGATGCGCGTCCCACGCACCGCTCCGTGTGGCCGTGGAGGGGACCCGCGCGCGGGCGGGCGCTGACGCTGGGTCCCCGGCTCCGCTGCCCCCCCCCCAGCCCCCCAAACGACCGCCGCCTCCCTGGGCCAACTCCTTGAGGTCAGCCAGGGCAGGCGGACTCCCCAGAAGCCAGCCGTCATCCAGAAAAGCCGGTGGCCAGAAGCCGCCTGAGGTCCTGGGTGCGGGCCAGACACACCTCCAGGCTTTGGGCGGGCTCTGCAGGGCTGCCGGACTCCGATTCGCGCCAGGACCCGGCTTCTGGACGCTCGGCTCCCAAGCCGCTAAACCAGCACCCCGGCGGCAGGTCGCCAGACTTGAGGAAAGTAACCCCCACTCCCACCCCCACCCGGGAACTCTCAAAGCTTCTCCCACTCCGGCTCCTCTGGGCTCCCGGCACCCCCACTCCCGTCCTCAAGGTGTCAGACTTCCCCTGCAAGAGCAGGAGGATGCGGCTTGCGACTAGTGTCAACGATCCAGACAGTCGCAAGGAATAAATGACGAGGCGCAGCGTTGCATCCACCCCCACCCAGCTCGGGCTTTCCAACAGGCATAGGAGATCAGTAAGTTTCCAAATACTGAATAAAACCCCAAACACGTACCAGCCCAGGAGCGCGAGGTTCGGTGGCTTCAGGTGGAGAGAGTGTGAGCGTGTGTGTGTGTGTGTGTGTGTGTGTGAGATGCTCGCATCAGCGCACTGAGGTTTCAGGATGCAAGTTATCTCCTGGCCAATCTCTTTGGTGTTCACGCACTAAAATAAGACCAAAGCGCTGCGAGGAAATGCCATATACTGGCGAAGTTGGCAGTAACTTACTTGCTGTAAATGCGACGTGGTGATTCCCAGCTTGTGACTCACGGAGCCTTGGTTGGTCACGGCCCCATGACTCGAGAGTCCATTTGTAAGATCATTTCAAGAGTGGCGTCCGCGCGGAATCTTCGCTGAGGGTGATCCCCTTGAGACCCTCGGTTTCTACCGGACCTCCTTTATTTTCCGAGAGCCCTGGGGCGAGCTGTTGGTCCCCGACCTCATCTCAGCAGCTGCCTGCTCCATCCTGGGGCTGTGCAACAGATGAGTGGCAACCCTTTCTTCCCGTCCCAACCACGCGATGTGACACCTTCTGGGAGTCGGTGCTGGGCAGACTGAGAGGAGCACCAGTTTCTTCCCGAGGAATATTCCCCAAGGGAGCCGGGGGTAGGCGGCAAGCCGGCACTCACAGGCAGACTCCAACGCGCAAAATTAAATTTCCCTTCTTGGTTACCCCTTTTTCCCCCTCCTTTCCTTTGTAGGTCACCTGAGTTGAGTTTTTTGGGAAGATTTACATGAGGAAAGAGGATATCGCTAGAGATCACCCACTGGTGTCATGTTCATGCTGCTTTTGTTGTTGTTTTCTTTTAAATCACTTCTCTTATTTCTAAATTTCTCTTTAGTTTACTACTCTTCTCCTGGGTTGATCTCAAGCTCAGACCCGACTCCTACATTTTTAGGAGCATTACTTCTAGATTATCCCCCTCCAAAAATACCAAAGTACACTGAGGCAAACCAGGTTCCTTTAAGATCTCTCCAGAAAACAAAGACAGGGACAACAACAACAACAACAATTCCCTTCCTTCCCTGAATCTCTTGACTCTCAAACACAAAAATATATTAGCATCTTCAATTTTTTTTTTTTAGTTTTCTTAATGTTAAATGATGGTTTTTATAACATGTTCGAGAACACATCTGTCTGTAGACGTGGTAATGAACTTTACAATAAATACAAGTCTGCTTTCTATTTAACAAGGGAGGGGGCAATATATATGAAAGTAAGTCTGTTTTATACAATGCAACTGTAAATAGTTTTGTATTTTTTCAAGGAATAACTCATCTTCCTATTCATCATCAGTAATTAAAATGTTTTAGTGCCTAAGAAAATAAAAGTGAGGCTAACATTTATTGATGTAATGTTTTATCTTGGCCAGATAAACAAAATCCTGCATATTCTATTTGAGTGTGTCTTTAAAAATAAACCCCTAATAGAGTTACACACACTGGGATAAGTATATGTCTTTAACATATATTTTAAAATATATTTAAAAGAAAGTGGACCAGTGAGAAGACACAGCTATTGATTAGAAATTAAGAACTTTACTTTGCAATCTTACCCTCTGTACGAAATAGTATACCCCTTCCTGCCTCTCTTAGGATATGTTTTTTATAACAAATGCCATCTCTGCCATGGTGTGGGTGACATTTTGTCTATTTCCTTAATTTGTTTTTTCCATAAGTAATGTGCCTGTGAGTCTACAATAAATACAAAACAGAAAAGAACAGTGAGGAAAGCCATCTGAATGGGCTGTGTTTCCATGGGAAGAAGAATGTTCTATTGATCCCGGAACTTCATTTTCAACAGTTGCAGGTGATTATTGATTGCTAACCTCATGCCTCCTCCTGAAATGATTAGCAATTATGGGGAAATTATTTGAAATCTATTTAAACAACACAGTGAACTGCGTATACTACAGTCATCAGCAATAGAAGAAGGAAGGTTTGTTTGTGGTTTTTGTTTACATTTTCAAAACACGAATTTGGCATCATTCCACAAACCTGCAAATGCAATTCACTTAAAATACAATTCATCGAAGCCAAAGAAATTTACAAGAAAATGTTATATGCTTACTGGAAATGTCTTTTTAGTACCTTAGTCAGAAAAACAAGAAAGCATTCTTGTTTTGACATTAGCAAGAGACAAGTGACCCAAGAAATGATAACAGTAAAAGAATTCTCTCCAGTGCCAGTTCATAGCTTAAATACATCATGGAATTAGAATTTCAATTGTATTAGAAACTCAACTTTCAACTTAATTTCTGAAATTATACTTCCACTTAGAAGCTTATATGTAGCATGTGAAGCATTTTTTTCCAGTGCAGCTATATCTCAGACTCAGAGGCAATCACAGAGGCAGGTATTTGGAAAATGAAGTTCTGCACATGTATCTCAATCATGATTTTATGTGGTGATACTTTGTATATAATGATGCTATCATCAGATACATGATAATGGATTTTTATTATCTTAGGCAAATCTGGGAAATAGGTGAGCATCGTCTTTGGAGCCCATGTAAGCTATCTTCAACCTGTAGGACCAGGACTTCCCCCTGTTCTGCGCAAGGGCTTACCCAAAGGCCCTCACTAAAGGGCTTGAGGTCTGTCACCTTGCCTTGTTCATAGTGGCTCCTGCTCCAAGTTTTGGGGTCCCTTGTTTGCCATCAGTTGTACCTAGGCTTTGATCTAATCCACATGGACCATGCTATCAACACAGCTTTTTACCCGCCTTTAAATTTTTAAAAATATTTTCTAAGTTACTAAGTTTTCTTTAAAAATTACTTAATAATTCAGTATACATTTCTATTAAATACTTTATTCTCAAGTCTTGTAAATGTGGTTTGTTTTTATAGTATTATCCCCTGTTGTAAGACTTTGTTGGAAAGACTTTGCACACACATTTTTGTCTAAACATCACATTTTGTCCTCAGAGTAGATTCTTAGAAATAGAACTAGCACATCAAAGTGCAAGAATATTTTAAAACTCATGATACATATTACATATGTTTTACTGAGCCCTTGTTAACACAGGGTATACATAATCTTCTTTTCCCTCACTTCTTTCTGTATTTTTATTAACTTGCTATTTTTGAAAAGTGGCATCTCAGTCTAATGAGTTGTATTATTAGAAAATGTGACTTTTATATACTTTTTAATGCTTTTGTATTTGTTTCTTTTCTTGTGAGTTTATATACTTTTCAATACGTGTAGGGTTCAATACTTGTAGGGTTTTTTTTTTTTTTTTGCTGTTTTCCCCATTTGATTTGTAATAGGTCTTAATATAATAAGAACATTAATATAACATTTACAGTAGATATTGCTTATTTTTTATTTATTGTTAAAATGTTGGGTAGTGCTGTTTGTTTTAAAAAAAGGTTTAATTCTTATATACTTTAAACTACCACATTTTCCCTGAATAGTTTATTTTAGTACTTTAATATTTTAAAGCCTTTCCCCCTTTTATGGTCACCAATTTTTTAAGCATTTGTTTTAACAATTTCATTCTTTTTTGAAATATTTATTTAATTTTACACAAGCAGGGGAGGGGCAGAGAGAGGCGGTCAGAAGATCTGAAGCAGGCTCTGTGCTGATAGGCTCACAGCAGCGATCCTGATGTGGGGCTGGAACCCACGAACCGCGAGATAATGACCTAAGCTGAAGTCCTCAACTGACTGAGCCACCCAGATGCCCCTTCATAATTTCATTTCATTTCTTATAGGGGCGCCTGTGTGGCTCTGTCAGTTAAGCGTCCAACTTCAGCTCAGGTCATGATCTCATGGTTGGTGAGTTCAAGCTACACGTGGGGCTCTGTACTGACAGCTTAGAGCCTGAAGCCTGATTGGGATTCTGTGTCTCCCTCTCTCTTTGCCCCTCCCCTGCTTGCACTCTGTCTCCTTCTCAACAATAAATAAACATTAAAAATGAAAAAAATAATTTCATTTCTTATACAATTACTTAGTTATTAATTTTATGGATTCTATAGAGTAATGGCACCTATGTCTGAAATCCCAATCTTAACATTCATTCAACAAATATTTGTGGAGTCTATCTTAAGTGTACTAGGTGCTTAGTATACATCTGTGAACAAAACAGATGAGATCCTGTTCTTACGGAGCTTCTACTTTAGGGAAGACAAACCAAAAGTAGTAAGTATATTAAATAAGTAAATTACATACAGTATTTGAGAGTGATTCAAAGGACAGGGTGTGGGGATTAGAAGAGCCAGTGGGAGCAGACGGTGATGGTGGGTTGCAGTTTTAGACAAGTGTCACTAATATGGAGACATCGAAGACCCGAATGTTAGGGACCTGGCTATGGGATTAATTGGAGGAGCAGTTCCAGGTAGAGGTAATGTGATCTGATTTGTGTCTCAAATGATTATTCTGGTTGCTTCATTGGGAATAGACTGTGGCGAAGCAAGGGGGAAGGCAGGGAGACCACTGAGGAGCCTATTGAAACAAACCAGGGAATGTGGAATGGACCAACTTAGAGCCAGAGGAAATTTCCAAAACGTTTGTATGCAAGCCGTGAGTAAGAAGAATTCAGGATAGCCATAAGATTTTTGGTTTGAGTAGCTAGATAACTCTGAGTAAATCATGTTCTGAGAAGAAGATGATAGAGGATGGGATATGTTTTTAAGGGGGAAGGTTAGGAATTTGCTTGTAGAAAGTCTGAGATCGTTGCTGGAACACTTATAAGCTGTGTGACCTTGGACAATGTTACTTAACATCAATCTTTTCTTGTTTGTGAAAGAGTGAAGTAATCATGCCTACCTCATAGGCTTGTTGTGAGGACCAAAGCACTTTTATATGTAAAGCACTTAGAGCAGTGATCAACACACAGTATACAATATGTACGTTTTGTCTACTAACGGTATCATATTTAATTATAACATACCTGGGAATTATTTTCACATGTATTATTAAATGAAGATGTAACTGTTTCTGTTTTGCAAAATAGGGAACCAGAACTATTTATTATAACTAGCAGATCATGAATTAATGCTTCCTTCCTCACTGATTATGTCACCTTTATTATTAAAAAAATTATTTTGCCAATACCTCTTTCTGAGCTACCTATTCTTTTCCACTGGCACCTCCATTTTCATGAGTTAGCCCCAAATCACCATTTGTCTCCTTCCCTATCCTTTTGGGAGTTGGTGATTTGCTAATTCCCACAGCTGGCCCGCTGGCGTTGGGCATCGCCTCCATCTGTTCTAATGCCCAGCCAGATACAGCTAGGGAGCGCCGTGATAAGGCTGACAGGAACCAGTATCCGTACGGTGCTTGTAATAGGGATAAGCACATACTCATGCTCAGTAAATACGAACTGCTGTCAGCACTCTCAGTGCCCATCAGTGAATGAGGCTCAGGAAAAACCGTTTACCCTCTTACCCCCAGCCAGGAGCCACGTCGCACATAGTACACTGCGGACTCTGAGCCCAAGCCCGCCCTGCTTACCCCAGCACTTCTGCGCTCTGACCTGGAAACACTCCACAGCACGCAGTTCAACTTTATAAACTACCGTTCCACAAATGCCTTCTTAATTAGGTTCTAGACATTGCCGTCTCTTGCTAGATCTAGAATGGAAGTAAGTACCACAGAGGGAACCGAGAGACATTTTGGCCTCTCAAGGAACAAGTGGTGGAATAGCACAGGATCACTTCCCTAATGGATACCAAATGTATACACTAATGTATAAATGGGCACTAATTTCGTAAAAGGAAGCAGATGCTGAGAAGGGACTAAGGGGCCTTCCTACCTTCAGGAGGATAGGCTTGCATAATTCCTTAAGCAGAGCACTAACGGGACAGCAATTTTGTTGCATAATCCATGTTCTATTATTTTTTAATTTAGTACAAATCCTTCCACATTCTGGTGATAGGGCAACAGTCCTACGTAATTTCAACATTGTTATAAAATCTCTGTTCTGAGACGTGAATTTGGGGGATGTTAAGAGAAGTTGTAAAAGGGCTGCTAGCTAGATGCTATCTTAAGCTGGACCATTTTACCTAATCTTTAAAATCAGACTATTCTTGAAAAAGGCAGTAAAAAGAGCACGTAGTTATTGATTAGAGACAGGTCTTCTTAACAACTGTATGCCTTGAGTTATCTGGGTCGTCACTGTTTTCCTATAAGGATTATAAGTTCCTGAGAAAATAAGTGAATGTTAAATGGAAAGCTTCTTATCTACCTTTCAGTATCAAATGAAATAATATGTCAGGAAATAATACTTAGGCGATGGCTTATGCCTAACCCATTGAAGGAACCCAATTACTGTTGAGTGATCAGCCTTTAGCTTCTAGTCGATCGGTAAGACTATATTAACAGGGGTGCCTGGGTGGCTCAGTCAGTTAAGCATCCAACTCTTGATTTTAGTTCAGGTCATGATCTCACGGTTTGTGGCTTTGCGCTGAGATTGTGGAGCCTGCTTGGGATTCTCTCTTTCCCTCTCTCTCTGCCCCTCCCCTGCTTGCGATCTGTCTATTAAAATAAATAAATAAACATTGAAAAAAAAAGAATCCATCAACAGATCAAGTGACTTTTAGAAGTCAGTGAAATAGACAATATGGTACAATGGGCAAGGACACATATTCTCCAGCTCAACTGCCAAGGTTGGAATTCAAGCTCTGCCATTTACTGGTTGGTATGACTTTGGGCATACCACCTAACTCCTTTACTTCAGTTTATTTCTAAAATGGGACGAGTACCTTCTCCATCTCTTTAAATAATTGTAAATTAATAAATATAAATTACTTACCGTACTACCATTATAAGGGTTACATGTTTATTTTTTACTTTCAATAGAAATATGTCCATATTCTGATTTTTTTACAGAGTATGAAGCTGCTTCTTGAAATGTTAATAAAAATGTGGTCTATTCAAGAAAGTTGAGGCTGATTTTGATGAAATTCTCACAATGCATCAGGAGAGAACAAAGTGGAGTAGAGGTTTGCAATTTAGCTGTGAATTTAAGCAGAGAAAAGAGCAAATTCAAGGAACTCAGAAATGCAAGAGCAATTCAGTCCTGGATTGTCTGGATTGTCTGTCCTTCCAAATCCACTGGACAAACCGGCCCCCACTGTGAAGGAAACAGTACCAGGCAAATTACGTCATTGGAGGAGTGCTGAGTTCTTAATTTTTAGAAAAATAACTTCGAGGTTTCAACACACAGATACACCTTTGTCCTTAGAGGTAAGAAACTTGGGTTTCTAAATATCTTAGCTTTTATGAGTTCTTTGTGATGTAAGGTTTTAAATTATTTCATTTTTTTTCAAGTGCTCATTATTGTATGATGTCTAAAATGCATAGGCTTTAGAGTCAGAATACCTGGATTCAAATCCTGCCTATACCCTTCCCTAACAAAGTGATCTTGGGCCAGAAAAACTTAACCATTCTGTAACTCTGGTTCTTTTCTTGTTTTTTAATATTTAAAACAATTTTTTAAACATTTATTTATTATTGAGAGACAGAGAGAGATAGAGCACGAGCATGGGAGGGACAGAGAGAGGAAGAGACACAGAATCTGAAGCAAGCTCCAGGCTCTGAGCTGTCAGCACAGAGTCCGATGCAAGGCTTGAACCCATAAACTGTGAGACCATGACCTGAGCCGAAGTCGGACTCTTAACTGGCTGAGCCACCCAGGCGCCCCAACTTTGGTTCTTCATTTGGCAAATGGACATAATAATAATGGACATAATAATTTCTTTCTACAGTTGTTATGAACATAAATTGTGGTGACATTTGTAAAGCACAAAATAGGAGTTCAATAGATGTACTAAATTTTATTCTTCTTTTCAATGCAAGAGACTTACTTTAAGAGCTTCTGAAAAGAACAATACACAGCATAATATGTAAGCCCTAAAACTATAGTTTTCATGTGAGTGCAAATTAAGTGAAGAAAACCAGTGAAAAAATAATCAGATTTACTTATAAGAGGACACAAATATTCCTCTGTACACGTGATAAATATATGGAGTTTATTCTCACTGCTTAAAAGCAATTGCCAAAGATTTGTTATTGAAGCCAACCCTGGCTTCTGACCTGGTAATATGTGTGTCTATCAAACCTGCTGCCCATGATGGAATCTGGGTCTCTCTATTTGTTTAATTCTTTCTCATCCAAAAGCAATGGAATTCTTCTTTGACAAGTATATATGCCATCAAAGAAGTACACCCCCTTCCTAATTGTCCAATCATGGCACTGACTTCTCTATGCTATCATTTTGAAAGAACACAAATTGCTTTTGTTGAGTTACTCATGACCCTGTATAATTTCACTTCTTTGTGGAGTAATCAGCTCATTACAGTTTTCCATAGACATTCTTGGTTTTAGCCCCGAAAGTCCTGCACCCTTCAAAGTCCTCAGTCCTAGGCAAATCAGGATGGTTGGATACCTGACTTCTTTGTTGACAACCACAATCTAAAACAACTTCTTTTCAGGGGCGGCTCAGTTGGTTAAGAGTCTGACTTCGGTTCAGGTCATGATCTCACAGTTTGTGAGTTCAAACCCTGCATCGGGCTCTGTGCTGACAGCTTGGA